>NC_069501.1:306868064-307218064 GCF_027579735.1 Bombina bombina | reverse complement strand
CCTACAGACCGGCAAAAGTTGAATTTTGTGATGTAACATACGATCCGCCGGTCAAAGTCCGACACAGATCGATGCTTACGACATTATAGATGTTCCGAATGCAAATTCGGCACTATCTGACTACTTTTGCAAGTTAACAAATTTCTACCAGGTACGCTCGGCACTATTCCGGCCCAGCGTACCTGGTTTTCAATCCGCCGCCCTGGAGGCGGCGGATGCCAAAGGAATCAATGGGAGTCTGAAAGCAGCGAAAGCTTATGTTCGCTCCTGCCTGATATCCCATTGATTCCTATGGTAGAATAAAGTTACGTTTACACCTAACACCCTAACATGTACCCCGAGTCTAAACACCCCTAATCTGCCGCCCCCTACACCGCCGCCACCTACATTATGTTATTAACCCCTAATCTGCTGCCCGACACCGCCGACACCTACATTATACTTATTAACCCCTAATCTTCCCCCCCTACACCGCCGCCACCTACATTATGTTATTAACCCCTTATCTTCCCCCCCTACACCGCCGCCACCTACATTATGTTATTAACTCCTAATCTGACCCCCCTACACTGCCGCCACCTACATAACACTTATTAACCCCTAATCTGCCATCCCCAACGTCGCCGCCACTATATTAAATGTATTAACCCCTAAACCTAAGCCTAACCTTAACACCCCCTAACTTAAATCTAATTTAAATAAATATAAATAAAATTCCTATCATTAACTACATTATTCCTATTTAAAACTAAATACTTACTGATAAAATAAACCCTAAGATAGCTACAATATAACTAATAGTTACATTGTAGCTAGCTTAGGGTTTATTTTTATTTTACAGGCAAGTTTGTATTTATTTTAACTAGGTAGAATAGTTATTAAATAGTTATTAACTATTTAATAACTACCTAGCTAAAATAAATACAAAAGTACCTGTAAAATAAAACCTAACCTAAGTTACAATTACACCTAACACTACACTATAATTAAATAAATTATCTAAATTAAATACAATTAACTAAATTAAATACAATAAGCTAAATTAAATTAAATTATCTAAAGTACAAAACCCCCCCCACTAAATTACAGAAAATAATAAACAAATTACAGAAATTTAAACTAATTACACCTAATCTAAGGGCCCTATCAAAATAAAAAAGCCCCCCCCCCAAATAAAAAACCCTAGCCTAAACTAAACTACCAATAGCCCTTAAAAGGGCCTTTTGCGTGGCATTGCCCCAGAGTAATCAGCTATTTTACCTGTAAAACAAAATACAAACAACCCCCACAACAGTAAAACCCACCACCCACACAACCAACCCCCCCAAAAAAAATACTAACTAAAAAAACCTAAGCTGGGGGGGCGGAGTTAACCGCCAAAGCTACAGGACGCACTACTCAGGAGCTCCCGACCTTAAACTTAAAAATTGAAGTTTATCTCTGGTAAAAATTAATTTACCCAACTTGTGCCTAAAGGACATTAACATAGGAAGAAAATATGGAGAGAAAGGATGAGCTGGTGAGCGAATATTGCTAAGCTGACAAACTGTTACGGATCTCCCTGTCACACAGTGAAGCGCCATTTTGGGGATAGATACAAAGCTGCCCGCCATGAAGACCCAGCAATTGTATTTTGGCATCAGAGACCTCCTAGAGGAGCATGGGAGGAAGATATGTGAGAAACTTGATGCCTTTAATGCTATAATCCAGGCGGTGCGAACACGCAGAGATACAGCTGCTGAAAGGAAGGGAGCAGCGTCGGAGTTGCAGTGTACCGCAGCGCCAATAGAATCTCAGTTACCTTCTCCGTCACTGTTGCCGGTGAGAGCGGATTCCCTTATTGAGCTCCGCTCTCCCTCTATTACCAGAAGCAGCCTGCAAGTAGGTGAGGCAATACAGTGCGACCGCTCGTGCAGCGGAGGGGGCTCTGTGGAGAATGGCAGGTGTCGTGTGTTGCTACGCACGCTTCTCTGGGACATTAGCTTTGCGGGCACATCGCATGGATGTGGAGATCTCTCAGAGCCATCTTGGCAGCTGCTGGGTTCGGCGGGGCTGTCCGCTGCTCGGCGCGCCACAAGACTGACCCGCATGTGCAGAACTGGTATCGGCTAATTATACTTATATCTTTGCGGCTTGTCTCTGAATACTGTGGCCTCATAACCCTAAATGACGAATCTTTAGCCTGAAAGGTCTGACCTGTGGGGCCCAACTTCTGAAGACAAGCTGTGGGTTGACACTGCAGACATTCCTATATACCATCTCCTATGTGGGACATACCCTCCGTGAAAAACATTTTGTTCATTTATGGAATTACATGCCTAGGGTAATGAAATGCTGTAAACTACAGACTTTTCTTGGTGTGTTATGTATTTCTATTTCCTAGCTTGGGGTGAGTTTTTTGGGGCTAATTTAAATATAACATATGTACATACCGTTGTGATATGTCCTGTAACTTGCCTTACATACTGTACAGTCCACTATACTAGCCTTAATGGTATTATCCTACTCTGTGTATTAGAATAATATATTGGCCTACCTAAAGCTGCATAACTAGTATTTGCTGTGCTAGGACCAAGAGAACTGCACCTATAGAACTGGCATAGGGTAAACATCCCCCCAGCGAGGTGACTTATCATTGGAAGCACTAAACGTTTTAACTTACTGACAGCCTCCTAGCTCGAAGTATACGTGTTCTCTTCTGAGTCAATGAGGAGATTTACATAATCAACTCCTCTAGAGTAAGTGCCCTCTGTATTTATTTTGCTCAGTATGTACACCAGAAACTATATGATTTTAGTCACTCCCTCCCCCCCACTTATGTGGGGTAAGGGATAAATAATGTTTTAAATAGTGTTAAGCTGTTACATTAGTGCAACTGTCCCCTTAAGACTTCTGCTTACATTGGACTTGCAACCTGGGGAGTATTAGCGGCTGTCCCTCTGCGGGGCACCTCAGCACCAGAGACATAATCTGAATTATTGTTACCCCCCTGCACATAAGAGATTTAGGCAGGGGATAGGTTGAGCCTTAGGTCTAGAGCTGTAACGTCTTGTTGCAGCCAGCATATCTTACATATATTTGCTTGTCAGTACGTTAGTATCACTACCCACAATGTGTCAGAGGATACTTTATGAAGGCTTGAAAAAGTTGGATATGTGTATGTACAATATGTGCTTCAACTAGTTCATTGCTAATTCTGTACCGAAAATATTTGAATATTTATTTCCACTATTCATGTGTTCTTCCAGAAAACTGAGTGTATATGTATATGTATGTAGATTCTCCCAAGTGTCATTATACACTGGGTTCTGAATCTTGTGGCTCTTAAGAGGTTACTCCCTGTATGTGCTCTTTAGGAGCAGCTATTTATCTAATGTAATGTAAAATTGTGAGTGCCTGCTTTAGAAATGCTGTTTGAGACTATAATTGGGAGACCAGGTATATAGATTCATACTAGCTCCTAATAATATGCGAAAAGATAAACAACTATTTAGTTACACTATTCATGTGCTCCTCCAGAAAACTGTGTGTATGTGTATATGTATGTAGATCTCTTAAAGTGGCATTATACACTGAGTTCTGAATCTTATGGCTCTTAAGAGGTTACTTCCTGTCTATGCTCTTTAGGAGCAGCTATTTATCTAACGTAATGTAAAAATGTGAGTAACTGTTTTGTTGGCTGTACCTGAAACCTCTCTACAACCCTATCTACAATATTAGTACTTATATAACTGTTGAGTATCCTATCCAGCAAAGTTAGAGTAACTTATTGCTGGACTATCTCCCGCCCCCCACCATTCTTGTGCGGTAGGGACGAATACCTTCTCCTCCGCACTCTCTTCTGGTAGAGTTGAGCAGGCTCTACCCAGTCCGAAGTCCTAAACCTATGTTTTCCCCTGCATACATGTGAAAAGGCTCTTCGGGCCCCAATATAGGAAATTCTCCTTTGTTCATTGTATTTTGGTTAATCAAAGAGTTTTGGAACTATAGTTTCATTAATGTTCAAGTTCCTATTAATGTTCAGTATGAATGTCAATCTATCCTTACAGTGGCAACTGTGATCAGTTCTGGTACATCACTGATATCATTTAGTAGAGTAATTTTGATAGTGTTGTTTTGTACTTTATTTGTATGATTATTTACTTCACTCAAAGTTTGTCTATAATCTATATACAACAACAAGCTAACATATGATGAGGACTCTTTGAATTTCTATAGATGTCTTCAGATTGACCCTTGCCACCAGATCCCATGAGTGGATCTCTAATATATTGAAGACGAGTGTTTAAATATTGAGAATCTTTATCCCTGTGAGTTTTGTCTTCAGACAAGTACTAATTTCCAGGTCCCATAAGTGGATCTATTTTACTTTGTTGACACGTTTGTCCTACTATTAAGTTATAAAATGGGGCTCCATTAGGGTCAATACCGTGCTCCTACTATTGTCTACTGTATTTATGTTTGAATGATGGAGCTGATGTCATGTAATTTTGTTTGAGATATTGCCCTACCTACTATGTCTGTACTTTGATGTATTTCATTGCCTCAATAAAAACATTTTTTCAAAAAAAAAAAAAAAACCTAAGCTCCCCATTGCCCTGAAAAGGGCATTTGGATGGGCATTGCCCTTAAAAGGGCAGTTAGCTCTTTTGCAGCCCAAAGCCCTAACCTAAAAATAAAACCCACCCAATACACCCTTAAAAAAACCTAACACTAACCCCCTGAAGATCGACTTACCGGGAGACGTCTTCATCCAAGCCGGGCAGAAGTGGTCCTCCAGACGGACAGAAGCCTTCATCCAAGCCGGGCAGAAGTGGTCCTCCAGACGGGCAGAAGTCTTCATCCAGACGGCATCTTCTATCTTCATCCATCCGGCGCGGAGCGGCTCCATCTTCAAGACATCCGACGCAGAGCATCCTCTTCGGCCGACGACTACCCGACGAATGAAGGTTCCTTTAAGTGATGTCATCCAAGATGGCGTCCCTTAGATTCCGAAAGGCTGATAGAATTCTATCAGCCAATCGGAATTAATGTAGAAAAAATCCTATTGGCTGATGCAATCAGCCAATAGGATTGGACTTCAATCCTATTGGCTGATTGGAACAGCCAATAGAATTGAGCTCACATTCTATTGGCTGTTCCAATCATGGCTGCAAGGTGATATAGCTCCGTGTTGGAGAAAGGACCCAGAGACACTCACACGCCACGCACATGCACAAAAAGTGACACATCTGTGCATAACAGCGTGGGGACACTTTCCGGAACGAAATGCTGACATCGTGAGCACTTACTAAAGCCTCAGTGAACTTTTTTCTGCCTCACAACGGGAAGCCCGCCGCCATCTTGGAAAGGCCGTGCATAGGCCATGCTCACGAGGCGCTCCGGGTTATTGCTGTGGACCTGGGGTAAGATAGATAAGATGCCTATGGGATAAATAGGTCCCCTGCCATGAACTAGAGACCTGGATATTAATTATTAACCCCTTGGGGATTGCAACGCACCACAAATACAGCTGAAACTGCGGATGCCATATCTCTTTGTGCACTTGAATAACAATAAACGGCCAGATGATGTAGGAGTATAGCATAATTATAGGAGTAACATGATATGGTATCTTAAGTAAACTATATTCAATTTACAACACAAATACAGCACAACATATATGGGGTGGAGGAGGTGGAGGACACTCAAACTACTATCAGTGAAATGATAGGAGCCCTTGACACTCACGCAAATGTGCAGGCCTCACAAATAGAGTCCCTACAAAACAAAATCGAGGATCTCGAAAATCGTAGTAGGAGGTCTAATCTTAGGGTGCGGGGCATCCCGGAAACAATAAAGAGCTCTGATCTCAGGGAATACCTACAGAATTTGTTTCAACAACTCTTGGGGACGACAGAGATACTAAATATGGAATTGGAGAGGGTTCGCAGCGCAAAACGAAGAAATGGAAGGCTGCTGAGCAACAGGTAAAAAAGAAAAATGTATTCCATTAAAATAACAAAAAGACACAACAATACAAAAAGGGTGTTAGCCATCTAACATGTTTCGCGCATGCAAGCGCTTACTCATAGATGCTCATAGGGTTCACCGCACTTTGCGGCTGCCTCCACCCTCAGGTGCCCCCCCCAGAGATGTCATTCTTAAATTTCTGAGATTCACAGACAGAGAAGAAATATGGTCCAAAGCGAGACAACTAAGGAAGATATCTTATCTGGACCACTCACTGCAAATCTACCCGGACCTGTGCACAAGCACACTACAACGCAGAAGAGATGTCCGGTTTATCACCACTGCACTTCAGGAGAAGAACATTAAATACCGCTGGGGATTCCCATTCAGCCTAGTGGTGGTGAAGGGCATACTCACACCTACAGAGGGCCGCAGGACCTGGAATCCTTCTCCAAAGGACTGGGTTTATCATTACAACCACCTCATCCACTGGAGAGCTCATCTGAAGATGTGACATTAAAGTCGCAACTCACAGCAGGGACACAATGGCACAAAGTGGTACATAAGAAAAGGAGGAACAATCCGAAATCCTGAGATAAAGATCTGAGACTTAACCTGTTTCCAGTTTCCATGGTTGGGTGAGATCAATCTGGACATTTATTGTCAAATTGTTTACTTGTGTTTTGCATAATCTATGTCGAGTTATAGAAACCAAGGATGGCATATATACACCTAAACAAAGGTGTGGACACTCTGATTTATTATTTTGTTGAGTTACACGACTCTATTAAAATAAGTTAGTACTAGTCTGTTTTAGGCATAAGGGCCCAGGTGCCCCAATATTAAATGTGGCCATTAAATTCCATCGTAGATATCTGGGTTCAAGTATCCGGCCGACCCTTATCCATTTATTATCATAGTTGTGTTGGGGGGATCACCCCTATTTCCCCCCAATAATGTTCTTATCTTTACCAATAGTTATTTGTTCTTTAACTATGTTATTGTTGTTTCCATTAATGTAACACACTGTGCTTGCTCGCTCACTTTTATACCCATGAATGCTCACTCACTGACACAATTTATAATGTTTATGAGACCTGGTTTTATGTGTTGTACTCCTGTGACTTATACGGAATCATGTGTTGTCCGACTCCTTCTTCTTATACTGATAACACATGACTTCTGAAAAAAATGTGCTGAATATTATAACTATTAATGCAAAAGGCCTTAATTCCCCGAGTAAGAGGAACATAGCACTTAAGGATTTCAATGATAACAAAGGGGATATAATCTTAGTACAAGAGACCCACTTCATACATAAGAAAGAGCCCACAACGTTTAAATATAAATTTGGCGAGACATTTTACTCATCTAACCATAATAAAACTAACGGGGTAGGAATATTAATAAGGAAGGGTATCCCTTTTACTCTGTTTAATTTAATACAAGACAGGGAGGGTAGGTATTTGATATTAGTTGGCAAACTATATAACACAATGGTCACGCTAGCCTGTGTATATGCCCCCAATGTCCAGCAAGATCACTTTTTTAAATGCTTTTCTGACACTTTGTTGGAGAACAAGAGAGGCTTGGTGATACTGGGAGGGGACCTTAACGTCTCTCTCAACACTGCACTAGACACATCAATGGGACTCTCCTCTAAACCAAACAGAGTAACATATAGAGTCAAACAACACATCAGGGATTTAGCGATACATGATGTCTGGAGGATACATCATATGTTAGAACGTCAATATACGTTTTTTTCCTTCACCCACTCCCGTTTCTCCCGTATTTATTATATATTTTTGGATGTGTCTTGTTTATCCCTAGCAACTAGCTCAAAAATATCCCCTACAGGCTGGACGGATCACTCCATGTTGAGTTGTGCAGTCAAATGGCCGTCTGCCCCACACTCCATGTATGTATGGAAATTAAATAATGATTTATTAGATCACCCACTGTACCAAGAAAAAATCGAGACTAGACTGCAGGAATATTACAACTTAAACATTTCCTCTATACCTTATAGAGGGAGGCTCATAAGAGCACAATTAGGGGTGACCTTATTAGTATACAATCTCATGACCACAAACAACAACGCGCCGAACTCCAGAGCGCATTGTCGGCCATCACTACTGTTGAGGAGAGACTTAGGGTCTTACCCACAGATGAAACTCTGAAAAAGGAACTACAGACACTTAGAGAGAGAGTTAATACATTATTAGATAGAGACTGTAAACAACTCGCACTCAAGCTACAACAAAGTCACTATGCCAGCGACAACAGGTGTAGTAGACTATTAGCACGTAAGCTTAGAAGGCGAACAAATAGGTCCTATATCCTATCTATAAATAGACCAGGCAAAGATACAGCCTACTCTACTTCCGACATATCCGAAGCATTCCGCATATACTACGAATCTCTATATAACCTCCCAGAAGACCTCCCTGAGGACACAACACATGCAGCCCTAATAGATTCTTTCCTCAGAGAGTCATCTATACCCACTATTACACAGAATAGCTTGGCTTGGAACAAACAGGTTTCACTTTCGTTTTTTAAGTGTTGCGCACTTAATTCCCCCTTTAAAGTGGAAGAACTCCTCTTGGTCTTAAAGGATCTGCCATTAGGAAAGGCCCCGGGCCCAGACGGCTTTACCAATTACTATTATAAGAAGTATAACAAATGACTTGCGCCCCACTTATTAACCCTGTTCAACTCCAATACCAGAACCAACCCTTTTTTGAGTAGTTCGTTAACCGCACATATTTCACTGATCCCCAAAGAGGGTAAAGATCACACGAGGGTCGAGAATTACAGACTGATCTCTCTGTTGAACACCGACGTTAAAATTTATGCTAAGTTGCTGGCGACCCGGTTGAACGCCTTACTACCAGACTTAATACACGCTGATCAAGTTGTCTTTATACCTACGAGAGAAGCAAAGGACAACACAGTGCGGGCAATTGACTTAATTGATTACGTGAATAACCGTTCTATACCCACTGTGATAGTGTCCACAGATGCTGAGAAGGCTTTCGACCGGGTCAGCTGGCATTTTCTCCGCGTGGTTCTGCTGAGATTGGGTCTAGGCGAGTCATTTGTAGATAGAGTATTTGCTATGTATTCATCCCCGAGTTCATGTAAATGGCTCCCTGTCAGCTCCCTTCATGATATCCAACGGTGCCAGGCAGGGATGCCCCCTGTCACCACTCCTATTTGCCTGTGTAATTGAAATCCTAGCTCTTAAAGTAAGACTGATTGCTGATATAAAAGGAGTACAAGTTAAGGGACATCACCACAAGCTTTTGCTATATGCGGATGATGTGCTTTTCTTCCTGACGAAGCCAATCCAGTCCATTCCAAATTTATTACGCCAATTAGAAGGATTTGGGAAAATCTCAAACTTCCTTATCAACCAAAATAAATCGGAAATAATCAATATTAATATCCCAGCTGACGATATACAACACATACAACAGATTTGCCCGTTTAGATGGCAAGACCGTAAATTAAAATACTTAGGGATATACCTGACACCTACAGTCCATGAAATGATGCCAATTTCATACCACTCCAGTCACTAGTCATAGCCACTTTGTCCTCCTGGCGGAGGAAACCCCTGACTTGGACGGGCAGGATTAATGCAGGATTAATGCGTTTAAAATGAGTATACTCCCGAAGATATTATACATAATACAGACACTAACCATAGCCCTCCCAAGAACATATCTCACATCCCTACAGATAAAATTTTTTGAATGGAATAAGCGGCATGCGAGGATAAATAGAAAAGACATGTGTCAGACGATTGATAATGGGGGGCTAGGTGTTCCTGACTTGGTCTCCTACTGGAAGGCAACACACCTACAGAGAATAGTGGACTGGTACACTAACTTCAAACATAAAATTTGGGTACGTCTCGAACACGATATAGCGGGCTGCTCACACTTGGGTACACGGTGCTGGACACCGACGGCCATAGGACCAACACAGACTTACCTCACACATATGGTTCAGGAGACTATATTGATTTGGGATAGAATCCTGGTTGAGTTCCCTAACATTTCCTCCACATACTCGCCACTTACCTCTTTTATCTCCAACAGGGAATTTTCCCCCGGCCAACTATCCATGATTTAAGGCGATACACAACAAGATAGGGTGCTGATGATATGCCACCTGGGGAATGAGAACCAGCTACGCAATAAGGCTACCTTGATTGAGGAAGGCTTTAAATGCTTTAGAAATTGGTACTTCTATATGCAATGCTATAACTATCTGGCAGGACACCCACATAAGAGAAACATGCTGAGGCCCCCAACAGCCTTTGAATCCCTATGTCATAAGACGTCCCCAACAAGACATACATTATCCATTACTTATGTACTATTGAAACAGAATGCACCAGGCCATATACCTCACTTCATAAATAAATGGGGGGAAGAGTTAGGAGTGCAGTTTTCCCATATAGACGCATCTAAGATCTTTACAGCAATTAAGAAGTCCGCCACATCCAGTAAACACCTAGAATTAAATATGAAACTATTACACAGGTGGTACCTTACCCCATCACGCAGTAGGAAAATTTTCAGTAACTCCTCTGACACCTGCTGGAGATGTCAAACTCATACTGGCCATATGGCACATATTTGGTGGCAATGCCCTAACATAACCCCTATATGGGGACAAATTGCAGAGGAAACGTCAAAGCTACTTGATAGGAATCTACCTCTGGACCCGGCCCTCTGGCTTTTTCACATTGCCCCTAAAAGATTCACAGTAGGACAGACTAAATTGTTTAATATTGCTAGTAATAGTATTAAGTTATTGATAGCTAAGAACTGGAAAAGCTCCAATGTCCCGTCCATAGCTCAATGGGTGCAAGAATGTAACCATTCTATCTCTCTGGAAGAATATCATTATCTCAAACAGCGCAAATTAGATAGATATTTGCAAATTAAGATAATATGGGAAGGTTACGTAAAGGATAAATTTGGTTCGTGAAGTTAAATCAACTACTACATGCAGTAAAGTGATTAATTTTATGTACTTTAGACCGAGATATTGGGTGCTGAAGTAATACATATGATACTTGTATATTCATATAGGTTGGGCAGCACAGTGTGTCTTGTTTTGTTTTGTTTTATTTTCTTTTTTCTTTCTTTTCTTATTTCTTCATTCTTTTTTCCTTAGTTTTATGATATTCATCAGCGCGCTTTCCTTTTTTTTGCTTTCCTTCTCATTTCATGCCAGCCCCGCTGTGTGCGTACAGCATATATAGCAGTAAATGTATACAATCTTGTAATGATGCCAAATTTATATGTACAATGTTTATATTTTACAAAATAAAATATTTTTGAAAAAAAAAAAAAAAAGAAAAAAAAAAAAAAGAGCTGATTACTTTGGGGCAATGCCCCGCAAAAGGCCCTTTTAAGGGCTATTGGTAGTTTAGTTTAGGCTAGGGTTTTTTTTTTATTTTGGGGCGGCTTTTTTTATTTTGATAGGGCTATTAGATTAGGTGTAATTAGTTTAAATTTCTGTAATTTGTTTATTATTTTCTGTAATTTAGTGTTTGTTTGTTTTTTGTACTTTAGATAATTTAATTTAAATTTAGGTTATTGTATTTAATTTAGTTAATTGTATTTAATTATAGTGTAGTGTTAGGTGTAATTGTAACTTAGGTTAAGTTTTATTTTACAGGTACTTTTGTATTTATTTTAGCTAGGTAGTTATTAAATAGCTAATAACTATTTAGTAACTATTCTACCTAGTTAAAATAAATACAAACTTGCCTGTAAAATAAAAATAAATCCTAAGCTAGTTACAATGTAACTATTAGTTATATTGTAGCTATCTTAGGGTTTATTTTATAGTAATAAAACAGGATTAGCTTGATTTATTAGTATACACTCTTATTCTGGTGTACCACTCACACTGATCACCTGTTATTACCTCTGTTTTTATTGTAATTATCAGCTTTGGCCCTTTGAGCCGCTTCTGTAAGATATTCCTGTATTTGTAATTTTATTTATATGTGCTTTTTACATTTTTTATATATAGTCTTTTATTACTGATGCTTTTTAACATGGTTCATTAAATAATCTTCTTTTATCTCTCTGTGAGTATATTTATCCCTTGGCCTCTTGTTGGCGCTGTATTCACTTATTACTACTTGTGCATATTTTTTGGAGGTTGGTTAGGATCTCTGTTTGGATACAGCTTGGGGATTACCTTAGCGCTTGTACACACACCCTTTTTCACTATTGGTTTATTTTATAGGTAAGTATTTAGTTTTAAATAGGAATAATGTAGTTAATGATAGTAATTTTATTTATATTTATTTAAATTAGATTTAAGTTAGGGGGTGTTATGTTTAGACTTAGGTTTAGGGGTTAATAAATGTAATATAGTGGCGGCGACGTTGGGGACGGAAGATTAGGGGTTAATAAGTGTTATGTAGGTGGCGGCGGTGTAGGAGGGGGCAGATTAGGGGTTAATAAGTATAATGTAGGTGGCGGCGGTGTAGGGGGGGCAGATTAGGGGTTAATAACATAATGGAGGTGGCGGCGGTGTAGGGGGCGGCAGATTAGGGGTTAATAAGTATAATGTAGGTGGCGGTGGGCTCCAGGAGCGGCGGTTTAGGGTTAACAACTTTAGTTGCAGCGGGATCCGGGAGCGGCGGTATAGGGGTAAAACAGTTTAGTATAGTGTGGGTGTTTAGTGACAGGGTACCAATAAAGCTGGGAAAAAGCCGAAGAGCAGCGAGATCGATGACTGTTAGTTAACAACAGTCCGCTGCTCATCGCCCCGTACTTGGTGCGCGGCTTTTTGACAGCTTTTTTGGTAACTTTGGAGAACGTATTCAAGTCAGCTGCAGCGATATTAGGCGATCTTAGGCGAGCGTATTGGTGCCGGCGAATGCAAGTAAGTCAACAGGTTGATAGTCTCGAATACAGTTTATATCCAGTACCCTCAGGAAAACTCCAGGACAGTGTCCATCATATGAGGGGAAATCTAAGTGGAATATGTGAAAAAGGCAATGTCCATTCTCATATCGTCGATAAAATGGTTATTGATATAAGAAAGTCTAGCCAAGGGTCTTAGCTTCTAGCCGATTCCAGCCTTTGAATAGGGAAAGACCTGCTTTGTGCTATGGGTTTTCCACTGTCTTGTTGGTGAAAATGCATTACGGAATTTACCGTTGCTATCCAAGATCTCCATGCGGCAGCTTACCGGTTCTGTCGTCGGCTCACAGTCCCATGTCGGGCAATGTGGAAACAGAGCACAAAGCTCCCTATTCTGCCCACTAGATGAAGTTGCCTGAATTCCAGCATGTTGCCTGGCTTGTTGGAGTGAGTAATATTGTGTATAATGCCTTCTTCTTTTAGCCCCAGATTTCTCTGCCTCAATGTCGGCCTTTTCACGGAAAGGAAAGTGCAGTATTTTTAAAGTCCCTTTGGTGCAGCAGGGGCTTCACTACTATAGATCTCTTTAGCTTACCGGCAATAATTTTTGGGGAAGATGATAATTCCCGGAGAGAAATAGGCTACCGGTTCTTTCTGAAAGGTTCCCCCTGCAAGTGTAAAGTCGTCTTCTGTTATCTCTGGGGTCTCTGCTTTGTAAGGGTTTATCCAAACTCCAGTGTTTTGGTCCGGGATCCATCGGGAGAACTACATGGGTGATCTCAGGTCTGGACTCAGAGGAGAGGGTGTTGTGATATTTGCTATAAGCCCTCCCATTGGAGTATTTTTATAATAATGTGGTTTTTCGTAGCCTTCATTCATCTCACTGGAATCGACTGGGTTTGCAGTGCTAAGTAGCTCCATGTTAGTGTCTGGTCTATTAACAACTACACATGGCTGCTGTTTGTGCAATACTTGGGGCCTTAAGAGTCGGGGCCCCGAGGCTCCGTCAACCCCACTCAGAATCAAGGTAGCGTCTCCTTCTGCATCCATTCATCTGATCAGTCTCCCGGATAGAGTCAAAAGCCTTTCTGATCACTTGTAATAAGGAGTTATGGTGTTGTTCCAGCACATATTCCAACTCCGACCAGAGCATAGAATCGATCTCCATGTTCCAACTCTTGCTCAAGATGTGGTTGTAACCAGTTGGACAGTGAACAGTTTTTATCCTATTGCAGGATATAGTAACCCCAGAGTTTGGGGGGGGGGGGAATTTGCGGCAGCCCCAGACCTATGTTTCACTCCCCACACAGGACTCAACTTATAAAATCTGCATGTTGTTGCATCTTGCAGGCTGCAAGATGGCTACCTGGCCTGTGGGGAAGCTGACTGCATAGCTGTCCCAAAGAGCATAGGCAGGAGCACCATCAATTCATCAGCTCTTAGCCGCTATCAGTTCCTAGTCGAGTGATCATACATAAAAATATGAAATATTAGCGAGATATAACTAGTTAAAAGTTTTCTGAACTCTAGGAGCTTCACTGAGACGCGTTTTGCCGCTTTGAGATCAGGCTCTGCCCCCTGTATGCGCCTTCCTGAGCGCAGATTTCTTTCTATTTTAAATTTGCTAAAATCAAAAGGTATTCCATCTTCAGCTGTGAAAATTATCTACTACACTGTGATTCGTCTAGGTATATAAGGCGAAATAGAGAAGACGTAATTGGAGGAGAAACTACAGTTCACTATTCGAAATTAATCGTATTTGTATGTCTGGTTCTAAAAATACATCTGTAAGCAATGTGTATTAGAGCTGATGGGAGCGCGCTGGTGCGCCTAGGCAAATGCAGGCGAAGAGCGAAGAAGTTGGTTTCACATTTGCGCACTTATAGGCACAGATTGCTTTTATAAATATGGCGATTGGTGCATATGCATTATTATGCACGCAATTACAGGAGAATTGCTTTGATAACTCTACCCCTAAGTGTTTTAATTGTGATCACAGAAGCAGTTCAGACACAGATCATCAGTCAGCAATCTGTCTGATAAGGGTCAAACTTTTCACACCAGTGTTCTGTCAGATCAGCCAATTCATCAGATTAGCCAATTGCATCACTTCCGGTAGCTTCTATAGTAACATGGTCCTTGTGCCCCTTTCCTAAATGTGTTTGTTTAATGTGTGTGTAAATATGTGTGCATATGTATTTGTGTGTATTAACGTGTGTATCTAAATAAGTGTGTTTGTATGTGTGTAAATATATCTGCATATATGTAAATATGTGTGTATATATGTGTGTGTGTAAATATGTATGTGTATGTACAGTATGTACGTGTGTGTGTATGTGTGTAAATATGTGCGTATGAGTGTGTGTGTATGTATTTGTGTATCTAAATAAGTGTGTTTGTATGTGTGTAAATATATGTGCATGTATGTAAATATGTGTGTATATATGTGTGTGTGTAAATATGTATGTGTATGTACAGTATGTTCGTGTGTGTATGTGTGTAAATATGTGCGTATGAGTGTGTGTGTATGTAAATATGTGTGTGTCCTGTAATAGAATATGCTGTGTACCCGTGGGGGGCGCAGCAAAGCTCTGTTAACAAGAATATCCACTTGTGGTGAGCACAAGCTGAACTGCACAATCCTGCTGCTGATCTCTGACCTTCTCTGACCTTCATGACATCAGTGACTTGCAAAACAAAATCAGGTACCATCAGCAGAGGGAGAAAAAGGAGGGGTCAGGCACTCTGCCCAGGGGAAGGGGGGTAAAGGTCAGTGCAACAAACTAGCTAAACAGGCCCTTTTGAGTGTCCAAGTAGGTAATAAATGATCTGCAAGTGATCAGGCATCATGAGCTAACAGGGAACCCCTGTGTTGTTCTTGTTTTCAGTTGGCTACATTATAAAAAATGGAGGTTATGTGGTAGCACCCTGGGCAGCTGCACGTGCATGGTGTGCCTGCCGCTAAAAACGTGTTAAAACCATTCTTGCAAAACTGTCATATAGGGCTGTAGACAAATGTACGCTCCTGAGCCTACCTACCTACTTTACAACAAAGGATACCAAGAGTACAAAATAAACTTGATATTAGAAATAAAGTAGAAATTTTGTTTTAAACATTTTACTCTATCTAAATCATGAAAAAGAAATTGCTTCATGTCTCATGACAGTATTTTTGCTATAAATATTCAGACAAAATGTGATCAGAAAAGATTTGCATTATAACAACTTCTGAATAGTAATTATATTATTATTATTATTATACTTTATTTATAAAGCATCAACAAATTCTGAAGCGCTGTCCATGGGTACAAAAGATAAAAGTACAACGATGATACAATATTTTTAAGAGACAGGACAAAATGTATCAAACAAACACAGTAGGAATTGAGGGCCCTATTCCCATGGGAACTTACAAATTAAAGGGATATTTTTAAGCATTGTGGATTCCCCTGGCACCCAGTATTTGTTGAGCCCTAAAACACACACAAACTTATATATATATATATATATATATATATATATATATATATATATATATATATATATATATATATATATATGTCTAGATTACATATGGAGTGCAATTTTTTGCTTCTGTGAACCTGTAATCTGCACTAGTTTTTCTTTTATGTGAGCAATACTGAGCACAAGATTACAGGTTGACAGTTATTTGTTCACAGACGCGCACCCATAGAGTTCAATGGAACCTTATTTTCATGCTGACAGACACACAACCAAAGCTCACATAACCCTGATCGCAACTATACATAAATATATATTAGAAGAGAGAGAACAGCACTCCTGAGATACAGATAGAACAAAAGCTAGAATAACTTCCATGCCTGTTCATTTTTATTGCAACTCAGGATGCGTGTTCTTTTAGCACACTATGCCCTTTCACAGAGAAAAAATATCCTGTAGCATATCAGTCTGACCCTGCCCAATGACAGTCCAGCGCGGAAATACCAGGCAATTCTAATCTGAACAAGAGAAACAACAACCCCAGACGATCGTTTTGGCCTCCTATGGGCCTCGTCAGTGAGGTGCAGTTGTATCTCTCTAAGATATGTGCACGGAGTCCAGGTCTGGTTTCCCCCATTACTCTTAGGGAGACCCAAGAGTAATTTGCATAAATATCAGAAGAGAGAGAACAGCACTCCTGAGTTAGAACTCAGGGTGCACACGCTTTTAGCACACTATTCACAGAGAAAAAATATCCTGTAGCAGTCTGACCCTGCATAGTGTGCTAAAAGAATATGCACCCTGAGTGGCACTGAAAATGAACAGGCATGGAAGTTATTCTAGCTTTAGTTCTATCTCAGGAGTGCTGTTCTCTCTCGTGTAACATAAATATATATGTATATACGAATGTATGCATATATATGTATTTATATTATTATTATTTATAAAGCACCAACAGATTCCACAGGGCTATATATATATATATATACACACATACATTTGTATACATGTATATTTTAAGAGACAGAAATATTAATAAATGTGTCCCAATGGATCCCTATGTAAAAGCACTTTCAGGACCTTACTAACACCTGACATGTCATTACTTTGACCCCTTAAAACGTTTTAATGCAAAAGAATGTATTTATAATTTTATCAGACAGTGTTAATATGAGTGTTACCGTACTGTCTGATATATTTTTTGTGCTTTGTGCCACTTTTTAGGTTCACGCTTTGGTTAACACCGGCTTTTCAGATGCGGTATTAACCAAAGAGCAAACCACGATCACATTTACTCACAACTTGTAATATAAGTAAAATTACATGTGCGCCCGTAAAGTCACAGTTTTGCCCAAACGCGAGCACACGAAAGCATGTATTCAACTTGTAATCTATTCTAGCCCATAGTGTGTGTGTTTTAGGGCTCAACAAATACTGGGTGCAAGGGATCCACAATGCTTAAAAATATCTCTTTAAACCCCTGGAGGAATGGGATCATATATATGTTCTTTTCCTCCCCTTTAATATGGCAGAAAGAGAGAACATGCTCAAGTCAATGGCAAGAGACAAAATCACTGCAGTGTGTTCTAGGCAATCAAGCTGGTTAATTCACTGCTGACTATCGGCTAGATTTAGAGTTTTGTCGGTAACGACCCGCGTATCTAACGCTGGCTTTTTTCTGGCCGCACCTTTAAAATAACTCTGGTATTGAGAGTCCACAGAATGGCTGCGTTAGGCTCCAAAAAAGGAGCGTATAGCATATTTAACGCAACTTCAACTCTCGATACCAGAGTTGCTTACGGACGCGGCCAGCCTCAAAAACGCGCTCGTGCACGATTCCCCCATAGAAAACAATGGGGCTGTTTGAGCTGAAAAAAAACCTAACACCTGCAAAAAAGCCGCGTTCAGCTCCTAACGCAGCCCCATTGTTGTCTATGGGGAAACACTTCCTACGTCTGCACCTAACACCCTAACATGTACCCCGAGTCTAAACACCCCTAACCTTACACTTATTAACCCCTATTCTGCCACCCCCGCTATCGCTGACCCCTGCATATTATTTTTAACCCCTAATCTGCCGCTCCGTAAACCGCCGCTACTTACATTATCCCTATGTACCCCTAATCTGCTGCCCCTAACACTGCCGACCCCTATATTATATTCATTAACCCCTAATCTGCCCCCCACAACGTCGCCTCCACCTGCCTACACTTATTAACCCCTAATCTGCCGACCGGACCGCACCGCTATTATAATAAAGTTATTAACCCCTAATCCGCCTCACTAACCCTATAATAAATAGTATTAACCCCTAATCTGCCCTCCCTAACATCGCCGACACCTAACTTCAAACATTAACCCCTAATCTGCCGACTGGAGCTCACCGCTATTCTAATAAATGTATTAACCCCTAAAGCTAAGTCTAACTCTAACACTAACACCCCCCTAAGTTAAATATAATTTAAATCTAACGAAATAAATTAACTCTTATTAAATAAATTATTCCTATTTAAAGCTAAATACTTACCTGTAAAATAAATCCTAATATAGCTACAATATAAATTATAATTATATTATAGCTATTTTAGGATTTATATTTATTTTACAGGTAACTTTGTATTTATTTTAACCAGGTACAATAGCTATTAAATAGTTAAGAACTATTTAATAGCTAAATAGTTAAAATAATTACAAAATTACCTGTAAAATAAATCCTAACCTAAGTTACAATTAAACCTAACACTACACTATCAATAAATAAATTAAATAAAATACCTACAATTACCTACAATTAAACCTAACACTACACTATCAATAAATGAATTAAATACAATATCTACAATTAAATAAACTAACTAAAGTACAAAAAATAAAAAAGAACTAAGTTACAAAAAATAAAAAAATATCTACAAACATTAGAAAAATATTAAAACAATTTTAAACTAATTACACCTACTCTAAGCCCCCTAATAAAATAACAAAGCCCCCCAAAATAAAAAAATGCCCTACCCTATTCTAAATTACAAAAGTTCAAAGCTCTTTTACCTTACCAGCCCTGAACAGGGCCCTTTGCGGGGCATGCCCCAAGAAATTCAGCTCTTTTGCCTGTAAAAAAATACATACAATACCCCCCCCAACATTACAACCCACCACCCACATACCCCTAATCTAACCCAAACCCCCCTTAAATAAACCTAACACTAAGCCCCTGAAGATCTTCCTACCTTATCTTCACCTAACCAGGTATCACCGATCCGTCCTGGCTCCAAAATCTTCATCCAAGCCCAAGCGGGGGCTAGACATCCATCATCCGACGGCTGAAGAAGTCCAGAAGAGGGTCCAAAGTCTTCATCCTATCTGGGAAGAAGAGTAGATCCGGACCGGCAACCATCTTCTTCAAAGCGGCATCTTCTATCTTCATCCGATGAGGACCGGCTCCATCTTGAAGACCTCCATCGCGAATCCATCCTTCTTCTCCGACGACTAGACGACGAATGACGGTTCCTTTAAATGACGTCATCCAAGATGGCGTCCCTCGAATTCCGATTGGCTGATAGGATTCTATCAGCCAATCGGAATTAAGGTAGGAATATTCTGATTGGCTGATGGAATCAGCCAATCAGAATCAAGTTCAATCCGATTGGCTGATCCAATCAGCCAATCAGATTGAGCTTGCATTCTATTGGCTGATCGGAACAGCCAATAGAATGCGAGCTCAATCTGATTGGCCTTCTTCAGCCGTCGGATGATGGATGTCTAGCCCCCGCTTGGGCTTGGATGAAGATTTTGGAGCCAGGACGGATCGATGATACCTGGTTAGGTGAAGATAAGGTAGGAAGATCTTCAGGGGCTTAGTGTTAGGTTTATTTAAGGGGGGTTTGGGTTAGATTAGGGGTATGTGGGTGGTGGGTTGTAATGTTGGGGGGGAGGTAGTGTATGTGTTTTTTTACAGTCAAAAGAGCTGAATTCTTTGGGGCATGCCCCGCAAAGGGCCCTGTTCAGGGCTGGTAAGGTAAAAGAGCTTTGAACTTTTGTAATTTAGAATAGGGTAGGGCATTTTTTTATTTTGGGGGTCTTTGTTATTTTATTAGGGGGCTTAGAGTAGGTGTAATTAGTTTAAAATTGTTGTAATATTTTTCTGATGTTTGTAAATATTTTTTTATTTTTTGTAACTTAGTTCTTTTTTATTTTTTGTACTTTAGTTAGTTTATTTCATTGTATTTATTTGTAGATAATGTATTTAATTAATGTATTGATAGTGTAGTTTATTTAATTGTAGATATTGTATTTAATTCATTTATTGATAGTGTAGTGTTAGGTTTAATTGTAGGTAATTGTAGGTATTTTATTTAATTAATTTATTGATAGTGTAGTGTTAGGTTTAATTGTAACTTAGGTTAGGATTTATTTTACAGGTAATTTTGTAATTATTTTAACTATTTTAGCTATTGTACCTGGTTAAAATAAATACAAAGTTACCTGTAAAATAAATATAAATCCTAAAATAGCTATAATATAATTATAATTTATATTGTAGCTATATTAGGGTTTATTTTACAGGTAAGTATTTATCTTTAAATAGGAATAATTTATTTAATAAGAGTTAATTTATTTCGTTAGATTTAAATTATATTTAATTTAGGGGGGGTGTTAGTGTTAGGGTTAGACTTAGCTTTAGGGGTTAATAAATTTATTAGAATAGCGGTGAGCTCCGGTCAGCAGATTAGGGGTTAATGTTTGAAGTTAGGTGTCGGCGATGTTAGGGAGGGCAGATTAGGGGTTAATACTATTTATTATAGGGTTAGTGAGGCGGATTAGGGGTTAATAACTTTATTATAATAGCGGTGCGGTCCGGTCGGCAGATTAGGGGTTAATAAGTGTAGGCAGGTGGAGGCGACGTTGTGGGGGGCAGATTAGGGGTTAATAAATATAATATAGGGGTCGGCAGTGTTAGGGGCAGCAGATTAGGGGTACATAGCTATAATGTAGCTGGCGGCGGCGTGCGGACGGCAGATTAGGTGTTAATAAGTGTAGGTAGCTGGCGGCGACGTTGTGGGGGGCAGATTAGGGGTTAATATATATAATATAGGGGTCGGCGGTGTTAGGGGCAGCAGATTAGGGGTACATAAGGATAACGTAGGTGGCGGTCGGCAGATTAGGGGTTAAAAAAATTTAATCGAGTGTCGGCGATGTGGGGGGGCCTCGGTTTAGGGGTACATAGGTAGTTTATGGGTGTTAGTGTACTTTAGGGCACAGTAGTTAAGAGCTTTATGAACCGGCGTTAGCCCAGAAAGCTCTTAACTACTGACTTTTTTCTGCGGCTGGAGTTTGGTCGTTAGATTTCTAACGCTCACTTCAGACACGACTTTAAATACCGGAGTTAGAAAGATCCCATTGAAAAGATAGGATACGCAATTGACGTAAGGGGATCTGCGGTATGGAAAAGTCGCGGCTGAAAAGTGAGCGTTAGACCCTTTTTTGACTGACTCCAAATACCGGCGGTAGCCTAAAACCAGCATTAGGAGCCTCTAACGCTGGTTTTCACGGCTACCGCCAAACTCCAAATCTTTTTGGGCAATAATGGTGTTAAATCACAAAGTTTCATGCACCTCCCACTAATTATCATTGCTGTCATATTGGAACCTAGGTTTCACTGCAAGCATGTGAAGAAGGGTCACTGCACATTTGAGATCATTATTCAAAATCTAAATCATACTAAAATAGAACTCCAAAGAATTAAAAGTAAAAAGCTTAAGAGGGATTATGCACAAAGTAATAATTAAGCACAAGCAATAATAAAGAGAATGAATGAAGAGACAGACATTAGTTTCTGATGCCAATAAACATGAAAATGTAGAAATTGGGGCGAGAAATGAGCAAAAACAAGCATATCATAATAATAAATAATACAATTGCCAAACCCCCTCATGATAGGGAACATAGAATAGGAAGAGAAAATTGGAAAGAAAGTTCTCCACAAAGGGTATATAGGCAATATTCCCCATGGGATAAAAGTTATAGAAATAATACTGCACATAAGAACTATAGTAATACTAGATATTTAATATGGGAAGGTGGAAGTAGAGAGTATAAAGATCATACAGGATATAGAAGAGAAAGATATAGTAATAATGTAGAAGAAAATAAAAATTGTAGACTACCTCTCCCTAATAGATATAGACCTTAAGGTGGCTAATGGAATACTATAAAGATCCAACTCACCAAATATTTCCCACGGGACACTGTGAGTAAAATAATTTTTTGAACAGAGGTATACAGCCAGCGTCCTCTGTGTATTGAACTTTGATCATAAACTGATCTGAATGGTATTGTAATCGGTTCATGGATACTGAACTGTTAATAAGAGCCGGCATATAATCCAAATCCAATTCATTTTTTATATGTATTTTTAGACTATTGCCCAAATACAAGGTTTGTTTTTGGATATCCATATGTTTTTATAGATATGAGATTGTGCACATATCAGTATTAATTTTCTTTTTATTAACATTTGGGTTTTAGCGTAATTAATTACATTTAATTTTATTTAATAACAATAAGTGCTGCTATTTCTTTTGTGAGCATTATTATACGTGGATATATTACTATTTATGAGGTTCATGAACAGTATATATATATATATTTATTTTTTTTTCCTTATAATTTTTTTATACTTTTCTTATTCCACTCCAGCTGATATTAGCACCAGTATAAAATTGTGCCTGACTGTTAGAGCACCTTTTGCAAACACGTCATTACTGGAATCCATTAAAAGCTAGAATGAACTCATGACTAAGGTGATATGAAGGAATAACCTCAATAATATGCTTATAAAATGTATTTAGTGTTTAATGTCTCTTTAATGTACATTTTAATATTTAAAAAAAATTATGTGTGCATGCACAAGTGATGTGTAATGTGTTTACTATCCCGGCCTAATGCAGATTCCTTTATCATATTCAGCTCATTTAGCACATTTCCCTGGAATTATATATTAAATGTTATGGTTGTGACTATGAAAAGTAATTTTTACCCTTCTCAATCTTTTTTTTAATTTTACTTAAACAAGTTTTTTTTAACAGTAGAGGAATAAGTGTCACGAGCATTGAAATATCCTCTTTCCAAACTGCAAGCCTGCAAGCATTTTTGAACCCTAGTTAAAAAACTGCTTATATGATACTGCTTGCTACTGTAGTTAGGTGTCTTGTCAGACATAAGGACGTGACATTGCAGGGATTTTCTGACTTCTTACTGTATTGTACGTAAATAAACATTTGCCTGGTTTTGACAAGAGTTTTGATAACAAAACAAGATAAGCTAACTTTTTTCTGCATACAACAGGCCTCCTATTTCCTGTAATGAGACATTTTTCTGCACACAGAAGACCCCATATTTACTATACTAAGATGATTTGCTTACAAAGAAATGTGTGCAAAGGTGATATCTTATGATAGGCTAACAGAGGGTGCATCAGTTGTGAAAATAGTGTTGTCTTTTAAAAGTCTTCAAAGTTATAGCAGGTGGTGTTGCACAAGACATATCCTGTGTTTGTTTGTAACATGTATTTCACATCTAACTTTGGGTTAGCAGTGTACAGTCATTTTTAGATTTCAAGCTAATGACATATTACAATTAGTAAACTCTTCCGTATGATGGATATTTCACAAAGCTTTTACAGGTTGTTTGCCCCTTTGCATGATTAAAGGGACATTACACTCACAAAATATCTATCATACTGTCAAAGTGCTCTATACTAAAATAATTTTTTCAGCATATAAAAGTTGATGCTTAAGTTGTATAAATTGATTTTGAAACAAACAGGAATGCCTCCTTACTGTTCCACATTATGCTGGACAGCTCCCCATTTTGTAGTTCTGTCTTGCTGTTCCTCCTGTCTCGATTTTAACAAAAGGAAGCTGACTCAGAAGTGTACAACCATGCCCAAACACTCCAGGCCATTAAGTTCCAGCTTTGTAGTGTTGGATATTAGCCAGAAAATATTGGGAAGCAAGGTAAGGGGTCAATTTAAAGGCAATCTGTTTGGCCATTATTGCATTCTTGGTGCAATCCTGACTTATCTGTTTCAGAAGGAAAATGTGCTGTCTCATGGTTTCTCTTACATTTTTGTTTTACAGACAGTACTAGTAGGATATTTATCTTTACCAGATTTGCAATGCATGGGAATATCTGAGTACATGAGTAGGAGCAACTGAATACAAAAGGTGGGCCTTGTTCCAAAAAGCTTACCATCTACAGGTATTTTAATTTGTTTGTTCTCTTATTTTGTCCTAATTGTAAGAAAGGCACTGTGACATGAATCTGATACTTAAAGTCATGAAATATTATCTAAAATCTGTTAAGGAAATAAGGATGGTTACTTTGTTGTCCTTCATTCTTAGGGCCCAATGTCTACAGCATTGTAACAACATGTTATAAACGTATCCGCATCACAGTTGAGATTGCAGGTGAAATGTTCTAAAGGGATAAAATCACTGTTAGAAGGTAGTCTCACCAAGGGCCTGATATTCAAAACCTCGCCGGCATGTAGAGAAATCACACAAAATCTTTGGGATTTTTTTTAGACCTTGTATTGTAATGTAGAAGTCTCACGTTCACATAAAGTAGACTACATAGCAGCATAAACATTTCTCAAGATAACATTTGTGTTTCTAAATTATTTTTAAGGGCCTCGCCATACCGACAAGACTTCTTCAATCATCTCACCTAAGCGGCGAGGTTTTGAATATCAGGCCCCAAGAGACTGTGGAAGGCGATGGTTCTCTTCCATTGGTGGAATGTTAAAAGCATTATCGCCATCTACAGAAAAGGAATAATGTAAATGATCCCTTTAGACAGTATTGAATACAATGTATTAACTAAAACTATTTTGTTACAATACAATAGTGAAACTTGTACATGAATAATAAACCTATACATACCTCCCAACATTTGTGGCTGGATATCAGAGATTCGGGAAGTTGATGAAGGCCCGTCACCATTTTGTGGGTGGAGATGTTGGAAGGGGTGGGTTCATGGGTGGTTAGTGGGTAGGATTGTGGGTGTGTCTGGGTGGTCAGTGGATGTGAGCTCAGAATCAGGGACAGTTCCTCTCAAATAGGGACAGTTGGCAGGTCTGCCTATATGAGATGCAGTATTTGGGGTATATTGTTCATGTGTATTCACTGTTATATATTTATAAAGGTATTATAGTGTAAAATACTATATTATGTATTTTAAAGGGCCACTAAACCCAAAATCTTTCTTTCATGATTCAGATAGAGAATAGAAATTTAAACAACATTACAATTTACTTCCATTATGTATTTTGCATTATTTTTTAAATATCCTTAGTTGAAGAAAAAGCAATGCACATGGTGAGCCAATCACACGACGCTTCTATGTGCAGCAACCAATCAGCAGCTAGTGAGCATATCTAGATATGCTTTTCATAAAAGAATATCAAGAGAATAAAACAAATTAGATAATAGAAGTAAATTAGAAAGATGTTTAAAATTGCATTCTCTTTCTAAATCATAAAAGAAAAAATGTGGTTGGCATGTCCCTTTAACTAAGCCTGTTCTTTAAATAAACTTTCTTCATACAGCTGGCGAGAGTCTATAAACCAATTAGCCTGGGAATAGTTTTTCCTTACCACTAAGAGGCAAAGATTCCCAAACCCCAAGATCTCTATAAAACCCCTCCAACCACACAGGTTCCTCAGTCTTGTCTTTGCCTCTGCTGGAAGAGGTTGAAGAATGAAGATGTGCATTTGATTCTTCAGTGAACTGGGTTCTCAGATCGAGTTGAGGCCCATTTCCCCTCAGAGTACAGTGATTGTTGAAGGGATGTATTTGGAGTATGGGTTGTGACATATTTTTCACCTATGGGGATTTATTGACATGCCTTTTCACAGGCGTTGCAGGGACTTGTCCTTTGCCTCCTCCTGTTGGTTTGTTTATATACTCTAATTCCAGACCCTCTGCTGTTATATTTCAGCACTGGTTTTGGCTACCTACTGGTTTCCTCCAGTAGTGGGGTGCCTATTGGGAAGTACTATATTTTTTATTATTTGGCCCCTATAAGCCTCTTAGGTTATTGTTTTATATATATATATATATATATATATATATATATATATATATATATATATATTATATATATATATATATATATATATATATATATATATATATATATATATATATATATATATATATATATATATATATATAATATATATGTATTATGCATCTATATGACATTGGGACAGTTATATATCTTATTTAGGTAAATACAGTTTAAAAACTGTATAATGTATTTTTAGTATGCATAATTTTTTTGCCCACATTCTTTTTTTAATGCTTACTAGCTTTTTCACGAAAAATATTTTTTTAAATGCACTCGGAATTTTTTTATGCATGTATATTTTTTTGGCACACAATGGCATCCAGGCCTGCATGCGACGACGTGACGGCGTACATTTTGGCGTGCTATTTTCCTTTTTATGATGCTAGATTGACGTGCGCTTCCTTTTTTTTAGTACATTTGATAGTGCCAGTCTGCTTTATTGATTTTTGTATTTGTAAGTTTTTTTTAAAAGTTTTCTTTTACAGGGATTAAGTGTTTCTCTTTCTTCAAGAGCTCTTTTATGGGGGATGTTACCATTTAGCTGTATGCGTGTTTGCTGCTCTGAGGAGGTTGGGGTGTGTGGAACTCAGAATGCAGAAACATACACAGAACAATGAAAGCATTTTAAAAGCTTTACTGATTGATAAGCAAAAGAACAGTAGGTAGTTCAATTTAAAGATCACCGAAACAGCAAGTTTTAACATAGGCCCAATGCCGAATACTAAATTGCAGCAACAAAAGTCCAATAGGCAATGGTGCTTGAATAGAACAATAATGGGTGAGGCTGTCACAAAATACCTGGTAGGTACAGCAGACACAGCTGGTAAGAAAAGCAGACACAGGATTCTCAGCAGGCATACGAAAACCAGTGGTTACTGTTGGTGAGACTGTCACGGGGTACCAGATAGGTACAGCTTCAGCATACACAGGTATCAGGCAAGTCTGCTTGGCTTTCAGGAAACATGAGAGCATACACAAGTGCAAGGTAAGTTTGCTTGGTCTCTGTAACAAGGTGAGCATACGCAGATACAAGGTAAGTATGTTTGATCTTTGGAACAAGGTGAGTATACACAGGTATCAGGTAAGTATGCTTGGTCTCTTGGAACAAGGTGAGCATGCAAAGGTACAAGGTAAGTATACGCGAGTCACTGGAACAAGGTAAGCATACACAGGTACAAGGTAAGTATACATGAGTCACTGGAACAAGGTAAGCATACACAGGTACAAGGTAAGAATGTGTGAGTCTCTGGAACAAGGTGAGCATACACAGGTACAAGGTAAGTATGCGTGACTCCCTGGAACAAGGTGAACATGCATAAGTAGCAGGTAAGTATGCTTAGATTAACAGGAACCAGGAGCAAGGTTGAAAGGCAATAACTCAGTCTAGAGTGAAGGGCAGAGTGAGCTTTTATAGGAAATCCCACACCTGAGTCCTCCATGTAGGAGTTATGGTAATTAGGAAATGGCCCCTTTAAATCCCAGCAGCGTGCAGCCACATGCCTAGGGAAGCTTTTAACAGGAACGGTAGGAAATGGGTCTAGGCATCCCATGTTGAGGCTGCAGCAGTTACTCTTGGCGTTCATCAAAACCAGAGGGACTGGACCAGGGTTCACTGGATAAGTCCCTGACAGCTGCAAGTAGCTTCTGTTTTGTTCTCTGCAGTTATGAAGTCTTCTTATTCTGTCCCTAAATCTGCCTTGAGTTACCTGAACACTTTCCTACCAGTTTTAAATGTTTGTATTGTAAACAGGATGAGGTATCTCCTCCGGCTAATTTATGCAATAAGGGCAGTGTTTTGCATTTTTGCTATAGCGAAAACTCCACTAGGATTTTAATTTTTGCGTTAGTCAGATTGCGCTCATAGTTGAAAGTAAACAGTTTTTTCTACAGTGGTAACTCAAATCGCGCTTAAAGTCGAAATTCAAAAATCACGATTGTGTTTTCGCATTCCCCCCATAAAGGTCAATGGAGAAACAAAGTTGAAAAACACCAACTCTTGCGTGCATACATCATGACATATTCTCATTAGCACAAACCCGACATGAAAATATAAATATTTCCTATTCCAATATTCTTTAAGTAACGGAATATGTTCTATTTATTCATAAAAAAATATTTCTAAATATATCTGATGTTTTTTAAAGAAATATATATTTATAGATAGAAAGGATTTGATCAAGGGCTCATGGACATAGGAACTTAGATCACAATGGTATGAGGTGGTACTTTAGCTCCTTTATAAAATTATAAATTTGTTAATAATTATTTCAATCTGAGAGTAGTACGTGGCTGTTGAGGCCAAATTAGCTTCGAGACTCTGTTGTTAATAAGTATATCTTAATATGATGTTCCTACAGTACATATGAACTAGATAGTGCTCATAACAAATAACAGGGTTAATACAGCTTAATTGTTAACATCTAACAAAAAGTGTCTACGTCCCTTTAAGACAAACAAACCAAAGAAGTTAATCTGTAGAATCTTATATTGATTATAGGTCTGGTGTGCACCTGTGCACACAGAGTGTCCTTAATATACACATATGTTTCAAAATAGCAGCAATGTCAATATATATTTTCTTTTTCTTGATAACAAGTGGTAATTTCAGGCAAGATCCCAGCTAGTAAAAAAAAAAAGTGCCCACTTACTAGAAATAACCTCAATCATTGGTAAATCACAGGGATCATTGGTAAATATCCTGGATTCATCAGTCCGTCAGTGTACTTCAGTGATGCTTGGGTATGGTAGCTCCACTTTCTCTCTGTGTGTCCTCGGTGTCCCCAGAGGCAGAGTATATATGGAGGGGGAAAGAAAGGCAACACAATAGTGCAATACCGTTTTGATAAAAATCTGCTTACATTATTCAACCTCAATTGGAAAAGGTATCAGTTTTAGCGTTTGTTTTAAAAGATCTTTGCACATTCGTTTCCCAAATAACTTGTCCTTTCTAAAGAAAGTTTGTAACAGTCCACACAGCAAGCCAAAGTATTAGAGTGTAGTTCCTTAACAGCCACGTAGTACTCTCAAATTGTAATAATTATTAACAAATTTAGTACCACCTAATACCATTGTGATCTAAGTTCCTATGTCCATGCGCCCTTGATCAAATCCTTTCTATCTATTTTTTGTACACATTCTGGACAGTGGTTTGTCTGAGGTGGGGACCTCAGACATTCCCTGCCCTGATCTTGGGCAGCATCCACAGGGGAACTTGTAAACACTAAAAATACTAGTCTCTAGGGCTTCTATATAGCGCTGATTGCACTCACTTCTTTTTACCAAAAAATATATATTTATACCTAAAAATATATAGATGATTATAAATAAGGTATAGATTTATACAACTATATATATAGGAATATCTATTAATAAATACATAGAACATATTCTGCTATGTACAGAACATTGAAATGTGAAATATTTACAGTACATACTGTATTGCTCGTGGGATACTCCACTATCAGACCGAACTCGGCCAGTAGTCTTCTTATCCCGGCGTCGAGCCAGAATGATAGGGAATATCCAAGAGCAGAGAACGTTTGCAAGATGAGGTAAGCGGCACTCACCACAGGCAGGATGGTCTTCAGTGGCAACAGGCAGGGAATCAGAGAAAGGCAGTTCAGTGGTAAACCACAAGAAGGGTCAGGCAGGCAGGGTTTGGCAACGGTAAAGCAGTCCAAGGGTAAACCACTAGAATGGTCAGGCAGGCAGGGTTTAACAATGGTAAAGCAGTCCAAGGGTAAACCACTAGAATAGTCAGGCAGGGTTTGGCAACAGAGGCAATCCAGAACAATAGGGGTTAATCAAGCAGAGTGGTCAGACAAGCAGAGTTCAGCAGTAGTATATCAATCCAGCAATTTAGGGGTTAACAGGCAGAGTAGTCAGACAGGCAGGGTTCAACAATAATAAGGCAATCCAGAAAATAACGACCTATCACACCCAGGAGCACACAAAGTAACACCTATACTTGGGCAGTGATAGATCGCTTTGAGAAACTTACATAGGCGCAGGATTCACGCCACAGTAATCCGGACCGGCATCAGAGAGAGGAGCGTGTGGAAATGACGTCAGTGCTGCACGCATCCAGACCCGACACAGCCCCTGACAACAAGCAGGGAAGGAGACTCTGCGCCCCTAGCAACAGCTAGAGCGGGGTGGCGTGACATAGCCCCCCTCTCAAGGGTTCCCTCCAGGAACCAGAGTCGGCTTCAAAGGTTGAGCAACATGGAATCTGGAGACCAACAATGGAGCATGTACATCATGGGCAGGAACCCAGGAACGATCAGCCACAGAATAACCCTTCCAATGTACAAGATACTATAGTTGTCTGCGCCTGTATCTGGAGTCCAGGATCTTAGCAACCTCATATTCAGGGTCGCCATGGACAAGAAGCAGAGGAGGAGGAGCTCTGAGTTGGGTGTATCTATTCCTGATGTAAGGCTTAAGTAGAGAGATGTGGAAGACTGGGTGTATGCGTAGGGATTTGGGCAAGGCCACTTTGTTGTAGGCAACAGGAGACTGTCTTTTCAGGACTTTGTAAGGACCAATAAACCTAGGCCCTAGTTTGTGACAGGGTTGACATAGACGAATATGTCAAATAGAGACCCAAACACGTTCACCTACCGAGATGGCACGTATAGAGGCTCTATGATGATCAGCAAACTTCTTGTATCTAGAGACAGCTGAATGTAGCTGAGAGAAAATACGTCACCAATGAGTGATGAGTTCAGTAACGTGTCAGTCTGCAGCAGGAACCCCAGTGGACTGAGCAGAAAGAGGGAAGACACAAGGTTGATACCCTGCTGCAGCTTGAAATGGAGAACATCGTAGAGAAGAGTGCCAATGAGTGTTTCTTGCCAGCTCAGCTAGGGGCAGCAAGTCAGACCAATTGGCATGGAGAGAACTGACAAAAGCTCTAAGGTAGGGCTTGAGATCATACTCTCTCAGTTAGTCCATTGGTCTGAAGATGGTAGCCAGAAGACAAGGAAACAGTGGTTCCAATCAACTTGCAAAAGGCTCTCCAAAAGGTAGAGATGAATTGTGAACCTCTGTCGGAAACAATATTCACAGGAATGCCATGAAGTCGTACCACATGCAAGAGAAAAAGAGATGATAATTCGTTAAGGGTACAAAATTAGCCAGTCTGGAGAACCGATCCACCACAACCCAGATAACTGTATGGTGGTCAGAAGGTGGGAGGTCCTCAATGAAGTCCATAGTTATGTGTGTCCATGGTTGTTTGGGAATGGACAATGGTTGGAGCAAGCCAGGAGGCAAGGATCGGGGAGTCTTGTTGGCAGCACAAGTATTGCAGGCTTTCCCATAATCCTGAGTTTCAGACTTCATAGTAGGCCACCATACGTTGGGAAAGACGCTTAAAACTCCTAGTCAAATCAGGATGTCCTGAGAGTTTACTATCATGAGCCCAGAATAGCACAGGGGTGCGTAGGTTCAGAGGTACAAAGAGGACATCGGAGGCCACGGGGGCTCCAGGAGGTTTACTAGGCTGGGCCGTTGCAGTCTTTGCAGAAGGGTGGTATTTAATTGAGCAACCACACAGGAGGGAGGTATGTGTTCAATAGGAGCTTCAGAGGAATCACTTGAGTGAGGGAACTGACAGGAAAGGGTGTCTGCCTTCTTGTTTTTGGTCCCAGGAAGATAAGAGACCACAAAGTTAAAATGGGAAAAGAACAAGGCCCACCTGGCCTGTCGAGGATTGAGTCGATGAGCAGTCTCTAGGTAAGTCAGATTCTTGAGGTCAGTGAGAATCTGAATGGGATTGGTGGTGCCCTCTAACCAATGACGCCATTCAGTCAAAGCCATCTTAATGGCTAAGAGTTCATGATTACCCACATCGAAATTCCTCTCTGCAGGAGTAAAGCATTTAGAGAAAAAGGCTACAGGCTGTGACTTGGAAGTCAAAGGATCCCTTTGTGTTAGAACTGCTCCAGCCCCTATCTCTGAGGCATCAACCTCTAAAGTGAACTGTAGGTCAGGATCAGGATGGTGAAGCACAGGAGCAGAACAGAAAGCCTTTTTCAGACGAGAGAAGGCATGTATGGCTTCAGGAGGCCAATGTTTACAGTCTTTGTTCAGTTTTGTCAATTCAGTGAGTGGAGCCACTGTTTGAGAACAGTTCTTTATAAACTTGCGGTAATAATTGGAGAACCCCAAGAATCTCTGTAATTCCTTTAATGAAATAGGTTGAGGCCATTTTAAAACTGCAGTGAGTTTAGCAGGATCCATGGCAAAACCCTCCTTCGAGATGACATAACCAATGAATTGGATCTGAACTGGATCAAACTCACATTTTTCTAGCTTTGCTACCAAAGAATTGTCTCTGAGACATTGAAGTACCTGTCTCACGTGTTTATGGTGCTCCTCCAAAGAAGAAGAGAAAACAATGATGTCATCCAAATAGACGATGACAGTGCGGTTTAAGAGGTCACGGAAGACATCGTTGACAAATGCCTGGAAGACTGCAGGGGCGTTACACAGCCCAAAGGGCATTACAAGGTATTTGCAATGCCCTGATCTTGTGTTGAAGGCGGTCTTCCATTTGTGGCCTGGGAAGATACGAATCAGACTGTATGCCCCACGTAAGTCCAGCTTGGTGAAGAAGCGAGCATCCTGGAGTGAGTCCTACAATTCGGTGATCAAAGGAATGGGATAGCGATTCTTGATAGTTATGTTGTTCAAGACCCTGTAGTAGATGCAGGGACTGAGCCCACCATTCTTCTTACTGATGAAAAAGTTGCCTGCCCTAGCAGGAGAGGAGGAAAGGCGAATGAAACCTTTAGCTAGGTTCTCTTGAATGTACTCTTCCATGGATTTGGTTTCAGCTTTGGAGAGTGGATAAGTCCTCCCTTTAGGAAGTGGGGCTCCGGGAAAGAGGTCGATTTTGCAGTCATAAGGACGGTGGGGTGGTAGCATGTCGGCTGCTTTTTTCTCAAACACATCTGCGAAGTCCACATATACTGAGGGAAGGTTTGGAGGAGTCTGTATACTGGCTATGGGGGTGTGGAGCAGAGGAGAGACTTTAGCAAGGCAGGAGTGGAAACAGGAGGTACCCCAGGAGGCCAGTTGTCCTTCAGCCTAGTCAAACTGTGGATTGTGTATCCAAAGCCAAGGAAGACCAAGGATGACAGGCTGTGCTGGGGAATGAATGACCTCGAACTGCAGCTGTTCAGTATGAAGGACTTGAAATGGATCAAGCCTAAACCAAGGGGGGTGCCATCCAGAGTAGTTATTTTGAAACAATGTCTTTTCTGCAGAAGAGGCAAGCCAGCTTGAATCATAAAACGGTGATCCAGAACATTTCCAGCTGCCCCTGAATCAATTAAGGCTTGAGTGTGGACAGTATTCTGAAGGAAGGTAAGGGTAACAGGTACCATAATCCGAGAGGAGTGAGGGGATTTAGTAGTAATCATGCTTAGAGGTACCCCAGTGTTATCCCCTAAGCATTGGCTTTTCCCGGCCGAATGTCACAATTCTTTAGTTGGTGAGTGTTAGATCCACAATAAAAGCATAGTCTCAATCTCCTTCTTCTCTGTCTTTCAGACTCTGAGGGTTTAAAGGAGGAGACATCCATGAGTTCCTCCACTGGGGTAACTGGAGCTGTTGAAGGGGTAGAGGATACTGCAGAAACCGGATGAATAGAAGGACGGGAAGGAAGGACCCTCCGAAATCTGTCTCTCTCGGCTTGTCTCTCCTGGAAGCAAGAGTCCACACTGATACAAAGTTTTACAAAGTCATCCAAAGAAGAAGGAATATCACGATAAGTGAGTTCATCTTTGATGCGTTCATGCAGACCCCTCCTAAAGGCTGCCTTGAGAGCACTGCCATCCCAAGTTGTTTCAAGTGCCAAGGTGCAAAACTCGATGGTGAATTGTGCCACACTTCTATTGCCCTGGCGGAGATCCAGGAGAGAAAATTCTGCAGCAGAGGTTCACCAGAAGTCCCAAACACAGAAGATAATGCAGAAATAAAAGCATCAGCATCATGAAGGAGAGGAGCGTTCTGTTCCAAAAGGGGAGAGACCCAGGCTAGGGCCTTGTTTTTCAGTAAAGAAATGATAAAGGTGACCCTTGACTGGTGAGACTGAAAGGTGTGAGGATCATTGCGGAAGTGCAGCCTGCATTGGTTAAGAAAACCCCTGCAATCAATAATACCTTCATACTTGTCAGGCAATGGTATCTGGGGTATACTTCCAGAAGTAGAGGAAGAAGCCACAGTACTAGGAGCAGAGACTGGTGGTACAATCACAGGAGCAGTATTCCTTGCTGTAAGTAGTGAAGGGAGTTGAGCGGTTATAGCCTCTAGTTTTTAATCCATACTCTGCAACTGTGTGGTATGGGTTTCCAACATCTGTCCCTGAAGATAAACTGCTCTTGCCACCTCATCTGGCTCCATGGCCCAAGTATAATGTAATGCTCTTGGGATATTCCACTATCAGACCGAACTCGGCCAGTAGTCTTCTTATCCCGGCGTCGACCCGGAATGATAGGGAATATCCCAGTGCAGAGAAAGTTTGCAAGATGAGGTAAGCGGCACTAACCACAGGCAGGATAGTCTTCGGTGGCAACAGGCAGGGAATCAGAGAAAGGCAGTTCAGGGGTAAACCACAAGAAGGGTCAGGCAGGCAGGGTTTAGCAACGGTAAAGTAGTCCAAAGGTAAACCACTAGAATGGTCAGGCAGCCAGGGTTTGGCAATGGTAAAGCAGTCCAAGGATATCAATCCAGCAATTTAGGAGTTAACAGGCAGAGTGGTTAGACAAGCAGAGTTCAGCAGCAGTATATCAATCCAGCAATTTAGGGGTTAACAGGCAGAGTAGTCAGACAGGCAGGGTTCAACAATAATAAGGCAATCCAGAAAATAACGACCTATCACACCCAGGAGCACACAAAGTAACACCTATACTTGGGCAGTGATAGATCGTTTTGAGAAACTTACATAGGCACAGGATTCGCGCCACAGTAATCCGGACCGGCATCAAAGAGAGGAGCGCGCGGAGATGACGTCAGCGCCGCACGCATCCAGACCCGACACAGCCCCTGACAACGAGCAGGGAAGGAGACGCCGCGCCCCTAGCAACAGCTAGTGCGGCGCGGCGTGACACATACATAGTTAAAATCTTTATTAAATATGAATATTGTATAAATATTATTTTACTTTTAATCTACTTAAAGAGACAGTCTAGTATAAATTAAACTTTCATTATTCAGATAGGACTTTTCATTTTAATCAACTTTCCAATTTACTTTTATCATCAAATTTGCTTTTTTTCTCTTGGTATTCTTAGTTTAAACTAAACATAGGTAGGCTCATATGTTAATTTCTAAGCCTTTGAGGGCTGCCTCTTATCACATGCTTTTTAAATCTCTTTTCAATACAAAGAGACAGAAAGTACACGTGGACCATATAGATAACACTGTGTTCAGGCACAGAAAGTTATTTAAGATTTAGCACAAAACAATGCTAAATTTAAGACAATAGATAATAGATAATAAATAGTCACAGTCATGTGATCAGGGGGCTGGAAGAAGGTTCCTAGATACAAGGTAATCACAGAGGTAAAAAGTGTATTAATATAACTGTGTTGGTTATGCAAAACTGGGAAATGGGTAATAAAGGGATTATCTATCTTTTAAAACAAAACAATTCTATGGTAGACTGTCCCTTTAAAGCAGCGGTTCCCAACCTGGGGTACGTGTACCCCTGGGGGTACTTGGCAGGCCGGTTGGGGGTACGCAAAAATATTGTTGGTAATGGCGGAAGATGCGGGGGGAGGGTCGGGGGGGGCACTCTCAATGGGTCATCAACTAATAAGCATCGTGGAACTGTGGAAGGAAGGAGCATTTAGCCGGAAAGTGACAAATGAAGTCCTGGCCTGGCATATAGGCAGATGGGAGCCCCTGCACCTGAAATATGTGGACCGGGTGTGGATGACTCCGGTCCACATATTAATGATCACCCTGTGTCACCAGACAGCTTAGCCTCCTGCTCCACCCACCTCTGTCCCTTGCACACAATTTTGACTACAAGCGCTCAAATAGAAGCGGCACTGCAGAAGCATAGCTACGTGGACACGTGTGATAGAGCCGTTGAGATTGCGAGTCACACAGGCGAGGCAGGTCTGCATCCCCAAATAAGTTATAGTCAGTGCCGGTAAGTAAAGTACTGCTTCTAGTGCTTGCTTGATTCAGACTGCTTCACTTCCAACTAAAAACGTTCATAGTGGCTGGGTGGTTAATATCGATCTGATCTCACAAATTTAAATATTTATTTTTATGATCATTACTCCCCCCCAGGGCCTTGTTTAGGAGCAACCAGGCAGCTGCCAGGGGCACCAGCCACACAGCAGGACTCCTGAGAATAAGATCTGAGCTTTAATCCTGTTGATACACGTACAGTCGTATGCAATTCAGGTATAGCTTACCTCCCCTATAAAAAAGTGCTTCCTTTATTTTGAGGGATGAGTGGGGGTAATGAAGAGAGGGGGTAAATGAAAAGCCTAATCAAGGGGTACAGGAGAGAAAAAAGGTTGGGAACCGCTGCTTTAAAGGACCAGTAAACACAGTAGATTTGCATTATCAACAAATGCAAGATAACAAGACAATGCAATAGCACTTAGTCTGAACTTTAAATGAGTAGTAGATTTTTTTTCTGACAATTTTAAAAGTTATTTAAAATTATTTAAAACTATTTCTACTCCCCCTGTACCATGTGACAGCCATCAGCCAATCACAAATGCATACATGTACCATGTTACAGTCATCAGCCAATCATAAATGCATATACGCTTATTCTGTGAATTCTTGCACATGCTCACTAGGAGCTGGTGACTCAAAAAGTTTAAATATAAAAAGACTGTGCACATTTTTTTAATGGAAGTAAGTTGGAAAGTTGTTTATAATTGCGTGCTTTATTTTAATAATGAAAGTTTAATTTTGACTTGAGGGTCCCTTTAAGGTATTAAATTAGCGTTATCGCACTTTCCATAGTGCTGCCATTGCGAGTTACTGAAAAACGTATTTTGTTGTGTGGTATGGTGCATTAAGCTCCATACCGCACAAAACCCAAGGCCTGACTTTACGTACTCATGGGCGTTTTCCACCATAGACATCAATGGGGAGAAAGTGTCAAAAAACTAACACCTGCGATTGCGGAATGGCAAATCACTGTAACACAACCCCATTGATGTCTACGGGGAAAAGAAAATTACGTTAATACCTAACACCCTAACATAAACCCCTAGTCTAAATAACCCTAGTCCGCCGCCCCCGACATCGCCAACACTAAATAAAGTTATTAACCCCTAATCCGTCGCTCCCCGACACTAAATAAAATGATTAACGCCTAAACCGCCGGCCCCCACATCGCCAACACTATAATAAAGTATTAACCCCAAGACAGCCAGCCCCCCACATCGTAACTAATAAACTAAACCTATTAACCCCTAAACCGCCAGCCCCCCCACATAGTAAAACACTAAATATTAACACCTAAGCCTAAGCCTGTGACCCCTTAGCTAAGAGCTGAGAGGCCTTACAGGAAGATAGGGAGATACAGAAATGTGAAAGTGATGTAGAAGAGAGTGGGGAGAGAGGGATGAAAGATGGAGACAGAAATGGCAAAGAAGGGGAGAGAAATACACACAGACACATCATGCATACAAACACTCATACATACACTCATACACACAAAGACACCAAGAATTACACCACTAATGCTGATCATTATCATTCAAATAAAATGAAAAAAAAAAATTGTTTACAAACTTTAAGACAATTACAAATGGTAATTGAAAAATAAAACAAATTGTTAAAAACCTAGTATGAAGGGCTCATCTATGAAGAGAAAATACAGGTCTTTCAGTTCCTGTTTGCACTTGTAAAGGGCTTGTGTGTTAGGTTGGAAAAATATGCATGTGTGGTGCTTCCCAATATATCCTGAGCCCCCCAATGGACCGGCACATAGGGCAAATGCTCTGCCCCCCCTTAAAGGACAATGCTACAATAGAGGCAAACAAGGCAACCGCCTCAGGGTGCCCCTGTAGAGGGTGCAAATTTGGTGCATCACAGAATTTTTATTTTTTTTGCTGCCTAACTTGGACTTCATAGTAAGAGTTATATGTAGTTGCATAATGGCTAGAATGGTAGGTGACTCCCCTGAAACATAGAGAGGTAGAGAGTGAAGTTCATCCATAACAGCTGGAAGCATTTGGCTGAAATATCTCACTGCATAGCCCCAACTCTCTCTTTAATAGCCTTTATAAAAGTTGGTGGAGCTGATGACAGCAGTGGGACTCGCCTCCACTCACAGCCTAATGTGTATTACTGGGGCTGATTGTCCCTCGTAGGAAGGGATGGGCGAATTTTCTGAAAGTGTAATTCGTTTGGTAGAACTAATAGTCTTCTGGACATTTATTCTGGACAATCAAATGCTGATAAGAATGAAAATACATTACAATTCGGTAATCAAATGTTATTTCTGGATTTCAAATGTTACTTTCGTTTTCGCATGTTCATAATTAGATCAAATATCCACATTTGAAATTTTGAATGTAACATTTGATTTAACAAATACAATTCAGAAGTTCAATAGTTCATGTGGAAGGCAATTTAGTAAATTGATAGATAATAGATACAAATATATAAATTTGAATGTTTCTATTTCGAATATTGCATAATTTTAATATTATATTTAAAGAGAGCATTATAAATACTATTACAAATATATTGATTCAAATTTTTCTAATTCTAATATTGCATTTAAAGAAAGCATTGAAAATCTGAAATGAACAAACGAATGTGTTAAAATTTGTTTCATTTTTCGAATGTTGCAAAACATTCGCCCATCCCTACTCGTAGGAGCACTAAAAATCAGTGAACTATCTTCTGCTTCTTCTATCTTCTTCATATGTCTATTATTTGTCTACCCTACATGCATACATATACATTAAAGTGTATAGATGGCCATAATCATTATTCAGCACAACTTGTCCTATTTCAGTGTATAGATACTTGAATAATTATATAGTACAGTGTGTCCATTTTCAGTGTATAAATGTTGAGCATCATTATGCAGCACAGAGTGTATAGGCACCCATCATTACAGTGCAGTCTTTTCTGATTTTTAGGGTATGAACCACCAACATCATCATAAAGTGTGGCATATATATTATCAGTGTATAAGTACTATGCATTATTTATACAGTGCAGCATCTTTATCAGTGTATAGATACCTTGCATTATCATATAGTGCAGAGTGTTCTGTTTATTAGTGTATAAATGTTCATTATCATTTTTTTCCTAATTTATTAGCTCAAGATATTAAACAGAATATAGCATTGGTCGGAAATAAGTTTATCGCTTGGAAAGAATCTCATAGTTATCTGATAAATCTAGCATATATTACTCCCTGTTGGCTAGCTAAATGGGACAAGAGGTCTAGCTGGAATTGTTTTTACTGCCATGCCCCTGGGGCAGACATACTCCATTGCCTATGGCTCTGTTTGAGGATATATCAGTTCTGGGAATAGATAGCCTTTTGGTTGAACAGGTTTGTGAGACAATCAGTGATATTTTCACCTGAGAGCATTTGTTTTTTTCTCTTCTCTACAAAATTTGCTAAAGAAGAACTCTCTCTGATTATTACAGCGATACAAATTGCAAGGAATCTAATATTTAGATATTGGAAAGCTAAAAGATATCCCAGTATAGCTGAATTTGGGCAAAAAATGATTACACAACTAATTATAGAGCAAATGAATTTAGAGCTAACGAATGACAATCAATTCAGATTCTTCTATAGCAAGTGGATTGGTGTTATTAGATTACAACCATCTGAGCTACAAGCTGATATTTTGAGACCTTTTTACAAAGCTGGATTTCTAACTCCTGAGATGGTGTAGGTTACCAGATAGACCATATTATGCTCAAAGGCAAGTCTCTTAGATGTAGTTAGATCACTTAGGTGTCGCCTCTAGGGTTTTTTTTTTTTTTTTTCTTTTTTGTTGTTCTGTCTTGTCTTGTTTTATTTGTGTTGGTTATTTCTATATATGTGTATTAATAATAGGTCGAAAAAATTCCTAATTAAGACATTTAAGAAAACTGGTTCTTGGTCACAGCAGACAGGATTTATGGGTCTAGATGGATCCTTATAATGAGAAATATTATAAAAATGTATACCTGTAGGACAACTGAATTATTTTGTTTTTGAGGTCCTTATGTGTGATGCTCTTTTTTTCTGCGCGGGCGCGCGCAGGGGTAGGAAGCGGGTGGGAACCGCTACACTACAGAAAAGTGATGGGATTAAAGTGGCAGTGATTGCCAAATTTATTTACATATATGTGAATCTAAGAGATCTGGGAGGGGTGGTGGGTTGGTCTTTTGGGGGGGGGCAAGCTACACTACAGAAAATCATTAAAAAAATAAAAATAAAAACATATTTTACTATAAACTGGGTACTGGCAGACAGCTGCCAGTACCAAAGATGGCTACTAATAAGTTAGAGGGGGATGGGTAAAGAGCTGTTTGGGGGGTATCAGGGAGGTTGGTGGCTAAGGGGGGATCCTCCAGAGCAGCATATGTAAGTATGCCTTTTTTTTTTATTTATTTTTTATCAAGGATAGCTTTTTTTTTAGTACTGGCAGACTTTCTGCCAGTACTTAACATGGCGGGGACAATTGTGGGGTGGGGGAGGGAAGAGAGCTGTTTGGGAGGGATCAGGGGGTGTAATGTGTCAGGTGGGAGGCTGATCTCTACACTAAAGCTAAAATTAACCCTGCAAGCTCCCTACATGCTACCTAATTAACCCCTTCACTGCTAGCCATAATACACATGTGATGCGCAGCGGCATTTAGCGGCCTTCTAATTACCAAAAAGCAACGCCAAAGCCATGTATGTCTGCTATTTCTCAACAAAGGGGATCCTAGAGAAGCATTTACAACCATTTGTGCCATAATTGCACAAGCTGTTTGTAAATGATTTCAGTGAGAAACCTAAAATTGTGAAAAATTTTACTTTTTTTTTTTATTTAATCGCATTTGGCGTTGAAATGGTGGCATGAAATATACCAAAATGGGCCTAGATCAATACTTAGGGTTGTCTACTACACTACAATAAAGCTAAAATTAACCCTACAAGCTCCCTACATGCTCCCTAATTAACCCCTTCATTGCTGGGCATAATACACGTGTGGTGCGCAGTGGCATTTAGCGGCCTTCTAATTACCAAAAAGCAACACCAAATCCATATATGTCTGCTATTTATGAAAAAAGGGATTCCAGAGAAGCATTTACAACCATTTGTGTCATAATTGCACGAGCTGTTTGTAAATAAATTCAGTGAGAAACCTAAAGTTTGTAACAAAATGTGTGAAAAAGTGAACAATTTTTTTTATTTGATCGCATTTGGCGGTGAAATGGTGGCATGAAATATACCAAAATGGGCCTAGATCAATACTTTGGGATGTCTTCTAAAAAAAAATATATACATGTCAAGGGATATTCAGGGATTCCTGGAAGATATCAGTGTTCCAATGTAACTAGCGCTAAGTTTGAAAAAAAGTGGTTTGGAAATAGCAAAGTGCTTCTTGTATTTATTGCCCTATAACTTACAAAAAAAGCAAAGAACATGTAAACATTGGGTATTTCTAAACTCAGGACAAAATTTGGAAACTATTTAGCATGGGTGTTTTTTGGTGGTTGTAGATGTGTAACAGGTTTTGGGGGTCAAAGTTAGAAAAAGTGTGTTTTTTTCCATTTTTTCCTCATATTTTATATTTTTTTTATAGTAAATTATAAGATATGATGAAAATAATGGTATCTTTAGAAAGTCCATTTAATGGCGAGAAAAACGGTATATAATATGTGTGGGTACAGTAAATGAGTAAGAGGAAAATTACAGCTAAACACAAACACCACAGAAATGTAAAAATAGCCTTGGTCCCAAACGGACAGAAAATGGAAAAGTGCTCTGGTCACTAAGGGGTTAATATAGGTGAAAGATATCCTATGAATAACAGGTTTAATTTTTTTTTTTTTTTATTCATTTATTAAGGATAATTTTTGCTCACAGTTGTTAGGATTAGTGGGACAGAGGGATCGTTGTAAGAGTAGGATTATAAGGGCATCTATGCGCAGAATATGTGTATTGTCTTTGGTTTGATTCATGTTTTATTTATGTTTTCTTTTCTCTGTAATCCTGTGAAAGATATGTTGAATTGGTCTGTAAATAAAGAAATATAAAAAAATAAAAAAAATCGGTAATCAAATGTTATTTCTGGATTTCAAATGTTACTTTCGTTTTCGCATGTTCATAATTAGATCAAATATCCACATTTGAAATTTTGAATGTAACATTTGATTTAACAAATACAATTCAGAACTTCAAAAGTTCATGTGGAAGGCAATTTAGTAAATTGATAGATAATACATACAAATATATAAATTTGAATGTTTCTATTTCGAATATTGCATAATTTTAATATTATATTTAAAGAGAGCATTAGAAATACTATTACAAATATATTGATTCAAATTTTTCTAATTCTAATATTGCATTTAAAGAAAGCATTGAAAATCTGAAATGAACAAACAAATGTGTTAAAATTTGTTTCATTTTTCGAATGTTGCAAACATTCGCCCATCCCTATTCGTAGGAGCACTAAAAATCAGTGAACTATCTTCTGCTTCTTCTATCTTCTTCATATGTCTATTATTTGTCTACCCTACATGCATACATATACATTAAAGTGTATAGATGGCCATAATCATTATTCAGCACAACTTGTCCTATTTCAGTGTATAGATACTTGAATAATTATATAGTACAGTGTGTCCATTTTCAGTGTATAAATGTTGAGCATCATTATGCAGCACAGAGTGTATAGGCACCCATCATTAAAGTGCAGTCTTTTCTGATTTTTAGGGTATGAACCCCCAACATCATCATAAAGTGTGGCATATATATTATCAGTGTATAACTTAAGTACTTTGCATTATTTATACAGTGCAGCATCTTTATCAGTGTATAGATACCTTGCATTATCATATAGTGCAGAGTGTTCTGTTTATTAGTGTATAAATGTCCATTATCATCACTATACAGTGATACTTATCCAAACGTGTGAGTTGTACGTGTCCCCTGGTCAGAACATGCCAGTAATCCACTGCAAGTTAATGTGATCTGTTGTAAGGCTTGAAAAATCTATACGTATGGCAAAATGTATCAAAATTAATTTGCAGCTTCTGAGAATTTGCAACTCATTTATGTGTTTTCATGATTGAATATGCAACCACAAATTTAAGAGGTTGTCTCTGTTCTTATCCTTGGTGGTAGAGCTAGATCAAATCAATGTTTGAGGTGATTGACAGGCCCTGCTCTCATGCAATTGGTGGCCCAAGAGCAGGGGGCAGGTTTGAACAACAGTCTTAACTGTTGCCATGTGATGATTGCAGGTGGACAGGCTCTCTGCTTGAGAACTGCCCTCACTGATTTGTTATATTGTGCATTGCAGAGCCACCACTTTGGCACTTTATGTCATGCAGAAATGAATTATTATAGGTATTACAGTTGTCAAATTAACGGTAAAGAATTTGATGTAATAATGGAAATCTATTTTCTCTATACAGTAAAACCCTTGTATCCTCTGTTTCAGTTACTGCAATTTCACTCATCCTTGGTTGACCTCAGTCCATATAGTAAACATTCATAATTTAAATTACTTGCTGAAATAAATCATACCTTTGTCTAGCGTATCCACGCTGTATACACTACCCAACCGTCACTTAGTAGCGTCAAGATTATCAGATCAACTCTCACGGTATCGTAGTGCTTATGTTCAATTAACCCTTATTTTGCTTAATTCACATTTTTTTTAATATTATGTTTTTATTGAGGTTATAAAACAAACAAACAAAAAGCAAGGTCACAGAGAAATCATAGACATAAGCATGTGTCAGTATAACAGCATAACTACAAGAAAGTCAATCATTTATCAGAGTGTTGCCATGTGGCATATTAGTTTTGATCTTAAACAGCTTAATAGTAAGAGATTTCCACAAAACTCTTCCTGTACATTGTAACATAAAAATAAGAGAAAACACTTTTAGGTAGAGGTGAAAACTGTTAAAGAAAACTTAACCTATATGATAAGGTTCAAACCTCTTTAATAGTTGTATTTGACTATTTCCCATTGTACTTGACGGCCACTCTTGGACCATGGATATCAGGAATATGGATCATTAGGAATATTATTATCATATGTAAGAAAGTGAGGGGTAAATTTAAAGAGATAGAGGCAAATTATAGCAAATTAGGTCTAACAATAGATGATGCGCAGGTTGAAATATAAACCATTAATATACCTCTTGTATATTCTGTTATGACTATTATTTAATAAACGGAGGATTTATTTAGTACATTTTCTGAGGTTTACAGATTATGCTACAGAGAACTAGGTTAGGATCATAACCTTAACATCTTCATAGCTGAATCTTCTAGATTTGAGTAGCGTTTGGTTATATAGCTATGTATGTGACTTATAAGTTATCTAGTCTCTGGAATTCAGATTGTAGTTGGTTGCCTCTGTAATAACATATCTATTTATTGTAATAAATTAAGGGCAAAGATCGTGGGATATATGTTCCCGAGTTTACCAAGTAAACTAAATGGGGGGGGGGGAAGCTATTGGCATGCACTGAAGTTTCATGGGAGGATGGGGTTAGTCGGGAGAGACTAAATACTAATTTATGGGAGTCTGTCTTCTAAATGTCCATAAAATATTGATATAAATCTTGGCAGGGCTTTACAAATTGTATCATCTCTTTTATTTTGTTATATAGTAGGCAATTGAACTATAATAACAATAAATATGGAGCTATTGATATCCATCATGACATATTTATAGAGCTAATATGTAGCCATACCAGTAGCATAGTAAGAAAGAATTTTCTTATCTACAATCCTATAGAATTAGACCTTATCACCCAGGTACGGGCCCTAAACCCAGGTGGTAGGTGGATCAACTTTATTTGAATATAGGTAATTCCTAGAGGTAGGCTACTATTAATCAATAAACTTTATATATGACTATCCTAGCCCCCTAGCAGTGTGATAAGAGTATAGCTTTAGTTAAGGTGGAGTCTCAAGAAATTGCAAAACCATGAGAGCTGTATATATAGGTCCCTTGTCTTTAGGGGGTTTATGTCGAAGTATGAACTGGTAGTAGCTAAGGCAATGGAGCTCAGCACTAATTTACTCTCAATACAAAGCAGGGTTGACATTATTTTTACTTATGGTCTTATATAACAACAATTACACACAATTAGGTACGTATACAGTATTAATATAAAAAGGTAAACATTAAACTATAGTATATCCATATATGCTAAAGGCAGACCACCGCTATCATTGTAATATAGGTAGCCATAATAAATAGAGAGGCGGTCAGTTATAAAAAACAGCTTTCTCAATGTACATAATGCTAATTACAGATACAGTTATTATCTATATCAAAGTCATTTAAAGAACTCAAAAACTTCACTCTGTTTTCGACAGGCTACCTCGCCTAGATCTGTAATACAGTAATAAACCGATACCTTAATAGAAAATAGTAACTGTTAATAACTTTTCTAATTCTCAATGCTATGTGGGAAAGCAAATTAGGAGTATTAATATATTTCTCATAAACTCTAAACAACTAGAAAACATTAAGGTGGTGCTTCAATTATAAATTTAAGTTATATCTCCCTTCCTCGACCACTGCTAAATAAGCAGATACCTCCGGGGCTATGTATACAGTGAGAAATACACATTCATCTTGTGGATCACCCTCTATGTTCGATGAGTATTTCTTTTTTAAGGGCAGCGATGCAGCTCAAAGTTCTGGTATAGTATATCTGCATAGTTAGGGGATAAGGAGAGAATAGCTCTATCCTACCCCAGTTTTCTGATCCTTGTGAAGTTAAAGTCCCTTAGGCAAGTGATCCGGGCCAAGAGAATCTTGAGGCTGAAATTCCCAGGGAGGCCACATGATCTTGGGTTGGAGTCCAGTAGCGGGCATCCACAGAGTGGGTAGCAACATGATCTTCTCGTAGTATGCAGTCGGGCATAGGAATATCTTGCTGCTGCAAATATTCCGGTGCTTATATGAGGCACCATCCAGGATGCATGGAGGATGCTGTTGTATGTTTCACTTCAGGTGGAGTTCCTATGTTACCCCAATGCCACTGCTGAGGTCAAATGGTTGGGGCTTCCCAGGAGCAAGAAACAGATAGGATTTCTGCTGTCCTACCCTCAGCCATCTCTGGTCATCTATCAGCTGGCATGTCTCTGTAGTATGAGGTAGTGCTTCTGCTATAGTGGTATAGGAGTCAGTAGCTGCGTCTAGTATAGTTTCTGATATACTATGTACTTCTTGTCCCTGTATGGCATGAGTGATTGGATTTCGGCTAGGTGTTATCTCCGTTAGGACACTGATCAGCTGCAACTCTAAGAGCCGAAAGAAGGTTAAGGGCACTCAGAGCCGGAGCTAATATTATGTCCAGAGCTGCTTCGTTGGCTTAACTCAGCGATCTGGATGTGGGTTATAAACAACAGCTTAGGCACTGTGAGCTGTGAGTCTCGTTATAGCTGTCTCCGGCCATTTAGTGACTGCGGCTGTAATCTGTAACCCTGTGGCTGCTTCAGAGGGCTTAGATCAGGGTTAAATTCATTGCTTTGGCTTCCAATCTTGATTAGCAACATTACTTATGAAGAAGTCTTATAGGGGTCTTCAATAAGGCTTCTGAATTATGTATTAAGCTATGAATTTACCCCTAATAACAGGATTAAGAGCTGGAGCTCTTGTAGTGTGCGTCCGGTGTTCTGTTATATTTGCCTACTGTGTTACGTTATCCTACCTACGTAACGCCTTTGGCCAGATAGAGCACTTTCAGATCCACCATTTTAGTTCGAAACGGAGGCTGATGTCAAAATATTGATCAGATGGTGATATTTGACTGTTTAGAGTGCAGATCTCTCTCAAACATAAAACATTAACACATAAACACAAAATATTATGTATGTTATTAGCTTGTGATGATAGCATTAATTTTATAATTGTATTTTTTTCAGGGTACAGATATGTTTCCATTATTTTTTTGCTACATAGCCTGAAAAATACATTTATAAAATGAACACTATCATCACAAGCTAATACCATACAAATATTTGGTGTTTATGTTTTAATTATTAATGTTTGAGCAAGATCTGCACTCAAAACAGCAAAATATAAGGTGGTAGGAAAAGTATACAGAATACGATCACTATTTAAACATCAGCCTCCTTTTGAAACAAATATGGCGGATATGAAAGGTCTCTATCTAGATGTAGGCTTGGCCGTACGTGTTACGTAAGTAGGACAACGTAACAAGGTAGGGAAATATTACAGAACACCGGCCGCTTTGGTAGTTGGCTCCGCCCCCCCCTTAATTCACATTTTATTATTAGAATTGTTCTATATAATTATTAGTTGTTAATGTCTTATTGTGGCTGGCTCAGCCCCCCTTAATTCACATTTTATTATTAGAATTGTTCTATATAATTTTTAGTTGTTAATGTCTTATTGTGGCTAACTTAGGCCAGGTGAGAGACATGGTGGCGGTGTTGGCATCTTACTCTCCCCCTCCTGCTCCTATCAGTACCTATCTCCATTTCCATCTCTCTCCTTTTCTTCCTTTGAAGTCCACTGCATCCGCCTGTTCTCCCCCCTCTCTCTCAGAGTGGCAGTTATCTATCGCCCCCCTGGACCAACCTCCCAATTCCTTGACAACTTTGCTGCCTGGCTTCCTCACTTTCTCTCTACAAATACACCTACCCTAATTCTGGGGGTCTGGGGGACTTTAACATCCCTATTGACAACCCATCTGCCCCTGCTGCCTCTAAACTTCTCTCACTAACTCCTTCGGCCTCTAACAATCCACCCTATTTCCTACCCACCGTGATGGACACTCGATAGATCTGGTATTCTCCTATCTCTGCTCTCTCTCTGATGTTGCCTGTCGACCATTTCCCATCTCAGACCACCATCTGCTCACCTTTAATCCCCATATAGATGCTAAGCCTACTTCCCCCTCTCGCCCCCGCACCAGTAGAAATCTGCACACTGTGGAACCTCCCCAACTCTCCAATCTTATTCATATACGCCTCTCCCACACTTCCACGATATCCTGCCCTGACCTTGCTATAACCCACTATAACAATACTCTCTCCGCTGAACTTGACACTCTCGCTCCGCCCCAACTTTTTAAAGTGCCACGTCATCAGCTCCAGCCCTGGCACTCCCAACAAACACGCCACCTACAAAAATGCTCATGCACTGCTGAACGTGCCTGGAGGAAATCCCGCTCTGAACCTGATTACCTGCACTATAAGTTCATTCTTTACTCTTACACCTCTGCCCTTCACTTAGCTAAGCAAACATACTTCTATTCTCTTATATCCACTCACACTTCAAACTCAAAAAGACTCTTCTCCATTTTCAACTCTCTCCTCTACCCACCTGCACCACCCCCATCATCTGTATTCAGTGCTCAAGACCTTGCTGACTATTTTTTCAATAAAACACTTGCCATCCGAAGAAACATCCCAACACGAACCTGCAATCTCCCAACTACCCTCCCAGTCACCCCCTCTGCCACTCTCTGCACCCTCCTCCCAACCACTGAGAGTGAAGTGGCTTCCCTTTTGTCTTCCTCACACCTCACTACCTGCTGACTTGACCCTATTCCTTCACATCTAATTCCCCCTCTGTCTCCCACCCTCACTCCGGCTCTTACTCACATATTCAACCTATCCCTTTCTACCGGATCATTCCCTGCCTCCTTCAAACATGCATCCTCAAAAAACCCTCCCTTGACTCTAACTACCCTGCAAACTACCGCCCCATATCACTGCTCCCGCTAGCTTCAAAATTCCTTGAAAAACTAGTTTTCGATCACCTAACCCAAATCCTGTCCTCCAACTCATTGCTCGACCCCCTGCAATCTGGCTTCCGTCCCCAACACTCAACTGAGACTGCCCTCACCAAGGTTACTAATGATCTCCTTTCTGCTACTACTCTATACTCATCTTACTTGACCTCTCTGCTGCCTTTGACACTGTTGACCATCCCCTTCTCCTACGGACTCTCAGCTCTCTTGGGCTCTGTGACACTGCCCTCTCCTGGATCCACTCTTATCTCTCTAACAGATCCTTCTCCGTCTCTTTTGCTGGTGACTCCTCCTCTCTTTTGCCTCTGTCTGTTGGAGTACCTCAAGGCTCTGTCCTGGGTCCTCTACTCTTCTCTATTTACACTTCTTCACTGGGTAAACTTACCAACAGCTATTGCTTCAGCTATCATCTCTATGCTGATGATACCCAGATCTACCTTTCCACCCCTGCACTCTCTCCTTCTATCAATTCTCACATCAGCGACTGCTTATCTGGCATGTCCTCCTGGATGGCCTTTCACCACCTAAGAATAAACATGTCCAAGACCGAACTACTTCTAATTCCCCCCTCTAACTCTACTCTAGTTTCTAATTTTTCTATCACTGTTGGCGGCACCACTATCTCCCCATCACCCCAAGTCTGCTGCCTCAGAGTCACGCTTGACTCAAATCTGTCCTTCATTCCCCACATCCAATTGCTCTCTTCATCCTGCCGCAACCACCTATGCAATATCTCCAAAATTCGTCCGTTTCTAAGTGCTGAAACTACTAAACAGCTAATCCACTCCCTGGTAATTTCCCGACTTGACTACTGTAACAACTTACTAACTGGCCTCCCTCTCTCCCGCCTCTCTCCCCTCCAATCCATCCTAAATGCATCTGCCAGGCTAATCCACATCTCTCGATGCTCGCACCAATACTGCCCCACCCTACCTGTCCTCACTTATCAACAAATATACTCCTGCCCGCCCCCTAAGATCCAACAATGACCTGCTTCTTGCATCCTCTACCATCACCTCCTCTCATGCTAGACTACAGGACTTCTCTCGTGCAGCACCAACCCTCTGGAACACACTTCCTCGTGCTGTCAGATTTGCCCCTAACCTCTCCTCCTTTAAACATTCCCTAAAGACCTTTCTGTTCAGGGAAGCTTATCACCCGACTTATTAATAAACTAACTTCACTTAACTAACAGTTGCCCTCTATCTCCTCACTAATATCATTCTCACCTTTGAAGTCCCCACATCCTGTTTCCCATCTAGATTGTAAGTTCCCACGGGAATAGGACCCTCAATTCCCCCTGTATTTTGTCTGTAAAACTTTGTCTTTTATTGTATTGTTTCTCCATTGTAATGTTATCCTTGTACCCATGGGCAGCGCTGCGGAATCTGTTGGCGCTTTATAAATAAAGAATAATAATAATAATAATAACTTATAAATTAAACTTTATCATAGGCATGTACAGCATGTACAGTATATTGTGTTTACTACTATCCGTTGTTTCAGGCATCCACAGGGGTAGGGGGCTTGGAACCTATCCCATGCGGTTATGGGGGTCCTATTGTAATTATAGATAAAATAATTATCTATAGTTGCTTAACACATCACTAAATCTGTTTATCATTTCTTGGGGGGCAGCAGAATGAGTCTTCGCCTGTATAGCCAAAAATCCTCGCACCAGTCCTGCCCCTCCTTGCTATGCCACTAATTGAGACTGGTAAACAGCTGCACAATAGATACACATCAAACTAATCTCTGCAGTACCTTCTGTAGACAGTAGATGGAGAGAAATAACTGACAATGGTAATGCCTATTGCCTACATTAATCGTTTAAAGCCTGTGGTTTTGGTTTTACCATTGCTTTTTACTATGAAAAACCATACTTAGGGCTAGATAACAAGTGAGGCGCAAACTGTTTTGTGCAAGCTATATCTTGTTTTTGCAAGCCTTTTTAATTGTGTTGATATTACAAGTTGAGCAAAATCCCATTTACGCTTCAATCGTTACCGTGATCTCAGAGCTGTAGTTAATGGTTTTCCGAAACAGAAAAGTTGCACAAAACACTTCAAAAATACTTTACAAAGTACAGTTACACTCATACTAACACTGTCTAATAAAAAAAAAAAATTAAGAATATTGCAGACAAATGTTATAAGGGCTCAAAGATGTTAATATATATGTATATTAATGTATTTACATGTGTATATATGTATTGTCAGACATATATACACATATAACATAAATATTTATGTACATATATATATATATATATATATATATACAATTAGTTAGAGAAAGTTAGTAAAGTGCACTATATTAAAAAGCTCCCAGTGTGGGAATGATTGACAACTCTCACTTGCAAATTTGCAACCTATGCCCAAAACAAGGGATTAGACAGTCCGTGGAAAAAGAAAACTTAGCACAGAGTTCAAATGCATGCACACTCTTGCCCCGGACTCTTCAGACAAACCAACAGCAAAATGGAATATACCATGTGAGATTAACTTTGCCACAGTAGAATCGCTGGCTATACTCACTGCATCAAATGCGATGCTGCGTTGTCACTATCCGTCCTGCTCCGTGTGCTCAAGTAGATCCTCTTAGCTCACCGCTTCTTGTAGAGTCCTCTGTAATGTGCCGATTCAGTTTGTTTCTCTATTCACACTGTGCGCGTCCGATGACGTGTGCACAGCCGGTCACGTGATATGCGGTGTCCAATCAGTGTGTCCCTTGTCTTGTCTTCAGTTGGTAGTATGCAGACGTAATCAGGGCTGTAGGGGCAGGCAAATCTAAACTAAGCCTGCTAAGTGAGAGGCTTTCGAGCCTAAGGACCCCAGATACTGGCGTAATGTAGTAATAAGTAGAAAGAAATCCAGGGTCAAAGAATGAAGTAAAATAAAATCCAAACTTTATTGTAGTCCACATGTGGATAAAAACCATGGGGGTCAAAAAACGTACAACACTCAGCACTTGTTGCTTCCAGCTGACATGTTTCGGTGTGATACCGTAATCATGCTCTATCTGAAGTATGAAAGAAAAAATTTGGGTTTACTATCCCTTTAATGGCAAAGGGCTCTAATGCACTAATAGAAAGTTGTTTAAAATTGCACGCTCTATCTGAATCTTAAAAGAAAACATTTGGGTTTACTATACCTTTAAGTAGATGAAAACATGATAAAACATATTTATGCAATATTCATATTTAATAAAGATTTTAACTATGTATTTACTGTAAATAATTTTTTTTCTCTCCATTGACTTCTATAGGGAATGCAAAAATGCATAGTATGGAAGATAAACAAGGGGCGCCAACATAGTGTGAATCGTTAAAACAACAAATATAAATGTGATGTGCAAAAAACTACTCACAAGGAAAGTGGCACCTTAAATGAATAAGGTACGATAAAGCAGGCTGACATTCAAATTCCAGCAGTCAGTACGCTGGAGGTCTCACCCAGAGGACCTGTGGAATCCAGATAGGCGTCTAGAAAGTAGCACCCACGTTTTTTAGGGCCAATGGCCGGACCAGGTGAGCTGCAAGCTGATAGGTGTTCTCCTGCTGCACTCACGCCACCGAGACTTTTCTCCAAAACTGACAGTGTCAGTGTATGAAAGGTTCCGTGGTAAAAGTCCTGTTTCAAAAACAAGTGGATCGTTGAAAGAAGCAAAAATACCGGGTCGTGGTATAAAACAAACAGTATTTATTTTGCAACGCGTTTCTCAGTCTATTCCAGACCGTTTCATCAGGCATAATCATAGTTAACAATAGAGATCTATTTAAACCCACAGTGACCCGGAATTGAAACAAAAGGTCAACTCTATTAACAATGTTGCAATTGCAAAAAACATTTAACTTTTGATATATTGTATAAATTGGTTTGAACAATTGTGATAACACTTAAATAAAAAGTATATAAAAAAATCCTATTCGCAATTACCAAATATATCTGGGAAAAAAAAATATATATATCATAGTAAACTGGACATATATTAACATGTGTGTATATATATATATCTCATCTCCTGGCTGGATTCGAACCCAGGACCTAATGTGTGCTAGGCAATGGAAAAATCAAAAGGCTACTTTTATGTCTTGTTTAAATTTCTTGCAAAAAGGATTAGTATTGATACAAAATATATAAATTGATCTACATGTCTCACAATGTCTAGAAGATAATCTTATTTGGTCTTTTTAATAAATGACTCTAATTTTTAAAACCAAACTAAAAGGAATTTTCTAATAAATATAAAACTAAAAAAGAAATGTTCGTGACAAATGCTTACTATAAATAAGTGACATATAAAAATTATAAAAAATTATAAAAAATATATATGTGTATATATATATTTTATTTTATGGCTCCACTGGACTCGAACTTGGGACCTTCTGTATGTTAAGCGAGCATGAAATTGATAAGGCTATCTTGAAGGCCTATTTTTATGTTATATATTGGAGCAGAAATATGTTAGGAATTATGTTATTAATAATATGTATATATATATTTGGGACTCCACTGGACTCGACCTTGGGACCTTCTGTATGTTAAGCGAACATGAAATTGGTAAGGCTATCTTGAAAGTTTATGTTATATATTGGGGCAAAAATATATTTAGGAATTATGTTATTAATTGTTTCTAATCATATACAACAACCAAATAGACTAACAAGAGTATCCAGAATGTATATAAACAATTGTAGGTGTATGTGTTGATGAATAATCAAACATTCAAAAAGATGAAATGTGCAAAATAGTGTATCGTAAAAAATAATATAAATCAGGTATGTAAAATATAATATAATATGAAACTATATAGGTGCTTGGACTATTAGGTTTAGAACCGGATAGACAAGTGCATACATATACACAACTATGTGGACATGCTCGTCATGGGCATATACACATAAATATAAGTGTATGGAAATATAACATATTCTATATGTGTCTAAATTGCATTAATGCAATATATTATTGAAGACTGACAAAGAAGAGAAAAAGAAATAAGAGAGATATAATGTAGTGGTATCGACGTATGGTAGTGTTTGTTAATGTATATCAAAAAATATAAGAAAATATGATGTACTAGACCCTAAAAGCTAAATCTCATGTTAGATACAAATGTAACCTGTATAAAAGTAATAATTTATGTGAAGGCTGCCAAATCTACATTGGCATTTAAGCCTAATGGATACAAGGTTTTGAGTTTATGTATCCAATATGTTTCTAATTGCCTGAGTTTAATCAGACGATCATAATCTGTGGAAGGGGGTACATGATCAATAGGGATAATTTTATAGATATCTGAACTCCCGTCGTGTATCGTTTCACAATGGTTGGGGACACTATGGTTGGTTTTAGTTTTTTTACAATTTTTACAATTTCGATGATGTTCACCCCAACGGGTACGGAGATTTCTAATAGTGCGCTCTACATACTGGACGCCACAAATACAATTAAGGAGATACACTATATATTTAGATTCGCAATTGAGACGATGTGTGATTTGATAATTTTGTAGTGGTTGTTATTGTATTGTGTAATGAATTAATCTTTGAAAAAGTCCAAAATAGCACCAACAATCAAACCAAAAAGAAATCCACAAACAACGTTGTTTGTGAACCACTTTTCATTACACAATACAATAACAACCACTACAAAATTTGAAACATACTACATAAACATTGGAACATTATCCAAAAGGATCCTTTCCTTAAAGATATAGTCGGTGAAAAACCCAAAATTGTATATAGACGAGCTCCCACTTTAAGGAATCAATTAGCCCCCAGTAAAAGAGTAAAACATCCAATTTCGGTCCAATAAACAAACCAAAACTTTAAACTTTTTAGCTTCCCATGGATCATTTAAATGTGGCAAAAGAGGATGCAACATGTGCAAATTTACAATTTCACAAAAATTTTTTAAATCCAATATTACTGGTTTAACTTATCAAATCACACATCGTCTCAATTGCGAATCTAAATATATAGTGTATCTCCTTAATTGTATTTGTAGCGTCCAGTATGTAGGGCGCACTATTAGAAATCTCCGTACCCGTTGGGGTGAACATCATCGAAATTGTAAAAATTGTAAAAAAACTAAAACCAACCATAGTGTCCCCAACCACTGTGAAACGATACACGACGGGAGTTCAGATATCTATAAAATTATCCCTATTGATCATGTACCACCTTCCACAGATTATGATCGTCTGATTAAACTCAGGCAATTAGAAACATATTGGATACATAAACTCAAAACCTTGTATCCATTAGGCTTAAATGCCAATGTAGATTTGGCAGCCTTCACATAAATTATTACTTTTATACAGGTTACATTTGTATCTAACATGAGATTTAGCTTTTAGGGTCTAGTACATCATATTTTCTTATATTTTTTGATATACATTAACAAACACTACCATACGTCGATACCACTACATTATATCTCTCTTATTTCTTTTTCTCTTCTTTGTTAGTCTTCAATAATATATTGCATTAATGTAATTTAGACACATATAGAATATGTTATATTTCCATACACTTATATTTATGTGTATATGCCCATGATGAGCATGTCCACATAGTTGTGTATATGTATGCACTTGTCTATCCGGTTCTAAACCTAATAGTCCAAGCACCTATATAGTTTCATATTATATTATATTTTACATACCTGATTTATATTATTTTTTATGATACACTATTTTGCACATTTCATCTTTTTGAATGTTTGATTATTCATCAACACATACACCTACAATTGTTTATATACATTCTGGATACACTTTTTAGTCTATTTGGTTGTTGTATATGATTGGAAACAATTAATAACATAATTCCTAAATATATTTTTGCCCCAATATATAACATAAACTTTCAAGATAGCCTTACCAATTTCATGTTCGCCTAACATACAGAAGGTCCCAAGGTCGAGTCCAGTGGAGTCCCAAATATATATATACATATTATTAATAACATAATTCCTAACATATTTCTGCTCCAATATATAACATAAAAATAGGCCTTCAAGATAGCCTTATCAATTTCATGCTTGCTTAACATACAGAAGGTCCCAAGTTCGAGTCCAGTGGAGCCATAAAATATATATATATATACACATATATATTTTTTATCATTTTTTATAATTTTTATATGTCACTTATTTATAGTAAGCATTTGTCACGAACATTTCTTTTTTAGTTTTATATTTATTAGAAAATTCCTTTTAGTTTGGTTTTAAAAATTAGAGTCATTTATTAAAAAGACCAAATAAGATTATCTTCTAGACATTGTGAGACATGTAGATCAATTTATATATTTTGTATCAATACTAATCCTTTTTGCAAGAAATTTAAACAAGACATAAAAGTAGCCTTTTGATTTTTCCATTGCCTAGCACACATTAGGTCCTGGGTTCGAATCCAACCAGGAGATGAGATATATATATATATATATATACACACACACATGTTAAGATATGTCCAGTTTACTATGATATATTTTTTTTTTTTTCCCAGATATATTTGGTAATTGCGAATAGGATTTTTTTATATACTTTTTATTTAAGTGTTATCACAATTGTTCAAACCACTTTATACAATATATCAAAAGTTAAATGTTTTTTGCAATTGCAACATTGTTAATAGAGTTGACCTTTTGTTTCAATTCCGGGTCACTGTGGGTTTAAATAGATCTCTATTGTTAACTATGATTATGCCTGATGAAACGGTCTGGAATAGACTGAGAAACGCGTTGCAAAATAAATACTGTTTGTTTTATACCACGACCCGGTATTTTTTCTTCTTTCCACGATCCACTTGTTTTTGAAACAGGACTTTTACCACGGAACCTTTCATACACTGACACTGTCAGTTTTGGAGAAAAGTCTCGGTGGCGTGAGTGCAGCAGGAGAACACCTATCAGCTTGCAGCTCACCTGGTCCGGCCATTGGCCCTAAAAAACGTGGGTGCTACTTTCTAGACGCCTATCTGGATTCCACAGGTCCTCTGGGTGAGACCTCCAGCGTACTGACTGCTGGAATTTGAATGTCAGCCTGCTTTATCGCACCTTATTCATTTAAGGTGCCACTTTCCTTGTGAGTAGTTTTTTGCACATCACTTTTATATTTGTTGTTTTAACGATTCACACTATGTTGGCGCCCCTTGTTTATCTTCCATTCTAGACACCCTGACCCATCGCACCGCGGGACACAAGAGGAGCACGCCAAACACCTGAACACATCACCGTTCACATATTAGGATTGGACACTTATGTTTGACATCACAGCATTTTTTGGGACCTTGATAAGTACTTTTTATATATTTTACTCATCGCCACAAATATCATTGTTTATCTGTGATATCTGATTATTTTAATGTATCACTAATATTATACACAAATTGTCCTGAGCACTTGTTTTACTCACAATTTATTTTCGTCATTATTATTAATTTTTCACACATACCAAACACTGTGCTGTTTATATTTTTTTATTTATGCATACGGGTACAAACCCAATCATAAAGTGTTAGGTCCTACTTTGATAACCTGTGTTCCAAGCGCATCCTCTTAAGTTTTTTCCTCCTCAGGAATTTCTTTTTATAAAAAATGCATAGTGTTTGCGCTATATTTGGGTGTTTTTTTTCTCCTTTTTTTTCTCCATTGATTGTTATGGGGGACTATATGCATGTGCACACAATAATTTAAGTTAGGATTTTTGCGCTATTCGGGTTATCGCTTGCGCAAAATACTTTTTTTTTACAAGCGCAAAAAGCTTAACTCTTGCAGAGTTTTCCCGATTGCGAGAAGAAAAAAATACTGCTTGTACACTAATATATTTTCCATTGCTACATTATTAACCCCTTTATGCCGGGGGATCAAAGTGTTAACATAAAAAAAAAAAATCGGATGTAGACACTTGATATAAAAATTAAATCACACGATCATTGATGTGATCAATTGATTTCAAGGCAGGGATTGGATCATGGGGGATTGCCTATGCACGCCCCCCAGTCCGATTCCAGCTTACGTCAAAGGGGGATGCTGTAGGACACCCATATAAGGTAGGATGTTCCATGCTGTCCTAACAGCGTTAAAGTCCAGTGTTATTAGGACACCGGGGCGTATTAAGGTCTAGGCCAACAAGGCCTTTGCCTAGGGGGGCAAATTAGAAGAGACGACACTTTTGCAGGCTGTGTTTGTGTTGTGAATAAAGTACTATCCTTTTCTGGCTGTCTGGCCATATGGGAAAACAGCTGTCTGTGGCTCAGCTGGTTAACAAGCAGCACCGCAACCATGCACTATCGTACTCGCATCAAGAAGTGGCCCATACCCAGTCCTTTTAGTATATCCAGCTAGAGTCTGACTACCTCCGCTGTCTGCTCCCTCAAGGTAAAGCCTGTAGCTGCAGGCCCCGTCCTACCCGGGACCAAAAGCTTGGATTCTGAGCATCTGCCTGTCACTCTAGAGAACCCATATGCCTCCAACCTCAAGGTAGGACCTGCAAGTGCTGCGGTTCGTACATTGGGACAGCATCAGTAGAGCAGTCTGCAGTTCTTTTTGTGCTACAAGCAATGTTTGTCCCTCGCTCAGTGGCCACTTGAGTCACGTGACATTGTACGCCACCGATCCTCTCTCACAAAACTGTGGGAGCAGCACCTCAGCACACAGTTGGAATTAAGGTACCGTCTGTGTGCACTGAACGCACCTGTATTTTGGAATTATTATAATACGGATCAGAAAATATTTGTTAAAATATCTGATGAGCAAATTTGATGAGGATCAGTGGCGTATAATGTCAGAAAAAAAATTGCAAGCAGCATGACCCTAAGTACAGCATGGCGATAAAATTACAAGGAAGTAAGATCCGTAGGTTGGAGCATGCCCTGTCATTGCTGCAAATCTCAGTAGTCATGGTAGAAAATAAGAAAGGAGAGGCAGGCATGGACAGATAAGAAGCTGATTCCTGATTATTGAGTTATGGGAGGTGTTTGTATGGGCAGTGAATACCAGCAAAATTGTGCCCATTTAAACCAAACAAGTTGTAGGTTTGCTGGCATCAGACTGGAACAAAGATGTGATCTGATAAGAGCACTGTGAAGTGAATATTAACTAATGTGTGATGTTGGCAGAGGGCATTTAGAGGAACAGACTCTATTAGCGGGGACCAGTGGCATATAGTTACTTAAACACTATACATGCTATATAAGCTAGTGGGCAGTGGCATTAGGTTACCTAAGTATAGTGCAGACTGTCTTGACCACCAGTGATGGTATTTGGTCTATACAGATTGTATATCAGGGTTTGTTGTCTAGGCTCTATACAAACTGTATATCCAGGTTTGGTTACCTAATCTAGGCGCTATACAGACTGTATATCAGGGATTTGGTTATCTAGGCACTACCCAGACTGTATATCAGACAGGGGCATATTTTAGCCTTGGCAAACAAGGCACTTGCCTAGGGCAGCACATGGGGGGACGCAGCACTTTTTGAGTCTCTATTGGGAGAGACAGGTGACTTAACTAGCGCTAGAACTGGTCTGTATTTTTATACATATATATATATATATATATATATATATATATATATATATATATATATATATATATATATAATATAATATATATACTGTATATATAAATAGTATTACTGCTTACATGTATACTTTGTACACGTGCTAATTCAACCCACCTGAGTGTAAGCAAGTGTCTGGTGAATATTTACTTTGGAAATGCCATGGGAAAAAAAAAAAAGTCAAATTACACCCTGACCAAAAAATATTATGGTTAAAAAAGCCTTAAACCAGAGGGGGGGTTGGGGTGCAGCTGAACTTTGAGTGCCTAGGGCAGCACAAAACCTAAATACGCCACTGTTAGGACAGCATGGAATGTTCTAACGGCGTGAAGGGGTTAAAGTCTAAAATTTAATGAAAAAATGCAATGCACTTTCATTATTTATTTTGCCTACATTTTTAGTAATTAAAATTTGAAACATGTAGTTTTTCAACTGCTCTCAGAGAGGCTCAAGTGCATTTTTTGGATTTCAGAATCTTGACCTTCCTACTTGTTGCACAGTGACTGCTTGATACATGCAGGAGGTCATTTATGTGTTCTTGTCTTATTGACCACAGCAGAGTAGATACAATAAACAGCCAGTTGAAAGATGCAACTTAAAGTAAGTTTACACACAAACTAAATACCAAAACATACAGGAAAGACACAGCTAGCAATACCTTATTACATAACACTAGCCCCCATGCTAAAGGATCATTGAAATCCATACCATATGGAGAATTTATAAGATTTCGGAGAAACTGCTCGTGAACAGAAATATACTTACAAGAAAGTAATTCAGTAATATCCAGGTTACAAGAACGTGAATATAGCAAAACAGCTATAAAATCAGCAAAAGCCTTATATGATACATCTGAACTCTTGCAATCATCAGAAAAAAGTGTGGAGATATATCCTAGGAACCTAAATGTATTACCACTTATTGTCCTCAAATACATAAAGTCATCAACATTGTTAATAAAAATTGGAATATCCTACAAAATGATAAGGCATGGATTAAGGAAATAGGTAATAAAGTATCAGTAGGATACAGAAGATTTTCTAATTTAAAAGACCAATGAGTCACTATATACACAGATAAAAAAAATTACAACATTAAATCATGGTATGTATCCATGTGGTAACTGCTCCATATGTTCACAAGTACAAAAGATGACATCTATCACATATGCATTTGGTTACAAACACCAGATAAAACAATATTTATCATGCAAAACTGAAGGAGTAATATATATATATATATATATATATATTACAAGGTCCATGTTCCAAATCCTATGTAGGTATGACAATTCATCAGGTCCGCATTAGAATTATGGAACGTATGAATAATATAGAAAATGCTAATAAAGATGAAGAAAAAGGTAAACAAAGGGATATGAAACACAATTGTTTTCTTTCATGATTTAGATAGAGAATGCAATTTTAAATGGACACTGAACCCAAATTTTTTCTTTCGTGATTCAGATAGAGCATGCAATTTTAAGCAACTTTCGAATTTACTCCTATTATCAATTTTTTCTTCGTTCACTTGCTAGCTTTATTTTAAAAAGAAGACATCTTAGCTTTTTTTTGGTTTAGGACTCGGGACAGCACTTTTTTATTGGTGGATGGATTTATCCACCAATCATCAAGAATAACCCAGGTTATTCACCAAAAATGGGCCGGCATCTAAACTTACATTCTTGCATTTAAAATAAAGATACCAAGAGAATGAAGAAAATTTGATAATAGGAGTAAATTAGAAAGTTGCTTAAAATTGCATGCTCTATCTGAATCACGAAAGAAAAAAAATTGGGTTCAGTGTCCCTTTAAGCAACTTTCTAAATTACTTCTATTATACATTTTTCTTCATTTTCTTGGTATCTTTATTTGAAATGGAGGAATGTAAGCTTAGGAGCTGGCCCATTTTTGGTTCAGAACATGGGTAGCACTTGCTGATTGATAGCTAAATGTAACCACCAATTAGCAAACGCTACTCAGGGTGCTGAACCAAAAATGAGCATGCTCCTAAGCTTACTTTCCTGCTTTTTCAAATAAAGATACCAAAAGAACAAAGAAAAATTATAATAGGAGTAAATTAGAAAGTTTCTAATTATGTTTACCATAATACAAAGGTAAGATTTAAAAAAAATAATCATCTTTGTAAACTTCAATGAATTAAAGTGCCCCTGTTTTTAATATTATTTTTTGATCCTGGGCTTTAATTCATTAAAGTTTACAATCACTTTTAATTCAACCAGACTATCTCAATGTGTTTTTAATTCACTTTGAATGTTAATGCAGATGTGAAAGGATTGCATCTTATAATTTTAAGCATAATAGTTTAATAAAAGTTATATTTTATTGCACTTTGTATATATTATCATTATTATTGGGGTTTAGTTTGTGTGTAAACTTACTTTAAGTTGTATCTTTCAACTGAGCGTATCTTAGTATTCTATTCTATTGAGCACAGGTTTATTATCATTTCTATTTCTGTAGCCCATTTTATATTTTAGATACAGTAAACACCACTCAAGGTGTTGTGCTCTAGGCAGAAAAACTATGCAAATTTTCTTAATACAATGACAATTTGGAATGCTTTGTAATTGTAAGCAGATCTTTTGCAATGCAGTGATTCATTTCGGATGCAGTTATAAAATAATAATGTCTGTTTAACCTCTGAGTTTGTTCATGCTGCACAGAGCAAACATAGTTTGGGAGGGGGTGTATGACAATACGTAGAGCAAACAATGATAGAGAAAATGTATTACAGACGTGGCAAATGCTGACCAACCAAAAAGTTAATACTGAATGCTGAAATTGGGAGTATAATGACTAAGAAGAAACTAAATTATTAATTTCTAAATTTTCAAAATTCAAATGTACTCATACACAATTTAATTTTAACCATCACCCCAAGTCTGCTGCCTCAGAGTCACGCTTGACTCAAATCTGTCCTTCATTCCCCACATCCAATTGCTCTCTTCATCCTGCCGCAACCACCTATGCAATATCTCCAAAATTCGTCCGTTTCTAAGTGCTGAAACTACTAAACAGCTAATCCACTCCCTGGTAATTTCCCGACTTGACTACTGTAACAACTTACTAACTGGCCTCCCTCTCTCCCGCCTCTCTCCCCTCCAATCCATCCTAAATGCATCTGCCAGGCTAATCCACATCTCTCGATGCTCGCACCAATACTGCCCCACCCTACCTGTCCTCACTTATCAACAAATATACTCCTGCCCGCCCCCTAAGATCCAACAATGACCTGCTTCTTGCATCCTCTACCATCACCTCCTCTCATGCTAGACTACAGGACTTCTCTCGTGCAGCACCAACCCTCTGGAACACACTTCCTCGTGCTGTCAGATTTGCCCCTAACCTCTCCTCCTTTAAACATTCCCTAAAGACCTTTCTGTTCAGGGAAGCTTATCACCCGACTTATTAATAAACTAACTTCACTTAACTAACAGTTGCCCTCTATCTCCTCACTAATATCATTCTCACCTTTGAAGTCCCCACATCCTGTTTCCCATCTAGATTGTAAGTTCCCACGGGAATAGGACCCTCAATTCCCCCTGTATTTTGTCTGTAAAACTTTGTCTTTTATTGTATTGTTTCTCCATTGTAATGTTATCCTTGTACCCATGGGCAGCGCTGCGGAATCTGTTGGCGCTTTATAAATAAAGAATAATAATAATAATAATAACTTATAAATTAAACTTTATCATAGGCATGTACAGCATGTACAGTATATTGTGTTTACTACTATCCGTTGTTTCAGGCATCCACAGGGGTAGGGGGCTTGGAACCTATCCCATGCGGTTATGGGGGTCCTATTGTAATTATAGATAAAATAATTATCTATAGTTGCTTAACACATCACTAAATCTGTTTATCATTTCTTGGGGGGCAGCAGAATGAGTCTTCGCCTGTATAGCCAAAAATCCTCGCACCAGCCCTGCCCCTCCTTGCTATGCCACTAATTGAGACTGGTAAACAGCTGCACAATAGATACACATCAAACTAATCTCTGCAGTACCTTCTGTAGACAGTAGATGGAGAGAAATAACTGACAATGGTAATGCCTATTGCCTACATTAATCGTTTAAAGCCTGTGGTTTTGGTTTTACCATTGCTTTTTACTATGAAAAACTATACTTAGGGCTAGATAACAAGTGAGGCGCAAACTGTTTTGTGCAAGCTATATCGTGTTTTTGCAAGCCTTTTTAATTGTGTTGATATTACAAGTTGAGCAAAATCCCATTTACGCTTCAATCGTTACCGTGATCTCAGAGCTGTAGTTAATGGTTTTCCGAAACAGAAAAGTTGCACAAAACACTTCAAAAATACATTACAAAGTACAGTTACACTCATACTAACACTGTCTAATAAAAAAAAAAAATTAAGAATATTGCAGACAAATGTTATAAGGGCTCAAAGATGTTAATATATATGTATATTAATGTATTTACATGTGTATATATGTATTGTCAGACATATATACACATATAACATAAATATTTATGTATATATATATATATATATATATATATATATATATATATATACAATTAGTTAGAGAAAGTTAGTAAAGTGCACTATATTAAAAAGCTCCCAGTGTGGGAATGATTGACAACTCTCACTTGCAAATTTGCAACCTATGCCCAAAACAAGGGATTAGACAGTCCGTGGAAAAAGAAAACTTAGCACAGAGTTCAAATGCATGCACACTCTTGCCCCGGACTCTTCAGACAAACCAACAGCAAAATGGAATATACCATGTGAGATTAACTTTGCCACAGTAGAATCGCTGGCTATACTCACTGCATCAAATGCGATGCTGCGTTGTCACTATCCGTCCTGCTCCGTGTGCTCAAGTAGATCCTCTTAGCTCACCGCTTCTTGTAGAGTCCTCTGTAATGTGCCGATTCAGTTTGTTTCTCTATTCACACTGTGCGCGTCCGATGACGTGTGCACAGCCGGTCACGTGATATGCGGTGTCCAATCAGTGTGTCCCTTGTCTTGTCTTCAGTTGGTAGTATGCAGACGTAATCAGGGCTGTAGGGGCAGGCAAATCTAAACTCAGCCTGCTAAGTGAGAGGCTTTCGAGCCTAAGGACCCCAGATACTGGCGTAATGTAGTAATAAGTAGAAAGAAATCCAGGGTCAAAGAATGAAGTAAAATAAAATCCAAACTTTATTGTAGTCCACATGTGGATAAAAACCATGGGGGTCAAAAAACGTACAACACTCAGCACTTGTTGCTTCCAGCTGACATGTTTCGGTGTGATACCGTAATCATGCTCTATCTGAAGTATGAAAGAAAAAATTTGGGTTTACTATCCCTTTAATGGCAAAGGGCTCTAATGCACTAATAGAAAGTTGTTTAAAATTGCACGCTCTATCTGAATCTTAAAAGAAAACATTTGGGTTTACTATACCTTTAAGTAGATGAAAACATGATAAAAACATAATTTATGCTTACCTGATAAATTCCTTTCTTCTGTTGTGTGATCAGTCCACGGGTCATCATTACTTCTGGGATATAACTCCTCCCCAACAGGAAATGCAAGAGGATTCACCCAGCAGAGCTGCATATAGCTCCTCCCCTCTACGTCACCCCCAGTCATTCGACCAAGAATCAACGAGAAAGGAGAAACCAAGGGTGAAGTGGTGACTGGAGTATAATTTAAAAGATATTTACCTGCCTTAAAACAGGGCGGGCCGTGGACTGATCACACAACAGAAGAAAGGAATTTATCAGGTAAGCATAAATTATGTTTTCTTCTGTTATGTGTGATCAGTCCACGGGTCATCATTACTTCTGGGATACCAATACCAAAGCAAAAGTACACGGATGACGGGAGGGATAGGCAGGCTCATTATACAGAAGGAACCACTGCCTGAAGAACCTTTCTCCCAAAAATAGCCTCCGAAGAAGCAAAAGTGTCAAATTTGTAAAATTTGGAAAAAGTATGAAGCGAAGACCAAGTTGCAGCCTTGCAAATCTGTTCAACAGAGGCCTCATTCTTAAAGGCCCAAGTGGAAGCCACAGCTCTAGTAGAATGAGCTGTAATTCTTTCAGGAGGCTGCTGTCCAGCAGTCTCATAGGCTAAACGAATTATGCTACGAAGCCAGAAGGAGAGAGAGGTAGCCGAAGCCTTATGACCTCTCCTCTGACCAGAGTACACGACAAACAGGGAAGACGTTTGTCGAAAATCCTTAGTTGCCTGCAAGTAGAACTTGAGGGCACGAACTACATCCAGATTGTGTAGAAGACGTTCCTTCTTTGAAGAAGGATTTGGACACAAGGATGGAACAACAATCTCTTGATTGATATTCCTGTTAGTGACTACCTTAGGTAAGAACCCAGGTTTAGTACGCAGAACTACCTTGTCTGAGTGAAAAATCAGATAAGGAGAATCACAATGTAAGGCTGATAACTCAGAGACTCTTCGAGCCGAGGAAATAGCCATTAAAAACAGAACTTTCCAAGATAACAATTTTATATCAATGGAATGAAGGGGTTCAAACGGAACACCCTGTAAAACGTTAAGAACTAAGTTTAAACTCCATGGCGGAGCAACAGTTTTAAACACAGGCTTGATCCTAGCTAAAGCCTGACAAAAGGCCTGGACGTCTGGATTTTCTGACAGACGCCTGTGTAACAAGATGGACAGAGCTGAGATCTGTCCCTTTAATGAGCTAGCCGATAAACCCTTTTCTAAACCTTCTTGTAGAAAGGACAATATCCTAGGAATCCTAACCTTACTCCAGGAGTAACCTTTGGATTCGCACCAGTATAGGTATTTACGCCATATCTTATGGTAAATCCTTCTGGTAACAGGCTTCCTAGCCTGTATCAGGGTATCAATAACCGACTCAGAAAAACCACGTTTTGATAAAATCAAGCGTTCAATTTCCAAGCAGTCAGCTTCAGAGAAGTTAGATTTTGATGTTTGAATGGACCCTGTATCAGAAGGTCCTGTCTTAGAGGTAGAGACCAAGGCGGACAGGATGACATGTCCACTAGATCTGCATACCAAGTCCTGCGTGGCCATGCAGGCGCTATTAGAATCACTGATGCTCTCTCCTGTTTGATTTTGGCAATCAATCGAGGAAGCAGCGGGAAGGGTGGAAACACATAAGCCATCCCGAAGTTCCAAGGTGCTGTCAAGGCATCTATCAGAACCGCTCCCGGATCCCTGGATCTGGACCCGTAGCGAGGAAGTTTGGCGTTCTGGCGAGACGCCATGAGATCTATCTCTGGTTTGCCCCAACGTCGAAGTATTTGGGCAAAGACCTCCGGATGAAGTTCCCACTCCCCCGGATGAAAAGTCTGGCGACTCAAGAAATCCGCCTCCCAGTTCTCCACTCCCGGGATGTGGATTGCTGACAGGTGGCAAGAGTGAGACTCTGCCCAGCGAATTATCTTTGATACTTCCATCATTGCTAGGGAGCTTCTTGTCCCTCCTTGATGGTTGATGTAAGCTACAGTCGTGATGTTGTCCGACTGAAACCTGATGAACCCCCGAGTTTTTAACTGGGGCCAAGCCAGAAGGGCATGGAGAACTGCTCTTAATTCCAGAATGTTTATTGGCAGGAGACTTTCCTCCTGATTCCATTGTCCCTGAGCCTTCAGAGAATTCCAGACAGCGCCCCAACCTAGTAGGCTGGTGTCTGTTGTTACAATTGTCCAGTCCGGCCTGCTGAATGGCATCCCCCTGGACAGATGTGGCCGAGAAAGCCACCATAGAAGAGAGTTTCTGGTCTCTTGATCCAGATTCAGAGTAGGGGACAAGTCTGAGTAATCCCCATTCCACTGACTCAGCATGCACAATTGCAGCGGTCTGAGATGTAGACGTGCAAAGGGTACTATGTCCATTGCTGCTACCATTAAGCCGATCACCTCCATGCATTGAGCTACTGACGGGAGTTGAATGGAATGAAGGACACGGCATGCATTTAGAAGCTTTGTTAATCTGTCTTCTGTCAGATAAATCTTCATTTCTACAGAATCTATAAGAGTCCCCAAGAATGGAACTCTTGTGAGAGGAAAAAGAGAACTCTTCTTTTCGTTCACTTTCCATCCATGCGACCTTAGAAATGCCAGAACTAACTCTGTATGAGACTTGGCAGTTTGAAAGCTTGAAGCTTGTATCAGAATGTCGTCTAGGTACGGAGCTACCGAAATTCCTCGCGGTCTTAGTACCGCCAGAAGGGCACCCAGAACCTTTGTGAAGATTCTTGGAGCCGTAGCCAATCCGAATGGAAGAGCTACAAACTGGTAATGCCTGTCTAAGAAGGCAAACCTTAGATACCGGTAATGATCTTTGTGAATCGGTATGTGAAGGTAAGCATCCTTTAAATCCACTGTGGTCATGTACTGACCCTTTTGGATCATGGGTAAGATTGTCCGAATAGTTTCCATTTTGAACGATGGAACTCTTAGGAATTTGTTTAGGATCTTTAAATCCAAGATTGGCCTGAAAGTTCCCTCTTTTTTGGGAACCACGAACAGGTTTGAGTAAAACCCTTGTCCTTGTTCCGACCGCGGAACCGGATGGATCACTCCCATTAATAACAGATCTTGTACACAGCGTAGAAACGCTTCTTTCTTTATCTGGTTTGTTGACAATCTTGACAGATGAAATCTCCCTCTTGGGGGAGAGAATTTGAAGTCTAGAAGGTATCCCTGAGATATGATCTCTAGCGCCCAGGGATCCTGAACATCTCTTGCCCAAGCCTGGGCGAAGAGAGAGAGTCTGCCCCCCACTAGATCCGGTCCCGGATCGGGGGCCCTCGGTTCATGCTGTCTTTGGGGCAGCAGCAGGTTTCCTGGCCTGCTTGCCCTTGTTCCAGGACTGGTTAGGTTTCCAGCCTTGTCTGTAACGAGCAACAGCTCCTTCCTGTTTTGGTGCAGTGGAAGTTGATGCTGCTCCTGCTTTGAAATTCCGAAAGGGACGAAAATTAGACTGTATAGCCTTAGCTTTGGCTTTGTCTTGAGGCAGGGCGTGGCCCTTACCTCCTGTAATGTCAGCGATAATTTCTTTCAAACCGGGCCCAAATAAAGTTTGCCCCTTGAAAGGTATATTAAGTAATTTGGACTTAGAAGTTACATCAGCTGACCAGGATTTTAGCCACAGCGCCCTACGTGCCTGAATGGCGAATCCTGAGTTCTTAGCCGTAAGTTTGGTTAAATGTACTACGGCCTCCGAAATGAATGAATTAGCTAGTTTAAGGACTCTAAGCCTGTCCGTAATGTCGTCCAGCGTAGCTGAACTAAGGTTCTCTTCCAGAGACTCAATCCAAAATGCTGCCGCAGCCGTAATCGGCGCGATGCATGCAAGGGGTTGCAATATAAAACCTTGTTGAACAAACATTTTCTTAAGGTAACCCTCTAATTTTTTATCCATTGGATCTGAAAAAGCACAGCTATCCTCCACCGGGATAGTGGTACGCTTAGCTAAAGTAGAAACTGCTCCCTCCACCTTAGGGACCGTTTGCCATAAGTCCCGTGTGGTGGCGTCTATTGGAAACATCTTTCTAAATATTGGAGGGGGTGAGAACGGCACACCGGGTCTATCCCACTCCTTAGTAACAATTTCAGTTAGTCTCTTAGGTATAGGAAAAACGTCAGTACTCGCCGGTACCGCAAAGTATTTATCCAACCTACACAATTTTTCTGGTATTGCAACAGTGTTACAATCATTAAGAGCCGCTAAAACCTCCCCTAGTAATACACGGAGGTTCTCCAATTTAAATTTAAAATATCTGAATCCAATCTGTTTGGATCAGAACCATCACCCACAGAATGAAGCTCTCCGTCCTCATGTTCTGCAAGCTGTGACGCAGTATCAGACATGGCCCTAGTATTATCAGCGCACTCTGTTCTCACCCCAGAGTGATCACGCTTGCCTCTTAGTTCTGGTAATTTAGCCAAAACTTCAGTCATAACAGTAGCCATATCTTGTAATGTTATCTGTAATGGCCGCCCAGATGTACTAGGCGCCATAATATCACGCACCTCCCGGGCGGGAGATGCAGGTACTGACACGTGAGGCGAGTTAGTCGGCATAACTCTAACCTCGCTGTTTGGTGAAATTTGTTCAATTTGTACAGATTGGCTTTTATTTAAAGTAGCATCAATACAGTTAGTACATAAATTTCTATTGGGCTCCACCTTGGCATTGGAACAAATGACACAGATATCTTCCTCTGAATCAGACATGTTTAACACACTAGCAATAAACTTGCAACTTGGTTACAATCTTATTTAACAAAAACGTACTGTGCCTCAAAGAAGCACTAAACGATTAAATGACAGTTGAAATAATGAACTGAAAAACAGTTATAGCATCAATCCTTAAAAACAACACAACTTTTAGCAAAGGTTTGTTCCCATTAGTAAAGTAACAATAATTAAATTTGAAACATAAAAATTACAGAGCAACGTTTTTTAATCACAGTCAATATATAAGTCTCACAGCTCTGCTGAGAGAATCTACCTCCCTCCAAAGAAGTTTGAAGACCCCTGAGATCTGTTAGAGATGAACCGGATCATGCAGGAAATACAAGAGTAACTGACTGGAATTTTTTGATGCGTAGCAAAGAGCGCCAAAAACGGCCCCTCCCCCTCACACACAGCAGTGAGAGAGAAACGAAACTGTCACAATTAAAACAAGCAACTGCCAAGTGGAAAAATAATGCCCAAATATTTATTCACTCAGTACCTCAGAAAATGCAAACGATTCTACATTCCAGCAAAAACGTTTAACATAATAAATACCTATTAAAAGGTTTAATGTACTTTTAACAGAGTAATTCCGGTGAAATACCATCCCCAGAATACTGAAGTGTAGAGTATACATACATGTCATTATAACGGTATGGCAGGATTTTCTCATCAATTCCATTCAGAAAATAAAAAACTGCTACATACCTCAATGCAGATTCATCTGCCCGCTGTCCCCTGATCTGAAGCTTTTACCTCCCTCAGATGGCCGAGAAACAGCAATATGATCTTAACTACTCCGGTTAAAATCATAGTAAAAACTCTGGTAGATTCTTCTTCAAACTCTGCCAGAGAGGCAATAACACGCTCCGGTGCTATTGTAAAATAACAAACTTTTGATTGAAGTTATAAAAACTAAGTATAATCACCATAGTCCTCTCACACATCCTATCTAGTTGCTGGGTGCAAGAGAATGACTGGGGGTGACGTAGAGGGGAGGAGCTATATGCAGCTCTGCTGGGTGAATCCTCTTGCATTTCCTGTTGGGGAGGAGTTATATCCCAGAAGTAATGATGACCCGTGGACTGATCACACATAACAGAAGAAACATATTTATGCAATATTCATATTTAATAAAGATTTTAACTATGTATTTACTGTAAATAATTTTTTTTCTCTCCATTGACTTCTATAGGGAATGCAAAAATGCATAGTATGGAAGATAAACAAGGGGCGCCAACATAGTGTGAATCGTTAAAACAACAAATATAAATGTGATGTGCAAAAAACTACTCACAAGGAAAGTGGCACCTTAAATGAATAAGGTACGATAAAGCAGGCTGACATTCAAATTCCAGCAGTCAGTACGCTGGAGGTCTCACCCAGAGGACCTGTGGAATCCAGATAGGCGTCTAGAAAGTAGCACCCACGTTTTTTAGGGCCAATGGCCGGACCAGGTGAGCTGCAAGCTGATAGGTGTTCTCCTGCTGCACTCACGCCACCGAGACTTTTCTCCAAAACTGACAGTGTCAGTGTATGAAAGGTTCCGTGGTAAAAGTCCTGTTTCAAAAACAAGTGGATCGTTGAAAGAAGCAAAAATACCGGGTCGTGGTATAAAACAAACAGTATTTATTTTGCAACGCGTTTCTCAGTCTATTCCAGACCGTTTCATCAGGCATAATCATAGTTAACAATAGAGATCTATTTAAACCCACAGTGACCCGGAATTGAAACAAAAGGTCAACTCTATTAACAATGTTGCAATTGCAAAAAACATTTAACTTTTGATATATTGTATAAATTGGTTTGAACAATTGTGATAACACTTAAATAAAAAGTATATAAAAAAATCCTATTCGCAATTACCAAATATATCTGGGAAAAAAAAAATATATATATCATAGTAAACTGGACATATATTAACATGTGTGTATATATATATCTCATCTCCTGGCTGGATTCGAACCCAGGACCTAATGTGTGCTAGGCAATGGAAAAATCAAAAGGCTACTTTTATGTCTTGTTTAAATTTCTTGCAAAAAGGATTAGTATTGATACAAAATATATAAATTGATCTACATGTCTCACAATGTCTAGAAGATAATCTTATTTGGTCTTTTTAATAAATGACTCTAATTTTTAAAACCAAACTAAAAGGAATTTTCTAATAAATATAAAACTAAAAAAGAAATGTTCGTGACAAATGCTTACTATAAATAAGTGACATATAAAAATTATAAAAAATTATAAAAAATATATATGTGTATATATATATTTTATTTTATGGCTCCACTGGACTCGAACTTGGGACCTTCTGTATGTTAAGCGAGCATGAAATTGATAAGGCTATCTTGAAGGCCTATTTTTATGTTATATATTGGAGCAGAAATATGTTAGGAATTATGTTATTAATAATATGTATATATATATTTGGGACTCCACTGGACTCGACCTTGGGACCTTCTGTATGTTAAGCGAACATGAAATTGGTAAGGCTATCTTGAAAGTTTATGTTATATATTGGGGCAAAAATATATTTAGGAATTATGTTATTAATTGTTTCTAATCATATACAACAACCAAATAGACTAACAAGAGTATCCAGAATGTATATAAACAATTGTAGGTGTATGTGTTGATGAATAATCAAACATTCAAAAAGATGAAATGTGCAAAATAGTGTATCGTAAAAAATAATATAAATCAGGTATGTAAAATATAATATAATATGAAACTATATAGGTGCTTGGACTATTAGGTTTAGAACCGGATAGACAAGTGCATACATATACACAACTATGTGGACATGCTCGTCATGGGCATATACACATAAATATAAGTGTATGGAAATATAACATATTCTATATGTGTCTAAATTGCATTAATGCAATATATTATTGAAGACTGACAAAGAAGAGAAAAAGAAATAAGAGAGATATAATGTAGTGGTATCGACATATGGTAGTGTTTGTTAATGTATATCAAAAAATATAAGAAAATATGATGTACTAGACCCTAAAAGCTAAATCTCATGTTAGATACAAATGTAACCTGTATAAAAGTAATAATTTATGTGAAGGCTGCCAAATCTACATTGGCATTTAAGCCTAATGGATACAAGGTTTTGAGTTTATGTATCCAATATGTTTCTAATTGCCTGAGTTTAATCAGACGATCATAATCTGTGGAAGGGGGTACATGATCAATAGGGATAATTTTATAGATATCTGAACTCCCGTCGTGTATCGTTTCACAATGGTTGGGGACACTATGGTTGGTTTTAGTTTTTTTACAATTTTTACAATTTCGATGATGTTCACCCCAACGGGTACGGAGATTTCTAATAGTGCGCTCTACATACTGGACGCCACAAATACAATTAAGGAGATACACTATATATTTAGATTCGCAATTGAGACGATGTGTGATTTGATAATTTTGTAGTGGTTGTTATTGTATTGTGTAATGAATTAATCTTTGAAAAAGTCCAAAATAGCACCAACAATCAAACCAAAAAGAAATCCACAAACAACGTTGTTTGTGAACCACTTTTCATTACACAATACAATAACAACCACTACAAAATTCGAAACATACTACATAAACATTGGAACATTATCCAAAAGGATCCTTTCCTTAAAGATATAGTCGGTGAAAAACCCAAAATTGTATATAGACGAGCTCCCACTTTAAGGAATCAATTAGCCCCCAGTAAAAGAGTAAAACATCCAATTTCGGTCCAATAAACAAACCAAAACTTTAAACTTTTTAGCTTCCCATGGATCATTTAAATGTGGCAAAAGAGGATGCAACATGTGCAAATTTACAATTTCACAAAAATCTTTTAAATCCAATATTACTGGTTTAACTTATCAAATCACACATCGTCTCAATTGCGAATCTAAATATATAGTGTATCTCCTTAATTGTATTTGTGGCGTCCAGTATGTAGGGCGCACTATTAGAAATCTCCGTACCCGTTGGGGTGAACATCATCGAAATTGTAAAAATTGTAAAAAAACTAAAACCAACCATAGTGTCCCCAACCACTGTGAAACGATACACGACGGGAGTTCAGATATCTATAAAATTATCCCTATTGATCATGTACCACCTTCCACAGATTATGATCGTCTGATTAAACTCAGGCAATTAGAAACATATTGGATACATAAACTCAAAACCTTGTATCCATTAGGCTTAAATGCCAATGTAGATTTGGCAGCCTTCACATAAATTATTACTTTTATACAGGTTACATTTGTATCTAACATGAGATTTAGCTTTTAGGGTCTAGTACATCATATTTTCTTATATTTTTTGATATACATTAACAAACACTACCATACGTCGATACCACTACATTATATCTCTCATTTCTTTTTATCTTCTTTGTTAGTCTTCAATAATATATTGCATTAATGCAATTTAGACACATATAGAATATGTTATATTTCCATACACTTATATTTATGTGTATATGCCCATGATGAGCATGTCCACATAGTTGTGTATATGTATGCACTTGTCTATCCGGTTCTAAACCTAATAGTCCAAGCACCTATATAGTTTCATATTATATTATATTTTACATACCTGATTTATATTATTTTTTATGATACACTATTTTGCACATTTCATCTTTTTGAATGTTTGATTATTCATCAACACATACACCTACAATTGTTTATATACATTCTGGATACACTTTTTAGTCTATTTGGTTGTTGTATATGATTGGAAACAATTAATAACATAATTCCTAAATATATTTTTGCCCCAATATATAACATAAACTTTCAAGATAGCCTTACCAATTTCATGTTCGCCTAACATACAGAAGGTCCCAAGGTCGAGTCCAGTGGAGTCCCAAATATATATATACATATTATTAATAACATAATTCCTAACATATTTCTGCTCCAATATATAACATAAAAATAGGCCTTCAAGATAGCCTTATCAATTTCATGCTTGCTTAACATACAGAAGGTCCCAAGTTCGAGTCCAGTGGAGCCATAAAATATATATATATATATACACATATATATTTTTTATCATTTTTTATAATTTTTATATGTCACTTATTTATAGTAAGCATTTGTCACGAACATTTCTTTTTTAGTTTTATATTTATTAGAAAATTCCTTTTAGTTTGGTTTTAAAAATTAGAGTCATTTATTAAAAAGACCAAATAAGATTATCTTCTAGACATTGTGAGACATGTAGATCAATTTATATATTTTGTATCAATACTAATCCTTTTTGCAAGAAATTTAAACAAGACATAAAAGTAGCCTTTTGATTTTTCCATTGCCTAGCACACATTAGGTCCTGGGTTCGAATCCAACCAGGAGATGAGATATATATATATATATATACACACACACATGTTAATATATGTCCAGTTTACTATGATATATTTTTTTTTTTTTCCCAGATATATTTGGTAATTGCGAATAGGATTTTTTTATATACTTTTTATTTAAGTGTTATCACAATTGTTCAAACCAATTTATACAATATATCAAAAGTTAAATGTTTTTTGCAATTGCAACATTGTTAATAGAGTTGACCTTTTGTTTCAATTCCGGGTCACTGTGGGTTTAAATAGATCTCTATTGTTAACTATGATTATGCCTGATGAAACGGTCTGGAATAGACTGAGAAACGCGTTGCAAAATAAATACTGTTTGTTTTATACCACGACCCGGTATTTTTTCTTCTTTCCACGATCCACTTGTTTTTGAAACAGGACTTTTACCACGGAACCTTTCATACACTGACACTGTCAGTTTTGGAGAAAAGTCTCGGTGGCGTGAGTGCAGCAGGAGAACACCTATCAGCTTGCAGCTCACCTGGTCCGGCCATTGGCCCTAAAAAACGTGGGTGCTACTTTCTAGACGCCTATCTGGATTCCACAGGTCCTCTGGGTGAGACCTCCAGCGTACTGACTGCTGGAATTTGAATGTCAGCCTGCTTTATCGCACCTTATTCATTTAAGGTGCCACTTTCCTTGTGAGTAGTTTTTTGCACATCACTTTTATATTTGTTGTTTTAACGATTCACACTATGTTGGCGCCCCTTGTTTATCTTCCATTCTAGACACCCTGACCCATCGCACCGCGGGACACAAGAGGAGCACGCCAAACACCTGAACACATCACCGTTCACATATTAGGATTGGACACTTATGTTTGACATCACAGCATTTTTTGGGACCTTGATAAGTACTTTTTATATATTTTACTCATCGCCACAAATATCATTGTTTATCTGTGATATCTGATTATTTTAATGTATCACTAATATTATACACAAATTGTCCTGAGCACTTGTTTTACTCACAATTTATTTTCGTCATTATTATTAATTTTTCACACATACCAAACACTGTGCTGTTTATATTTTTTTATTTATGCATACGGGTACAAACCCAATCATAAAGTGTTAGGTCCTACTTTGATAACCTGTGTTCCAAGCACATCCTCTTAAGTTTTTTCCTCCTCAGGAATTTCTTTTTATAAAAAATGCATAGTGTTTGCGCTATATTTGGGTGTTTTTTTTCTCCTTTTTTTTCTCCATTGATTGTTATGGGGGACTATATGCATGCGCACACAATAATTTAAGTTAGGATTTTTGCGCTATTCGGGTTATCGCTTGCGCAAAATACTTTTTTTTTACAAGCGCAAAAAGCTTAACTCTTGCAGAGTTTTCCCGATTGCGAGAAGAAAAAAATACTGCTTGTACACTAATATATTTTCCATTGCTACATTATTAACCCCTTTATGCCGGGGGATCAAAGTGTTAACATAAAAAAAAAAAATCGGATGTAGACACTTGATATAAAAATTAAATCACACGATCATTGATGTGATCAATTGATTTCAAGGCAGGGATTGGATCATGGGGGATTGCCTATGCACGCCCCCCAGTCCGATTCCAGCTTACGTCAAAGGGGGATGCTGTAGGACACCCATATAAGGTAGGATGTTCCATGCTGTCCTAACAGCGTTAAAGTCCAGTGTTATTAGGACACCGGGGCGTATTAAGGTCTAGGCCAACAAGGCCTTTGCCTAGGGGGGCAAATTAGAAGAGACGACACTTTTGCAGGCTGTGTTTGTGTTGTGAATAAAGTACTATCCTTTTCTGGCTGTCTGGCCATATGGGAAAACAGCTGTCTGTGGCTCAGCTGGTTAACAAGCAGCACCGCAACCATGCACTATCGTACTCGCATCAAGAAGTGGCCCATACCCAGTCCTTTTAGTATATCCAGCTAGAGTCTGACTACCTCCGCTGTCTGCTCCCTCAAGGTAAAGCCTGTAGCTGCAGGCCCCGTCCTACCCGGGACCAAAAGCTTGGATTCTGAGCATCTGCCTGTCACTCTAGAGAACCCATATGCCTCCAACCTCAAGGTAGGACCTGCAAGTGCTGCGGTTCGTACATTGGGACAGCATCAGTAGAGCAGTCTGCAGTTCTTTTTGTGCTACAAGCAATGTTTGTCCCTCGCTCAGTGGCCACTTGAGTCACGTGACATTGTACGCCACCGATCCTCTCTCACAAAACTGTGGGAGCAGCACCTCAGCACACAGTTGGAATTAAGGTACCGTCTGTGTGCACTGAACGCACCTGTATTTTGGAATTATTATAATACGGATCAGAAAATATTTGTTAAAATATCTGATGAGCAAATTTGATGAGGATCAGCGTATAATGTCAGAAAAAAAATTGCAAGCAGCATGACCCTAAGTACAGCATGGCGATAAAATTACAAGGAAGTAAGATCCGTAGGTTGGAGCATGCCCTGTCATTGCTGCAAATCTCAGTAGTCATGGTAGAAAATAAGAAAGGAGAGGCAGGCATGGACAGATAAGAAGCTGATTCCTGATTATTGAGTTATGGGAGGTGTTTGTATGGGCAGTGAATACCAGCAAAATTGTGCCCATTTAAACCAAACAAGTTGTAGGTTTGCTGGCATCAGACTGGAACAAAGATGTGATCTGATAAGAGCACTGTGAAGTGAATATTAACTAATGTGTGATGTTGGCAGAGGGCATTTAGAGGAACAGACTCTATTAGCGGGGACCAGTGGCATATAGTTACATAAACACTATACATGCTATATAAGCTAGTGGGCAGTGGCATTAGGTTACCTAAGTATAGTGCAGACTGTCTTGACCACCAGTGATGGTATTTGGTCTATACAGATTGTATATCAGGGTTTGTTGTCTAGGCTCTATACAAACTGTATATCCAGGTTTGGTTACCTAATCTAGGCGCTATACAGACTGTATATCAGGGATTTGGTTATCTAGGCACTACCCAGACTGTATATCAGACAGGGGCATATTTTAGCCTTGGCAAACAAGGCACTTGCCTAGGGCAGCACATGGGGGGACGCAGCACTTTTTGAGTCTCTATTGGGAGAGACAGGTGACTTAACTAGCGCTAGAACTGGTCTGTATTTTTATACATATATATACTGTATATATATATATATATATATATATATATATATATATATATATATATATACATATATATATATAATATAATATATATACTGTATATATAAATAGTATTACTGCTTACATGTATACTTTGTACACGTGCTAATTCAACCCACCTGAGTGTAAGCAAGTGTCTGGTGAATATTTACTTTGGAAATGCCATGGGGAAAAAAAAAAAAGTAAAATTACACCCTGACCAAAAAATATTATGGTTAAAAAAGCCTTAAACCAGAGGGGGGGTTGGGGTGCAGCTGAACTTTGAGTGCCTAGGGCAGCACAAAACCTAAATACGCCACTGTTAGGACAGCATGGAATGTTCTAACGGCGTGAAGGGGTTAAAGTCTAAATGCAATGCACTTTCATTATTTATTTTGCCTACATTTTTAGTAATTAAAATTTGAAACATGTAGTTTTTCAACTGCTCTCAGAGAGGCTCAAGTGCATTTTTTGGATTTCAGAATCTTGACCTTCCTACTTGTTGCACAGTGACTGCTTGATACATGCAGGAGGTCATTTATGTGTTCTTGTCTTATTGACCACAGCAGAGTAGATACAATAAACAGCCAGTTGAAAGATGCAACTTAAAGTAAGTTTACACACAAACTAAATACCAAAACATACAGGAAAGACACAGCTAGCAATACCTTATTACATAACACTAGCCCCCATGCTAAAGGATCATTGAAATCCATACCATATGGAGAATTTATAAGATTTCGGAGAAACTGCTCGTGAACAGAAATATACTTACAAGAAAGTAATTCAGTAATATCCAGGTTACAAGAACGTGAATATAGCAAAACAGCTATAAAATCAGCAAAAGCCTTATATGATACATCTGAACTCTTGCAATCATCAGAAAAAAGTGTGGAGATATATCCTAGGAACCTAAATGTATTACCACTTATTGTCCTCAAATACATAAAGTCATCAACATTGTTAATAAAAATTGGAATATCCTACAAAATGATAAGGCATGGATTAAGGAAATAGGTAATAAAGTATCAGTAGGATACAGAAGATTTTCTAATTTAAAAGACCAATGAGTCACTATATACACAGATAAAAAAAATTACAACATTAAATCATGGTATGTATCCATGTGGTAACTGCTCCATATGTTCACAAGTACAAAAGATGACATCTATCACATATGCATTTGGTTACAAACACCAGATAAAACAATATTTATCATGCAAAACTGAAGGAGTAATATATATATATATATATATATATATATATATTACAAGGTCCATGTTCCAAATCCTATGTAGGTATGACAATTCATCAGGTCCGCATTAGAATTATGGAACGTATGAATAATATAGAAAATGCTAATAAAGATGAAGAAAAAGGTAAACAAAGGGATATGAAACACAATTGTTTTCTTTCATGATTTAGATAGAGAATGCAATTTTAAATGGACACTGAACCCAAATTTTTTCTTTCGTGATTCAGATAGAGCATGCAATTTTAAGCAACTTTCGAATTTACTCCTATTATCAATTTTTTCTTCGTTCACTTGCTAGCTTTATTTTAAAAAGAAGGCATCTTAGCTTTTTTTGGTTCAGGACTCGGGACAGCACTTTTTTATTGGTGGATGGATTTATCCACCAATCAGCAAGAATAACCCAGGTTATTCACCAAAAATGGGCCGGCATCTAAACTTACATTCTTGCATTTCAAATAAAGATACCAAGAGAATGAAGAAAATTTGATAATAGGAGTAAATTAGAAAGTTGCTTAAAATTGCATGCTCTATCTGAATCACGAAAGAAAAAAAATTGGGTTCAGTGTCCCTTTAAGCAACTTTCTAAATTACTTCTATTATACATTTTTCTTCATTTTCTTGGTATCTTTATTTGAAATGGAGGAATGTAAGCTTAGGAGCTGGCCCATTTTTGGTTCAGAACATGGGTAGCACTTGCTGATTGATAGCTAAATGTAACCACCAATTAGCAAACGCTACTCAGGGTGCTGAACCAAAAATGAGCATGCTCCTAAGCTTACTTTCCTGCTTTTTCAAATAAAGATACCAAAAGAACAAAGAAAAATTATAATAGGAGTAAATTAGAAAGTTTCTAATTATGTTTACCATAATACAAAGGTAAGATTTAAAAAAAATAATCATCTTTGTAAACTTCAATGAATTAAAGTGCCCCTGTTTTTAATATTATTTTTTGATCCTGGGCTTTAATTCATTAAAGTTTACAATCACTTTTAATTCAACCAGACTATCTCAATGTGTTTTTAATTCACTTTGAATGTTAATGCAGATGTGAAAGGATTGCATCTTATAATTTTAAGCATAATAGTTTAATAAAAGTTATATTTTATTGCACTTTGTATATATTATCATTATTATTGGGGTTTAGTTTGTGTGTAAACTTACTTTAAGTTGTATCTTTCAACTGAGCGTATCTTAGTATTCTATTCTATTGAGCACAGGTTTATTATCATTTCTATTTCTGTAGCCCATTTTATATTTTAGATACAGTAAACACCACTCAAGGTGTTGTGCTCTAGGCAGAAAAACTATGCAAATTTTCTTAATACAATGACAATTTGGAATGCTTTGTAATTGTAAGCAGATCTTTTGCAATGCAGTGATTCATTTCAGATCTAGTTATAAAATAATAATGTCTGTTTAACCTCTGAGTTTGTTCATGCTGCACAGAGCAAACATAGTTTGGGAGGGGGTGTATGACAATACGTAGAGCAAACAATGATAGAGAAAATGTATTACAGACGTGGCAAATGCTGACCAACCAAAAAGTTAATACTGAATGCTGAAATTGGGAGTATAATGACTAAGAAGAAACTAAATTATTAATTTCTAAATTTTCAAAATTCAAATGTACTCATACACAATTTAATTTTAACCATAGTGACCCTTTAAATGTGTTGGTGCTAAAAAAACAGCCAAAAAAGGCTAATAAATAGTGAGGGGAGGTGGTGTGTGGCAAGTACATCAGAAGATAGTGTTACAATGATGATTAGAGTTGCTATAACGACTCAGGTAAACTGCCACTGAGTGGACTTAAAGGGACAGTCTAGTATAAATTAAAATTGGAAATGAGTAACTAGCGCCTGGGATAGTGTACCTGCTACACTATAAATAGACCCCCTAATGGGGTCCTAAAGAGAAAAACAGTACAAGAAATGATATAGGAGCGCCAAAGGCTAAAGGTATACTACAGGTTAATGTTGACAACACTACTAGTTTAGGGTATGTTATAGTGTCTAGATAAATTCAAGTGATAGTTGTATTTTATTCACTTATACAAAGCATAAAAAACATCAAGCGATATTAAAAACCAGTAAAACCAAAAATATATTTGCCCTATCTGAAAAGTCTAGGGATCAAAATTAAAATAAAATAAATTCTGATCAGATTTAAAAAAATCAAACACATATGCAGATATTTATACCATCATCTTGATGATATTAACAACAACAATGTTAATCATACAATCTTGAAAATAAAGAATAAGTATATTCTATATGAGAGATAACCTAATAGTGGATTAATAGTGAAGCTTTCAATTCCAATTCAAAAACACAAATGAATATGAATATAAAAAATGCAAATATATGTGAATTCCCATCTTGATAAACAATCCTTTAGGGAAAAAAAACAAAAAGTGCACTAAACACAAAGGCCTAAAGGAGTCTATTGGTCTATTGGTATATAGACTTACCCCAAAGTGCCGCTGTCCAAAGAGTATATGAGCCTCACAAATCTTTTTTTTTTTATGTGAATATATAAAAAAAAAATGCAAATATACGTGAATATATAAAAAAGGGAGTGAGAAATTCTCAAGTGACTCCAAAATAATACTGGAAAAAATGTAAGTGAAAAAATGTGAAAATTGATGAATAAAAAAATTAAAAAGTACAAATGTAGGCTAAGTTTGCACTTAACCCAGTAGTAGATCTAATACCAGTATGATCATAAAAATGTGTATCAAAAAATATATATATAAAAGTCAAATTAGTGTGTCACAATACTAGTGATACGGCTCAACAGTTAGTGACAGTATATTGTCTATCCCAAACAAATAGCAACAAATGTGTTTCCTTATATATAAATAAGGTGCAAAAAATGGTGACAGAGAATTGTCTAACCTAAACAAATAAGGTTTAATAGAATTCCTTGTACGAAGGAATAATTCTGATCATAGACACTAGATTATAAAAACTTAACAAAGATATCTATAAAATTGATCATAATATCCATATATAGAATCGATCTCACAATCAATAATAAAACAATAAATTCCCTTCTAAAGGGTGTGAACGTTATAAATTCAAGCAATCAATTGGTTATAATAAAGTCCCCCAAAGAACTTAGTAGGAAGTAAGTCCTATATAATCCGATGTAGATCCAATGAATCTCTAGGATCCTTAGGAATGAATAGAATTAATCCTGAATTCCCATCTTGATAAACAATCCTGTAGGGAAAAAAACAAAAAGTGCACTAAACACAAAGGCCTAAAGGATATGGTCTATTGGTATATAGACTTACCCCAAAGTGCCGCTGTCCAAAGAGTATATGAGCCTCACAAATCTTTTTTTGAATCGTCTACGCGTTTCAGCCCTGAATAGGGCCTTTTTCAAAACATACCGAGGCTCATATCTGACTCACCTTAAATAGCTGGTGTCATAGGGGTTGTCGGCGAAAAAGGCGCCAATCTAAGTTTGAAGCGGTCGAAATTGCCGCCATAGTCTGCCGGACATCCGCTTCCCTAACCGGAAGTTGGTGGACACGATATTTCCGGTCCGGTATTTCCGGTCCGTCATATCCGGTTCTTACGACTCCATATTTGTGAATGGCTTGCTGTTGTTAGTGTGGGCTAGCTATCGGGTCAATTATTTTGTTTCCTCAAAACATAATTTGCTATTATCTCTAAAAGGATGTGTACACTTATATAGCGAGTAATAGCTAATCTGTTAAATTTATATGACCACTGGAAAATAGAATTTATTCAACCATTTAATTGTGAATTTTGTTTTTTTCTAGATCTGTGATATAAATTTATATCTGTGGCATTTTTATAAGGAATAAGGCTTAAAAGCTAATTGGAGTCTCTAATGATTTAATGCATTAATACAGTGGTAGATTAGTCAATTTTTTATATAAACTAATAGGCTAATTAGAGTTTCTGAATAGTTTTAATACAATTAATGTATTGGTTAATTGATTACTTTGTTTTGGATTTTAAGCTCATATACTTCCGGACTTACATTTTTCTAATAACAGGATTAGTATAAGGTAGAACAATAAAAGAATTCTGAAATCGGATTTCTGACATATTAAAATTTATAAAACTTATTGACAAAGTGTACTTCAACAAGTGTTCCATAATAATAAAAATAATAAATAATAATAAATGATAATAAAATATGTAGTTTTAAAATAGCTCTAAACATACACGTTTCATAATAGTATTAGAATCTTAATTACATGGTGTATGTATGGAATTGAGTATTCCATATGACCTAATAGAAGACATATATAGACAGTTGATATGTGGACTAATTTCTAGTTCAAAAAATATATATAAATATGTAGATATAAGGGATACCTAATAGGGCAAATATCTGACAGCTAGCTTAGAAGAAAGGACACATGACTGACAAATGGCAGCTAATTGACTATTATATCTATAATTGTGGGATGAATAGTGATTGGTTAAGCTCCCAAGATCATTGGGATTACTGGGGAGGTTCTTATAGTATCTTAAATGATAAAGTTAGATCATACTAGAATAAATGTACTATTTCAAAGTTGGCATTGAGCCCTTTTGGATGGAAGCAGTCCAAATTAAAGATCCATTTTGATTCCGTCTTTAACATTTTTGCTTCCATATCTCCTCCCCTCCAATATTTGGTTAATTTACATATCCCCATATATTTGAGGCTTTTATCACTCCCTCCATGTACTTCTTTGAAATGCTTGTATAGGGGCAGATCCACTTTTTTCCACTTTATTTGTAATGAGTACTCACGGATCCTGTCTCTCAATTTCCGTGTGGTCTGACCCACGTACTGTAAACCACAGCCGCATTCAATCAGATATATAACGAATTGGTCCATGCATCTTATGGTCTGTTTGATTCTAAATTCTTCATTGGAAACCTTGGACTTGAAAGTATCGGTCCTCAGCCCGTGAGTGCAGGCTTTGCACAAATGGCACGGATAAAAGCCATATAACTTTTTACCCAAGACACCAGTAGGGTTTATGGATGTTCTTTTCTTTGGGATGCTGGGGGCCAAAATTGACTTTAAATTATTGGCCTTCCTGTAGATAAAACGTGGATATGATGTTAGATGTTCACCCAAGATATCATCATCTTTGAGGAGATGCCAGTGCTGTCTTATTATGTTCTCAATAGATTTCTTACTTTCACTGTATTGGGTGATGAAAGGAACCGATAGACTATCGTGGCCATCATTGTTTTTATTTTGTTTTGTTTTATAGGTCAGAAGGGTATCCCTTTTTATGTTTCCTATTTCTTTGATGGTCTTGTCTATGAGTGCTTCATCATACCCTCTTTCTAGGAATCTTGCCTTCAATGCCAAAGATTGTTCAATCCATATTTCTTCATTTGAGCAGTTCTTTCTTATCCTCATCAGTTGCCCTTTGGGACTGTTGGAGATCCATTTTCTATGGTGACAGCTCGTCTGGTGAATGTAATTGTTTGAATCCACTTCTTTGAAGTGGGTTGATGTCTCTATTCTTCCATTGACCACCTGGATATTCAGATCTAGGAAGGTTATGCGATCTTTACTTATGGTGTTAGTAAATTTCAAGTTTAATTGGTTAAGATTTATAACCTCCAATGTATGTCTAAGGTCTTCTTCACTCCCTTTCCAAATCAAGAGGAGGTCGTCTATATACCTCTTGTATAGGACCAGGTCCACGCCCGCTGGGCAAGAATCCCAAAATATGGTTTCCCATTTGCCCATATAAAGATTAGCGTAACTGGGCGCGAACCTGGTCCCCATGGCTGTGCCACGTGTTTGACGGTAAAATACCTTTTCACAATAAAAATAATTGTGTTGGAGAATATGGTCTATGTCGTCTAATATAAACATCTTTTGGGATTGTGGCATATTGCCATCTTTGTCTAGGTAATAGCTGATGGATTCTAGACCTTTCTCGTGTGGAATTGAGGTATATAGTGATGTCACATCACTGGTGACCATGATGTAGTTCTCATCCCATTCCATATTTCTTAATAGGTTCAGAACTTCGGTGGAATCTCTCAAATAGGATGGTAAAGACCTGACATAAGGTTGTAACTTTATGGCAATGTACTCTGATAGGTTGCTTGACAAGGATCCAATACCTGATATTATTGGTCGCCCAGGCGGATTGACCAAACTTTTGTGGATTTTGGGCAAGTAGTAAAACACTGGAATTTTGGGGTGTTTTATGGTCAGTTAATTGGTCTCTTTGTCATTCAGGATACCAATGCTGTTCGCTTCTGTGAGTAGAAGATCTATCCTTCTCTTGTAGTCATTAGTGGGGTCAGTTCTTAAAACTTCGTATGTCTCCTTATCTTCCAAGATCCTTTTTGATTCTTTTAGATAGTCCACTTTGTTCAATATCACTATCCCTCCACCCTTGTCCGCGGGCTTTATGACAATGTCATGATTGTGTTCTAATTTGGATATCACTTGAAGTTGTTTCGTACTGAGGTTCTTTTTGTATTTCTTGTTAGATCTCAGTTTTTTAATATCATTACAGACCACAGTTTCGAAAGTCTCTATGGCTGGTCCCTTGCAATGGGTAGGGTAAAATCGTGACTTAGGTCGTAGGTCTGAGTGTATGAACTGATCTTCATTAAGAATTCTCGGTGTGGATGATATACTCCTTTCTGCTGGGGACCTCAGAAAATATCTTTTGAGAGTAAGTTTCCTTACAAATTCTTTGGTGTGGAGATATGTCTGAAATGTATCAAATCCTCTGGGTGGAGCATATGAGAGACCTAACCCTAAAACTGCCTTCTCATCGGGTCTCAAAACGGTGTCACTCAGATTGAATATACCTTTCACTTCATTTTGATCCGTGTTTAGGTTGGATTCAACATTATCGGTCTTTACTGTTGGACAGTCCAGTTTAGGTCTGTTCTTGAATCTGGACCCTGATCTTCTTCCTCGATGAATCTTATTTTTATTGGAATATCCACATTTTCCAACGTCACCTGTTTTCTTTTTCCTTTTTGTTCCCTCATTGGTGGGTTGTTGTGACCCATCCCTAAAAAAGAAGAGGAAGTAAAGGAGGATGCTTGATTATTACCTTCTTTAGGGGTATCGATAGTCTCTCTGAATGAGGGAGTATCCAGGGGAGAGAATCTATTTGACATCTCTCTATAATTTCCTTTCCACTCGTTGTGCGGTCCTCTCTGACTTTCTTGGCGATAATAATCGACCATCTGATCGTGATAATGTCGCTGTTGTCTAAACAAATTTCTTTGTTGGTACTGCGTCATGTCCCCGTTATAACCATCAAATCCAGGTTCATTGAATTGTTGTTTGTGTTGTCCATAGTTGTCTCTGACCCGATGGGATTGGAATGGTCTATTGAGACGTTCATGACTCCAATATGATGGATGGTATCCCCTTCTGGGTTCGTACTGGGGGTGATTTTCATATCTATAACCTCCATGTGGTCTCTGTGGAATATTCCTCTGCCAATTATCATTATATGTGAAATTGTTTCTATTAGGGAATCTTGGATTACCAGTGCTAAGAATGTAAGAACCGGATATGACGGACCGGAAATACCGGACTGGAAATATCGTGTCCACCAACTTCTGGTTAGGGAAGCGGATGTCCGGCAGACTATGGCGGCAATTTCGACCGCTTCAAACTTAGATTAGCGCCTTTTTCGCCGACAACCCCTATGACACCAGCTATTTAAGGTGAGTCAGATATGAGCCTCAGTATGTCTTAAAAAAGGCCCTATTCAGGGCTGAAACGCGTAGACGATTCGAAAAAAGATTTGTGAGGCTCATATACTCTTTGGACAGCGGCACTTTGGGGTAAGTCTATATACCAATAGACCATATCCTTTAGGCCTTTGTGTTGAGTGCACTTTTTGTTTTTTTCCCTACAGGATTGTTTATCAAGATGGGAATTCAGGATTAATTCTATTCATTCCTAAGGATCCTAGAGATTCATTGGATCTACATCGGATTATATAGGACTTACTTCCTACTAAGTTCTTTGGGGGACTTTATTATAACCAATTGATTGCTTGAATTTATAACGTTCACACCCTTTAGAAGGGAATTTATTGTTTTATTATTGATTGTTTTACTATTGATTGTGAGATCGATTCTATATATGGATATTATGATCAATTTTATAGATATCTTTGTTAAGATTTTATAATCTAGTGTCTATGATCAGAATTATTCCTTCGTACAAGGAATTCTATTAAACCTTATTTGTTTAGGTTAGACAATTCTCTGTCACCATTTTTTGCACCTTATTTATATATAAGGAAACACATTTGTTGCTATTTGTTTGGGATAGACAATATACTGTCACTAACTGTTGAGCCGTATCACTAGTATTGTGACACACTAATTTGACTTTTATATATATTTTTTTGATACACATTTTTATGATCATACCGGTATTAGATCTACTACTGGGTTAAGTGCAAACTTAGCCTACATTTGTACTTTTTAATTTTTTTATTCATTAATTTTCACATTTTTTCACTTACATTTTTTCCAGTATTATTTTGGAGTCACTTGAGAATTTCTCACTCCCTTTTTTTATATATTCACGTATATTTGCATTTTTTTTTATATATTCACATATATTTGCATTTTTTATATTCATATTCATTTGTGTTTTTGAATTGGAATTGAAAGCTTCACTATTAATCCACTATTAGGTTATCTCTCATACAGGGAGTGCAGAATTATTAGGCAAATGAGTATTTTGACCACATCATCCTCTTTATGCATGTTGTCTTACTCCAAGCTGTATAGGCTCGAAAGCCTACTACCAATTAAGCATATTAGGTGATGTGCATCTCTGTAATGAGAAGGGGTGTGGTCTAATGACATCAACACCCTATATCAGGTGTGCATAATTATTAGGCAACTTCCTTTCCTTTGGCAAAATGGGTCAAAAGAAGGACTTGACAGGCTCAGAAAAGTCAAAAATAGTGAGATATCTTGCAGAGGGATGCAGCACTCTTAAAATTGCAAAGCTTCTGAAGCGTGATCATCGAACAATCAAGCGTTTCATTCAAAATAGTCAACAGGGTTGCAAGAAGCGTGTGGAAAAACCAAGGCGCAAAATAACTGCCCATGAACTGAGAAAAGTCAAGCGTGCAGCTGCCAAGATGCCACTTGCCACCAGTTTGGCCATATTTCAGAGCTGCAACATCACTGGAGTGCCCAAAAGCACAAGGTGTGCAATACTCAGAGACATGGCCAAGGTAAGAAAGGCTGAAAGACGACCACCACTGAACAAGACACACAAGCTGAAACGTCAAGACTGGGCCAAGAAATATCTCAAGACTGATTTTTCTAAGGTTTTATGGACTGATGAAATGAGAGTGAGTCTTGATGGGCCAGATGGATGGGCCCGTGGCTGGATTGGTAAAGGGCAGAGAGCTCCAGTCCGACTCAGACGCCAGCAAGGTGGAGGTGGAGTACTGGTTTGGGCTGGTATCATCAAAGATGAGCTTGTGGGGCCTTTTCGGGTTGAGGATGGAGTCAAGCTCAACTCCCAGTCCTACTGCCAGTTTCTGGAAGACACCTTCTTCAAGCAGTGGTACAGGAAGAAGTCTGCATCCTTCAAGAAAAACATGATTTTCATGCAGGACAATGCTCCATCACACACGTCCAAGTACTCCACAGCATGGCTGGCAAGAAAGGGTATAAAAGAAGAAAATCTAATGACATGGCCTCCTTGTTCACCTGATCTGAACCCCATTGAGAACCTGTGGTCCATCATCAAATGTGAGATTTACAAGGAGGGAAAACAGTACACCTCTCTGAACAGTGTCTGTGAGGCTGTGGTTGCTGCTGCACTCAATGTTGATGGTGAACAGATCAAAACACTGACAGAATCCATGGATGGCAGGCTTTTGAGTGTCCTTGCAAAGAAAGGTGGCTATATGGGTCACTGATTTGTTTTTGTTTTGTTTTTGAATGTCAGAAATGTATATTTGTGAATGTTGAGATGTTATATTGGTTTCACTGGTAAAAATAAATAATTGAAATGGGTATATATTTGTTTTTTGTTAAGTTGCCTAATAATTATGCACAGTAATAGTCCCCTGCACACACAGATATCCCCCTAAAATAGCTATAACTAAAAACAAACTAAAAACTACTTCCAAAACTATTTAGCTTTGATATTAATGAGTTTTTTGGGTTCATTGAGAACATGGTTGTTGTTCAATAATAAAATTAATCCTCAAAAATACAACTTGCCTAATAATTCTGCACTCCCTGTATAGAATATACTTATTCTTTATTTTCAAGATTGTATGATTAACATTGTTGTTGTTAATATCATCAAGATGATGGTATAAATATCTGCATATGTGTTTGATTTTTTAAAATCTGATCAGAATTTATTTTATTTTAATTTTGATTCCTAGACTTTTCAGATAGGGCAAATATATTTTTGGTTTTACTGGTTTTTAATATCGCTTGATGTTTTTTATGCTTTGTATAAGTGAATAAAATACAACTACCCTTGAACCTCTGCCAATCACTTGAATTTATCTAGACACTATAACATACCCTAAACTAGTAGTGTTGTCAACATTAACCTGTAGTATACCTTTAGCCTTTGGCGCTCCTATATAATTTCTTGTACTAGTATAAATTAAACTTTCATTATTCAGATAGGACTTTTAATTTTTTTTTTTTTTTTCAAACAAGCTTTATTGGAAGTCAACAGCGATACAATTTAGTGAACGACACACATATCAGGGATAAAAATTATAAGATACGGTCCTTATCATCAAGGTTATACATTAAGTGATCTCTCTTTCAGGGTGACCCCCCTGTGCCACGGATCATCCTACTTGGGGTTATTGTCCATTAAGTCTGTATTGGGATGCCGCTCTTGAGGCATCTCCCGCTGTGCTGATTTGCATAGACCAAAAATTATTCTATCATCACAGTGGCTAGTGTATCTAAGGTTAGGTTATACAGATTCCAATAAGCATAACATCATTCAATAAAACAACTGCAACATTTGTATGTGCAATAAATTCAACCTCTTTGAACCACACCTACTATGTGGCGATAAAGGGAGGGGAGGAAAATAGGAGAGGAGGGTGGAGTGGGAGAGGGGAGAGAGGATGGCAGGTTAGAGGAGGGGGGGGGGGAGAATAATGGAGGCCTGGCCTGGGGGGTCCCGCTCTATGTTTTGTATTTCCTCCACTGGAGCTTAGTCTCCAGTTATGACGGGGGCTTTGAGTAGAGTCTCCCAATAGAACTGGACATTATGGAAAAAGGATAAATTACCATTGCTATAGTAAGAATATTCTTCCGCCGCTAAGAGTTCTGAGGTGTGTGTGAGCCATTCCTGTATTGTGGGGGTACGTGCAGATTTCCAGTTGCGGGCAATAAGTGCCTTTGCACTATTTAGGCTAATTTGTGTTAGTTTCCATTTAATTTTACAAACTTTATCAGGTTTATGGTTTAGAAGGGCTATAGAGGGCGAAAGGTGAAATGTTGCTCCCAATAGTTCCCTAAGGAGCTGCTCCACTCCCCTCCAAAAGGGAGATATTGAGCGGCATTGCCACCAAATATGTGCCATCGTCCCATTAGACCCACACCCCCTCCAACAAGTAGCACCCGCTCCTGGGTAGATCTTTTTAAGTCTTTCCGGTGTGAGGTACCAGCGGAACAACACCTTATGGTTAAGCTCTAGGGATCTTGGTATGGATGAGGACTTGGCGGTGTAGTGTAATATATCTTGCCAGTGTTCCTCAGGGATCTCCGCTCCCAGCTCCTCCTGCCAATGTAGTTTATAAGGAGAGGACGTGGGGGTCTGTGCTGCATCTAGCATTTTTTTGGCCTTTGACAGAAAGCCACGGGGGGTCGTACCAGATAGGCATAGCGTTTCAAAGTGGGTCAAGTCTCTAAGTAGGCTATCTCTATGGGGTGAAATTTTCAATAGGTGTGTGAGCTGTGCATATTTGAGCCACCCAGAGAAAGCACCTCCTGCCAAGTCAGCCAGCTGGGAACGGGTTTTTAATGCATGGTTAAAAACCAGATTAGTAAACGGTATTGTGCGCTCCAGGCCAGTAGGATTAGGTCTTTCGGCCAGTAACCCTCCCATAAATTCAGCATTATAAGAGATTGGAGACATTGGGGAGACAAGGGACGAGATGCCCTTTATTTTAGCTCGAATCCCATCCCATGTTTTGAATAGGTGGTTATATAGTGGGGATAATCTTGCTAGGGGGGGTCTAGCCGAATGCTTGACCCAACTGAGGGGACCTATATTCGGAGATTTTAATAAGAAAGAGTCTATAGTTGTCCATGCTTTGGAATTAGCCGGGTTATGCCATTCAATGATTCTCTGCAGAACTACGGCCCTATGGTATGACAACACTGACGGCACTCCCAGCCCTCCTGCGCCCAGCGGGGCTGTAATAATTTTCTTGCTAATACGTGGTTTAATGTTACCCCATATAAAAGAGTTTATTATTGACTGTAGTTGATTGATATATGTGTTCGGGAGGTGAATAGGTACAGTCTGCATAACATAAAGCAGTTGTGGGAGGGCCGTCATCTTTACTGCTTGCATCCTACCCCACCACGAGAGTGGTCTGTGCTGCCAACCGTCGAGTTCCTTTTTGAGCCTATGCATGAGGGGTATATAGTTGTGCTTAAATAGTTTGCTACTCCCCGGCGTGAGCTGGATTCCTAAGTATTTAAGTTTGTCTAAGTTTAGTTTATATGGGCAGTGAGTCCTTAAGGCCTCAAAGGATTGCTTTTTCATATTAATATTTAGGATTTCAGATTTTTGTGCGTTTATATGAAAATTAGAGTGGGCACTAAATCGGTTGAATTCCTCTAGTAAATAGGTGATGGAAGTGGAGGGGGAAGTTAACAGAATAAGGACATCGTCCGCGTAGAGGGTTATTTTGAAAGAGTTGGGACCTAAGGTTATACCAGTGATATTGGGGTTCTGTCTAATGTGTGCCGCGAGCACCTCCATGGAGATAGCAAAGAGGAGCGGGGACAGGGGGCAGCCCTGCCTAGTCCCATTCCCAATGCTAAAGCTATCTGACAGAACACCGTTAGCTTTAATTTTCGCTGAGGGTTGTGTGTAAAGGCTAAAAATTCTATGGGACATCAGGTCTCCGATACCGAAGGCGGACAGGCACGAGTGCAAGAAGTTCCAGTCCAGCCGGTCGAAGGCTTTCTCAGCGTCTGTCGATATTAATATCGATGGGATCTTCGACCGGCTGGCATGCTCTAAGAGTTGGATTACCCTAATGGTATTGTCCCGTGCTTCTCTCCCGGGGATAAACCCCGTTTGATCCACATGGATAATTTGAGGGAGAATGGAGTTTAAGCGGGTCGCCAAAATTTTTGCATAAATCTTGACGTCGGAGTTGAGCAGGGATATAGGTCTATAATTTTCCACTTTCTGGGGGTCTCTGTCCGCCTTCGGCAAAACTATAACGTGAGCCTCTAAGCTACTCTTGGGCCAGGGTGTCTTATCATCTATCGCTCTGAACATGGAAGTAAGGTGCGGGGCCAGGAGTTGCCTGTAGTTTTTATAGTATAGGTTTGTGAACCCATCGGGTCCTGGGCTCTTGCGCAGGGGGAGGGATTTTATGGCTAGGAGGACTTCTTGGGGGGTAATAGGGGCCTCTAGTTTTTGGGATAGCTCTGCAGTGAGGGCCAGGAGTGCAGCTTCAGCTATATACCTCTCTCGCTCTTGAAGATTAGCCGCCAATGGTGGTTTCGGCAGGTTATATAGTGTATTATAAAACTTTCTAAATTCTTTTACAATATGGTGGCTGCTTAGAGCCTGACGACCCGAAGAGTCGACTATGCTATGTACATATGAGTTCAGCTTCTGTTCCTTAAGGTTTTTTGCTAGGGTCGGACCTATCTTGTTTGAGTTGGCCAGATACATTTTCTTGAGGTATAACGCTTTGGATTGGGCTTCTCTGTATATTAACCTATTTAAGTCATTCCTTGCCTGCCTTAACTTATCAGCTATGACTTTATCTAGTGGGGAGTTTTTGTGAGTCTGCTCTAATTCGCGAATATTTTGGATCATTAAGTGATAAGTCTCGCGGTATTGTTTGGTGAGGGCCGCCTTGCGTTTTATCATTTCCCCTCTAATGACACATTTGTGGGCCTCCCATAGAGTGTGCGGTGATATATCTGGCGTGTTATTGAGTTCAAAATAAACTTTTATCATCTCCGCTACGCTTTTAGAGAAGATTGGGTGTTTTAACAGGGATTAATCGAGCCGCCATGAATAAGGGGTCAACGGTCGTTCAGACCATTTCAAAGTAGCCGACACTGCGGCATGGTCGGACCAACTCGTTGGTTCAATGTCCGCCTCCTGTACTAAGCAATAGTTAACTTGATCTACAAATACATAGTCTATGCGTGAGTAGCATTGGTGCGGGTTGGAAAAAAAGGTGTAGTTCCGCTGGCCCGGGTGTTTGGCCCTCCACACATCAATCAGGGTGAGCTTATGTGCAAACGTTCTAAGGTCCTGTAGGGTTTTAATGGGGATACTGCCTCGACCCAGGGAGCAATCAATACCCGGCTCAAGTGCAACATTTAGGTCACCAGCTAATATTAAGGCACCTTTCTGAACTTGAAGGATTTTAGTCGTAACTCTTTTAAAAAATTGTGCTTGTTTCAAATTTGGGGCATAGACATTGACCATCGTAACTGGTCGACTATAAAGGAGGCCGATAAGGATAATCCATCTTCCCCCTGGATCCGTTTCCATGGTTGTAAGTTGGAACGGCAGTGTCCTATGAAACAAGATTCCCACCCCCCCTCGTTTGGCTGTATGTGATGCAAAATATGCGGTGGGGTAGTCCTTATTGGTAAATTTAGGGGAGTTATCTCTAGGAAAGTGGGTCTCTTGAACGAAGACCAGGTCAGCCTTAGATTTTTTAAAACATGAGAGAGCAACTGATCGCTTTGTGGGTGAATTTAGCCCCTTCGCATTCTGAGATACTAATTTAATATGGTGTTGTCCCGCGTGAGGGGACTTCTGGTTCAGTAACGGAGCCATACTGGACTACTAGTGGGGTGGGGGGGATAGATGTTAATCTGCCCCGGGAGACTCCATATGAGGGTAGCAACTAAATGTGTTTGCGGTGTAGTGTGGTGGACTGTTACCTGAGGGTGAACTGACGTGTAGTGTCTACGGCCCCTGCCAGGCCTCGGGTAGTGGGGAGAAGTAGGAGGTTGCGATGAGAGTAGGGTGGAGAGGGCAATTCTGTAATGGTAAAGAGCACATGTTAATAAAACAGAATATACAAAAATTAACACAAAAACTTGAACACAAACATGAAGCATTATTCGCCTCTAACTACTTAACTAAGGGAAGGGGGTATAAGTGGCTGCTACTACTTGTGGTAGCAGGTCGGCAGCAGAACAATAAATCCTGGAGTTTGACATACTGGGGTTGCTAAACAGTGCAAGACAGTCTAAACATACTAACGGCCTTAGCAGCGGTCCATAGGGGAGTGCAAGGCGTGAGGTAACAAGAAATAAAAGAAAAAGAGAGCAATACTTATACATTACAATGTTCCATGGTCTATGGTGAAATGGATTAACCAACACAAGTTCTTGCATGCCCCTTATCCAAGCCCACAGGGGGGCAAGGGAAGGGGTCGCACATGGCCGGAAAGCCTCATATAATGAGGTGATCTGCTGGAAAGTAATTCCATGGTTCAGGTAGGTTCCCCTTGATCAACAGAATTCTTAGCTGTGGGTCTCCGCTTCTTTCTTTGGGGGACCTGAGTCCACTCCTGTCTCTGTGGGTTTGGTGTGCGCTGGTCTCCAGGAGCCTCCTTCAGGTCAGGAGGCTTGGGTTGTGATATCTTTAAGAGTGAGCAGAAATCCTCCAGGTCCTCAGGGGTTCTATAAACAGCAGTCAAATTGTCTCTAATTACTTTTAGATTAAAGGGGAATCCCCATCTATAAGGGATGCCAAGGTCTCTTAGGTGCAAGGTGAGGTATCTAGCCTCCCGCCTTTTGCTTAGGGTCATTTGGCTGAGATCTGCATAGAATTGAAGGGCACATCCATTGTGTGTGATGGGAGATTTTTTCCGGGCCGCCGAGAGGATATTCTCCTTGTCCCTGAAACTGGTAAACTTGATAACAATGTCTCTCGGGGGGGGGCAGTGTCTTTCGGGGGGGGTCTCAGAGCTCTGTGATATCTATCCAGGGGGTAGTCCACCGCTTCTTCATTATCCATCAGTTTGTTGAATAATGTTTGTAGGTATGGTAGGAGTTCCGGGGTCTTGATGTTCTCGGAGACACCCCTGATTCTGATATTTTGGCGCCTCCCCCTATTGTCCAGGTCTTCAACCTGGTCCTGTAGTTGATTTATGATAGTAGAGTGATGGGACATTTGGCGGGACTGGAGGTCGAGGATTCTGTCAGTTTGTTCCGCATCTTCTTCAATTTGTGCTATCCTGGAACCTATTTCACTTATTTCCCTCTTAACCTCGGATAGACTGGATTTTATCATCAAGCTAACTTGCCCTATAAACTTATTGAAGTCCTCTTTGGAGGGCAGAGTTTGCAAGTCCGCCTTAGTTAGCATTGTATCTGGGCTCTCCTCTGGATCAGAGTTGTGGGTTGGGGGTGGCATTTTTGCCGTATTGTCAGCTTGCTCAGTAGCCGCTGCTTCCGCGGCTTTAAAAAAACTGTGTACAGTGGAGGCCGTAGAGGTGTTACCCTTTCCCGCCTTGTCCGCTCTGGGTAATCTTTTAGATGACATAATAGGCCTTAGTGGGTGTCCCTTGTTCAAATTTTGCTGCAGTGACAGTGTGTGGAAAAGTTAGGGGGGATCCCCTATATCAAGTCGTGCACCCCTCAATACAAATGGCAAATTCAATTATAGGGCTGATATAATAAAATATTCAGATGCCCGCTCCTTTATGAGGCACTGAGATATGGAGAACCGCACATGCCCAACAAACAGATGCCTTGTTATATCCCTTGTGGAGGCGCCCTGCGTCTAGTTCTGCTCTGCTTTAGCCCTGCGTTGTAATCTGGGCCATTAATGTTGCTGCTCAGAGGAAACCCCCCTTTTCAGACCAGGTGTGCATTACGATGGCGCAGCCCCGGGGCAGAGAGGGCCCAATGTATTATACGTGTTGCGCAGTGATAGGGTTCAGATCCCCTCTTACCCCTCAGACTCGCTCCGTGTAGTGATTCGGTCACCGGTCCCACATCTGCAGTCCTCCGCCGACCGTGGTATGGTGAGAGGAGAGGAAGTGTTCTGTATACTCCCTATGGCCCAGGTGACATGGCCATGCGCCTCAGTGAAAGTCCTTGGTAGGCCTCAGGGGAGCCGCGTGGGTCCGCAGTTTGCTATGTCCGGCCTAGCACGCACCGGAGCTTTAATAAAGGTCGCCAAAAGTGTCACATGCCCCCGGAGATCAGGTGCGGGTATTTGTAGCTCCCGAATCTCAAAGCTGTGGTGCTGGTAAGGTGATATCGCCGACCACACTTCGGAGCTCTAAACACCTGCGACCATCTTGGGCACAGGCTAGCTCCGCCCCCTGGACTTTTAATTTTAATCAACTTTCCAATTTACTTTTATCATCAAATTTGCTTTTTTCTCTTGGTATTCTTAGTTTAAACCAAACATAGGTAGGCTCATATGCTAATTTCTAAGCCTTTGAGGGCTGCCTCTTATCACATGCTTTTTAAATCTCTTTTCAACACAAAGAGACAGAAAGTACACGTGGGGTGGGCCATATAGATAACACTGTTCTGGCACAGGGGGTTATTTAAGATTTAGCACATTAGAATGCTTAATGCAAGACAATAGATAATAAACAGTCACAGTCATGTGATCAGGGGGCTGGAAGAAGGTTCCTAGATACAAGGTAATCACAGAGGTAAAAGGTATATTAATATAACTGTGTTGGTTATGCAAAACTGGGGAATGGGTAATAAAGGGATTATCTATATTTTAAAACAATAACAATTCTATGGTAGACTATCCCTTTAAAGGGACATAAAATGTAATGAAAAAATGCTCTAATTTTTTAGAGCACATTATTAATATACTGTTGCTTGCATATATATGTATATATATATATATATATATATATATATATATATATATGTGTGTGTGTTTAACTCCTTAAAGGGGGGACAAACACATAAGTGAAGTTTGCATACAAAGAGAGAAGCGCTCTACCAGGAACGAACAACAGCTCAGTGGCTTGTTCTATGGCGATTTACCACCCGGAAGCAGCCTCTTTTAGACCAGTGTCCTTTTCACAGAAGAAAACTTTCCTGAAGTATATCAGTCTGATCCCGCCAAGTAAGGTCAGTCCAGCCCCGAAATACCAGGCAATTCTCCTCTGAACAAGGAACATGACAACCCCAGACGATCATTTCGGCCTCCTATGGGCCTCGTCAGTGAGGTGCAGCCACATTCCTCTAAGCACACTGGGCAAGGAGTCCACGTCTGGTTTCCCCCATCACCCATAGGGAGACTTCCCCAGGGTCATAATAATTTGCATACAAAGAGAGAAGCGCTCTACCAGGAACGAACAACAGCTCAGTGGCTTGTTCTATGGCGATTTACCACCCGGAAGCAGCCTCTTTTAGACCAGTGTGCTTTTCACAGAAGAAAACTTTCCTGAAGTATATCAGTCTGATCCCGCCAAGTAAGGTCAGTCCAGCCCCGAAATACCAGGCAATTCTCCTCTGAACAAGGAACATGACAACCCCAGACGATCGTTTCGGCCTCCTATGGGCCTCGTCAGTGAGGTGCAGCCACATTCCTCTAAGCACACTGGGCAAGGAGTCCACGTCTGGTTTCCCCCATCACCCATAGGGAGACTTCCCCAGGGTCATAATAATTTGCATACAAAGAGAGAAGCGCTCTACCAGGAACGAACAACAGCTCAGTGGCTTGTTCTATGGCGATTTACCACCCGGAAGCAGCCTCTTTTAGACCAGTGTGCTTTTCACAGAAGAAAACTTTCCTGAAGTATATCAGTCTGATCCCGCCAAGTAAGGTCAGTCCAGCCCCGAAATACCAGGCAATTCTCCTCTGAACAAGGAACATGACAACCCCAGATGATCGTTTCGGCCTCCTATGGGCCTCGTCAGTGAGGTGCAGCCACATTCCTCTAAGCACACTGGGCAAGGAGTCCACGTCTGGTTTCCCACATCACCCATAGGGAGACTTCCCCAGGGTCATAATAATTTGCATACAAAGAGAGAAGCGCTCTACCAGGAACGAACAACAGCTCAGTGGCTTGTTCTATGGCGATTTACCACCCGGAAGCAGCCTCTTTTAGACCAGTGTGCTTTTCACAGAAGAAAACTTTCCTGAAGTATATCAGTCTGATCCCGCCAAGTAAGGTCAGTCCAGCCCCGAAATACCAGGCAATTATCCTCTGAACAAGGAACATGACAACCCCAGGCGATCGTTTCGGCCTCCTATGGGCCTCGTCAGTGAGGTGCAGCCACATTCCTCTAAGCACACTGGGCAAGGAGTCCACGTCTGGTTTCCCCCATCACCCATCACCGATCGTCTGGGGTTGTCATGTTCCTTGTTCAGAGGAGAATTGCCTGGTATTTCGGGGCTGGACTGACCTTACTTGGCAGGATCAGACTGATATACTTCAGGAAAGTTTTCTTCTGTGAAAAGCACACTGGTCTAAAAGAGGCTGCTTCCGGGTGGTAAATCGCCATAGAACAAGCCACTGAGCTGTTGTTCGTTCCTGGTAGAGCGCTTCTCTCTTTGTATGCAAATTATTATGACCCTGGGGAAGTCTCCCTATGGGTGATATGGGAAACCAGACGTGGACTCCTTGCCCAGTGTGCTTAGAGGAATGTGGCTGCACCTCACTGACGAGGCCCATAGGAGGCCGAAACGATCGTCTGGGGTTGTCATGTTCCTTGTTCAGAGGAGAATTGCCTGGTATTTCGGGGCTGGACTGACCTTACTTGGCAGGATCAGACTGATATACTTCAGGAAAGTTTTCTTCTGTGAAAAGCACACTGGTCTAAAAGAGGCTGCTTCCGGGTGGTAAATCGCCATAGAACAAGCCACTGAGCTGTTGTTCGTTCCTGGTAGAGCGCTTCTCTCTTTGTATGCAAATTATTATGACCCTGGGGAAGTCTCCCTATGGGTGATGGGGGAAACCAGACGTGGACTCCTTGCCCAGTGTGCTTAGAGGAATGTGGCTGCACCTCACTGAAGAGGCCCATAGAAGGCCGAAACGATCGTCTGGGGTTGTCATGTTCCTTGTTCAGAGGAGAATTGCCTGGTATTTCGTGGCTGGACTGACCTTACTTGGCAGGATCAGACTGATATACTTCAGGAAAGTTTTCTTCTGTGAAAAGCACACTGGTCTAAAAGAGGCTGCTTCCGGGTGGTAAATCGCCATAGAACAAGCCACTGAGCTGTTGTTCGTTCCTGGTAGAGCGCTTCTCTCTTTGTATGCAAATTATTATGACCCTGGGGAAGTCTCCCTATGGGTGATGGGGGAAACCAGACGTGGACTCCTTGCCCAGTGTGCTTAGAGGAATGTGGCTGCACCTCACTGACGAGGCCCATAGGAGGCCGAAACGATCGTCTGGGGTTGTCATGTTCCTTGTTCAGAGGAGAATTGCCTGGTATTTCGGGGCTGGATTGACCTTACTTGGCAGGATCAGACTGATATACTTCAGGAAAGTTTTCTTCTGTGAAAAGCACACTGGTCTAAAAGAGGCTGCTTCCGGGTGGTAAATCGCCATAGAACAAGCCACTGAGCTGTTGTTCGTTCCTGGTAGAGCGCTTCTCTCTTTGTATGCAAATTATTATGACCCTGGGGAAGTCTCCCTATGGGTGATGGGGGAAACCAGACGTGGACTCCTTGCCCAGTGTGCTTAGAGGAATGTGGCTGCACCTCACTGACGAGGCCCATAGGAGGCCGAAACGCTCGTCTGGGGTTGTCATGTTCCTTGTTCAGAGGAGAATTGCCTGGTATTTCGGGGCTGGACTGACCTTACTTGGCAGGATCAGACTGATATACTTCAGGAAAGTTTTCTTCTGTGAAAAGCACACTGGTCTAAAAGAGGCTGCTTCCGGGTGGTAAATCGCTATAGAACAAGCCACTGAGCTGTTGTTCGTTCCTGGTAGAGCGCTTCTCTCTTTGTATGCAAATTATTATGACCCTGGGGAAGTCTCCCTATGGGTGATGGGGGAAACCAGACGTGGACTCCTTGCCCAGTGTGCTTAGAGGAATGTGGCTGCACCTCACTGACGAGGCCCATAGGAGGCCGAAACGATCGTCTGGGGTTGTCATGTTCCTTGTTCAGAGGAGAATTGCCTGGTATTTCGGGGCTGGACTGACCTTACTTGGCAGGATCAGACTGATATACTTCAGGAAAGTTTTCTTCTGTGAAAAGCACACTGGTCTAAAAGAGGCTGCTTCTGGGTGGTAAATCGCCATAGAACAAGCCACTGAGCTGTTGTTCGTTCCTGGTAGAGCTCTTCTCTCTTTGTATGCACATAACTGAAGTTATCTCCAGAACTAAACATGGCTGGTGATTGTTGGCTATACAAATATGCCTTTGTCATTGGCTCATCAGTTGTATTCAGCTACGTACCAGTAGCGCATTGCCACTATGGAACTCACTTTAAAGTGATTGCAAAGTTTAATGAATAAGTGCCCGGTATCTAAAAATAATCTTAAAAACAGGGGCCCTTTCACTTCACCTCCAATCGTTGTGTGCCCCCTTTGGCGTCCAGCTCGTGGGGCATACGATTGGAGAAAGCCAGGTTCGTCATCCACATGCTAAAGAAAGCAGGAGATGCGGGCGGAGGATTATGTTTACCATAATGCAAAGGTAACTATTTTTAAAAATAAGCGTCTTTGTAAAGTTTAATGAATGAAAGTGCCCCTGTTTTTAAGATTATTTTTAGACACTGGCACTTATTCATTAAACTTTACAATCACTTTAACTACAGAATAGAGTGTGGCATGATGTAATCCAAGTAGGATATGGGGAAGAATTTGGCATAATCTCTAACTGTATTGTGGAAGGCAGCCTGGCATGTGACCTGAGTGGATTTGTGAGAAATGGGCATGTCACATGAATGGAGTATGGAGAAGAGCTGAGTGGGGTTGGGGGGCATTCAGGTTGTCTAAAAGTGACATTAAACTCTAAAACTGCTAACTTTTTTAATATTTAAACAATATAATAAAATAAAAAACACGCATGCTTATTATTCTCAGGCTAATTTTTGTTTTGAATACATCAGTAGATCTAGAATATATTTAGGGCAAGATTTATATTGGGGCATATGTCCCGATCTATTGCAGGCTCGCTCATAAACCCTCTATGGAGTTGAAAGATGAAATTCACCCCGGATTCATTTGACCGGGGTGACTGACAAACCAATTGCGTGAGGGTAGGGGGGGCAGTATTGCACGAGTGTTCCCCACAATTTGCGATAAGATGCGGAAAGGTTTACAACATGTGAATCCTGTCCACTTGCAAATTGATAAATCTTGCCCTAAGGCGAATGTGTTCCCCATATTTATCATTGCACAAGGGAACACTCATGCAATACAGCCCCCCTACCCCCACGCAACCAATTGCATGAGAGTAGGGCTTGTCAGTCACCCCGGACGAATTAATCCGGGATGATTATCATCTGTCAACTCCAGTTTGGCGGAGAGGGTTTATGAAGCAACGGTTTAAACCGCTGCTTCATAAATATCAGTTGCAGGCTCAAATGAGCAAGCCTGCAACTGATGGGGTTATTTGCCTTGTTGTAAATCTTACCCTTAAAGGAATAGTCTAGTTAAAATTAAACTTTCATGATTCAAATAGAGCATGCAATTTTAAGCAACTTTCTAATTTACTTCTATTATCAATTCTTCATAGTTCTCTAGAAATCTTTACAGTATTTAAAAAAGCAAGAATATAAACATGGGAGCCGGCCCATTTTTGGTTCATCACCTGCGTAGCACTTTCTGACTGGTGTCTAAATGTAGCCACCAATCAGCAAGCGCTACCCATGTTCTGAACCAAAAATGGGCCGGATTCTAAGCTTACATTCAAATAAAGATACCAAGAGAACGAAGAGAAATTGATAATAAGATTAAATTAGAAAGTTGCTTAAAATTGCATGTTCTATCTGAATCATGAAAGTTTAATTTTGACTAGACTATTCCTTTAACGACCAAGGACGTGTCAGGCACGGCCTACAAAAAGTTTCAGTTAAGGACCAAGGACGTGCCTGAAACGTCCTCTGGGGTTTCAAGCGCTGGAATCGATTAAGATCGCTTCCAGACGCTTTCAGGGTATTGCAGTAATGCCTCAAAATTGCTGCAACCTGCAATACCCTAAATTTTAGCTACTGATGCAGAGAGAGCCTGTGGCCCTCTCTGCATCAGCCATCGATGGTGGGTTCGAGCCATAACAGGGAGGCCCATCTATGGTTAGTTCCAGATCCTGTCCTCCACAAGTGTGCGCAAGGTGGAGGGAGCGTGCGGGGGAGGGAGGACGGGGGCGCACGCGCCACATTTACATTAATTACTGAAAATGTATGGGAAGGAGGGAGTGGGGGAATTAATATTAGGCAAGGGATCAGGGAGGGAGAGGGAGGTAGCATATTGAGGGGGGGCAGCAACACTACAGATTTTTTTTTTATTCTATATAAAAAAATAAAAAACTTTTTTTTTGGCAAACAGACAGCTGCCAGTAACCAAGATGGCGGCAAATAGGTAGATGGGGGATGGTTAGAGAGCTGTATAGGGGGGATCAGGGAGGTTGGGCGATACGGGGGGATCCAACACTGCAGAATCATTATAAATTTATTTTTTTTAAAAAATGCTTTTTATTTTAGTACTAGCAGACTTTCTGCCAGTACTTAAGATGGCGGTGACAGTTGTGAGGTTGGGGAGGGAAGAGAGCTGTTTGAGGGGGGTCAGGGAGGGATCAGGAGGTGGGATGTGTCAGGTGGGAGGCTGATCTCTACACTAAAGCTAAAATTAACCCTACAAGCTACCTAATTAACCCCTTAACTGCTGGGCATAATACAAGTGTGGTGTGCAGAGGCATTTAGCGGCCTTCTAATTACCAAAACGCAACGCCAAACCATATATGTCTACTATTTCTGAACAAAGGAGATCCCAGAGAAGCATTTACAACCATCTGTGCCATAATTGCACAAGCTGTTTGTAAATAATTTCAGTGAGAAACCTAAAGTTAGTGAAAAGTGAACGATTTTTTTTATTTGATCGCATTTGGCGGTGAAATGGTGCCATGAAATATACCAAAATGGGCTTAGATCAATACTTTGGGTTGTCTACTACACTAAAGCTAAAATGAACCCTACAAGCTTCCTAATTAACCCCTTCATTGCTGGGCATAATACAAGTGTGGTGCGCAGCGGCATTTAGCAGCCTTCTAATTACCAAAAAGCAATGCCAACGCCATATATGTCTGCTATTTCTGAACAAAGGGGATCCCAGAGAAGCATTTACAATGATTTATGCCATAATTACACAAGCTGTTTGTAAATAATTTCAGTGAGAAACCTAAAGTTTGTGAAAAAGTTAGTAAAAAAGTGAACGATTTTTTTAATTTGATAGCATTTGGGGGTGAAATGGTGGTATGAAATATACCAAAATGGGCCTAGATCAATACTTTGGGTTCAAACACAAAGGAAAAATGATATAAAGAATACCAAGATTCCCAAAGTATGCACTTGCAGCACTCTGGGCCCTGAACTAAGGGACGGAATATCCCAACAGGATTTTAAAATATAACCTTTATTATAGAAATTTAAAAAAACCAAGTGGTTGGTTTATAACACACACAATTAAAATACACTCCAGTACCGAGATCAGTGTAGTAGGTAATATGTAAGATCACTAAATATTAAGATTAGGCCTGTATAATATCACAGTTATAAGTGATCTCAAATGTAACCCAAAATGATCGCTAGTTTAAATTCACTCAAAGGCTTGCAGCAAACAAGCTAGAACAAAAATTATAATCAGGATAAATTATGATCTGAGAATCAGAAAGAGTGTTATAAGCTTATACAGTTAGATACAAAGCTCAAAGATGATGAATAATACGTATATGTCTATTGGAATTAATACTAAATGATATTAGTGTATCCAATGTAACTTTAGTTAATATACATATTAATGGTGAGCTGTGGATTATATCAAGTAGGCTAATATTTCTGCCTGAATCTAAGCATCTATTAATTCAAAAAAGTGTTCAGTGTGCCAGTCTTATAGCGGTGATCAAATGCTACAGAACAGTAGCAATAACACAGTCACTTTTTGAGAAAACTTCTCTTGTATAAGTAAGAATACAAAATATGTGTAAACTTGTAGCAGTAGAGTCACTTTATTCAGTGGTAGAATATATTCTGTGTTAAAGCATATAAATAGGAACCCCAATTTTCTGCTATAATAAAAATAGCTCAAAGATAAGCAGTTTTCACTGCAGTGTAAGTCAATGTAATTATAAATTTAGATAGAATCAAAATATTAATTCACCATCCAATCCATGTTTGGATCCACTTATACAAAGACGTTTAAATCAACCTTGACTAAATACAGGGTAATTAGACCGGTTTGTCTATATGTTTGATGCCACGAATGTGACAGAGTTTACTATAACCAAACTTAAATCTATTTTCAGTTCGTATGGCCTTCCAGCGTTGTGGAATTACGCTGAGTTTGGCGCAACCCAGGCTATATTTGATAGATATCTTACAGCTTTTTAGCACAGCTTCTATACATGTGATGTAAAGGTTATAGAGGTAATGGATTTAGGAACCTGTACTAGTTAAAAAATAAGAGTAACACTAACTGTATAAGCTTATAACACTCTTTCTGATTCTCAGATCATAATTTATCCTGATTATAATTTTTGTTCTAGCTTGTTTGCTGCAAGCCTTTGAGTGAATTTAAACTAGCGATCATTTTGGGTTACATTTGAGATCACTTATAACTGTGATATTATACAGGCCTAATCTTAATATTTAGTGATCTTACTTATTACCTACTACACTGATCTCGGTACTGGAGTGTATTTTAATTGTGTGTGTTATAAACCAACCACTTGGTTTTTTAAATTTCTATAATAAAGGTTATATTTTAAAATCCTGTTGGGATATTCTGTCCTTTAGTTCAGGGCCCAGAGTGCTGCAAGTGCATACTTTGGGAATCTTGGTATTCTTTATATAATTTTTCCTTTGTGTTTGGATTTAGATTTATGCACAAGCACCATTTCCTCTAGAGATTTATAGGAGACTAATATAGTATACACAACTATACTACCCGAGAAAAAGCCCGAGTAGTGCCACTGTTCATTTGGTGTGTCAATACTTTGGGTTGTCTGCTAAAAAAAAAAAATATATACAGGTGAAGGGTTATTCAGGGATTCCTGACAGATATCAGTGTTCCAATGTAACTAGCGCTAATTTTGAAAAAGAAATGATTTGGAAATAGCAAAGTGCTACTTGTACTTATTGCCCTATAGCTTGCAAAAAAAGCAAAGAACATGTAAACATTGGGTATTTCTAAACTCAGGTGGTTGTAGACGTGTAAGATTTTGGTGGTCAAAGTTAGAAAAAGTGTGTTTATTTCCATTTTTTTCATCATATTTTATAGTAAATTATAGGGTTGCACCGATACCATTTTTTTAAGACCGAGTACAAGTACCGATACTTTTTCTCAAATACTTGCCGATACCAATTACCGATACTTTTTTTATGTCATGTGACAGTTTACCAAGCACAATACAGACTATTTATTTAAGATTCCTTCTTTATAATTATGAAGGACTGTAGCTCAAAAGACATTATGAAATAATAAAACAGGTTTTATTTGTCACAAACTTCACAGAACATGTTTAGAAATAAAAATATTACAATAAAATATATTAACTACAACAATAAAGAACAAATATAAAATTGCAACCAACCAAAAGTGCCATACAGTAAAAAATAGAACAGTGCACTGTTTAATCGGGGTGAACAACACTATGGGCTAGATTACATTTGACTGGTAAGCTTTACCAATGCTCTCATTACATGTCCTACTCCATTAAAGTCTATGGAGTTGGAAATGTGAACAGAGCATTGGTAAAGCTTACCAATCAAATGTAATCTAAATCTATTCCTATAATTGCAGGATGAGTGTTCATTGGGATTAACTTAATTTTTCCTATGAGTACTCTTCCTGCAATTATATAAGCTAAGATGTTCCTCAGAGTACAGTATGTTTTGAACATAATTGTGCAAGATGAGAACTTGCAGTATAAAAGGCAATCTAGCAATTAGAATAATTATTCAAAAGTTAGTGGCAACTGGCAAGTTCTTTTTAAGAAACAGAACAGAAGCATCTCTGCATGTTCAGCTATAAGTCTGTTTTTACTATCAGTAAGGAGGTTCAGCTTTCCCCACTACTGCATGGGGCAGAAAGATAATTTTGGGCCATTTTAGCCAGAGCTGGAAATCACAGTTTATTAACTGCCCAGTACTTCAGGGGTTTGTCTGAACGCAGTACAGTGATCTCTCCTACAATAATACAAATAAGAGCAATTTGTATTGGCAGAACAATAGTAAACAATTTTTAGTTTAGTCTCCACTCCAGCTTTAAATTAAATGGGAACATGCAATTTGAAAAAAACACCACAAGATAGCATATGGGTAGTAAGTGGAGGTATCGGTTTAAGTATCGGCGCATTTGCACGAGTACAAGTACTCATGTAAGTACTTGGTATCGGTACCGATACCGATACTAGTATCGGTGCAACCCTAGTAAATTATAAGATATGATGAAAATAGTGGTATCTTAAAAAAGTCCATTTAATCGCGAGAAAAACGGAATATGTGTGAGTACAGTAAATGAGTAAGAGGAAAATTACTGCTAAACACAAACACAGCAGAAATGTAAAAATAGCCCTGGTCCAAAACGGTAAGAAAATTGAAAAATGGCCTGGTCACTAAGGGGTTAATGTCACTTTAGAGGAGCTGACATCTCTGATTAGTGTGGACAAGAGTGCTTTGTATATGCCTCAAAAAGATATGATGGGGTAAGGCCAGTGGTATTGTGTGTGAATATATAGATAGATATACACACACACACTTTCTAAGAGTGGAGAGTAAAGGGAAGTTTGGCAATATACTCTGAATGGTATGTTTATAAAAAGCTTGACGTGTAAGGTAAGGAATACTATAGTATGCAGTAGACTATGGGGAAAATATGAGTGGGGCGGAAAGCTTTACTTGACAGTCTGGTAGTGGTGAGAGTCTGAGCGAAGAAGCTCTGCTGCGTATTTTAAGCAGAATGCTACGTATTTATTTAGATTATATACATTAACTGACTGCGTAGTAGCAACGAACAGTTTGTAGCAGTAGCGCCGCTCTCCGCACCACGCTGCATGCCAGCAACAGCAGCACGAGACTGAGTAGCTGAGCTCAGCTTTCACTTCCGGGGGAGGACACAACAACAGCAGCAGCTGCTTAGCCACTAGCCAGCAGAGACTGGAGTAGGAGATTGCTCGCACTGATTACACACCTTTCTCTGGCTGGAACCTTACCTGTCAAATCCTACAAAGCACCCGCCGCCTCCCTCCTGAGTGCCAGGTAAGTGACAGCACCGTAATAGTGGGGGTTAGACGATCCCCGCACTACAGCAGTAATTATGATTGATAACTCCACAATTCTCGTTGCACCAGATGATCTTCATCATGTACCAAGGGGTGTGTGACTGTAACAAACAAGCCCCCCTAGAGGATTCCTTAATCTATTGGCTGCGATTGAAGCACAGCAACCTTCTTTGCTTTTTGGAAATGTAATGTTATTTTCAGATGCCAAAGGTTGACAAACAAGGGCACTCATATGTTAACCGATGAGCTGCTAAAGAGTTGTGTTACGCATTGCTGTGTAGTGCATTTTTTTTTTTTTTAGCAGTGAATAGGTTAATCCTATGATCAGACGATAAAGCGCGTGTGACTCGTCACCTGGTGACAAATAAGGCCCCCACAGGATCCCATAATCTCATTAGGATGGCTGTGTGGGTATGCTGGCTGTGCTGGGTTTTGCCTGCTTTGTAATCCCCTCCTTCACTTCCTCCCTTGCCTGCAGTCTCACAAAGGTTTTCACTCCTTGCCCCTGTTTCATTTCTTCCTGTCATCCCTCCCCCTTATGATTGTCCTTCTGTTTTTTATTATATAATTAAATATATATATATTTCACTTTGTGTCCTTAAATATTAAAAAATGTACAGATTAATAACGAATATCCCAAATAATTATAATCAAACATGATTTAAAAACTTGATGCAATGAATCTTTATAGTATATAATGAAACAAAAAAAAAATAGAATATGAATTAATCATCTGAGTGATGTATTTTTTGCTATGTCAACCTAGAAATAGTTATTAAAAGTATATTATCAGACTGATAAGCATATACCATAATTTGCTTGACTATTCAATATAGCAGTATGATGCAGAGGAATTGAGTCCCAATTTATTTTATTAAAAGGAGCACTGTGGAAAATAATTTGTGTTTTAAAAAGGAAAGTGCAAAAGTAAAATGCTGCATTGTGCTGGAACATTTTATCAGTACACTACTGCATGCCTGTAACTGTGTTTAATGTCCAAAAAAAGTGTTAAAAAAAAAATCTGCTCCTGAGCTGGACATGATTTTAGGCTTTGCAGACACAGCAGCAGTGTATGATAGAAAAGGACATTTTGTTATCTAGTTATTATAATTAATTTCTAAAGCACTGGAATATACCAAAGAGATAAAAAATGTGGTTAATTTTCAGAAAATCTAGTTTCTTCTGATTCATGTATCATACATTAATTTTACCTCCTGCACACAGGTGCTGAATGTAAGCTAGTTTCAAATAAAGAATAATACTATGCTACAATTTTTTTAAATCCAGGTGATCTCCTGACTAAGTTTTTTTTTTTTTTGTTTCTGTATTTCACTTAAATAATTTAATAATAAAAAAAATGACAAGGCAAATATACAAGTTGGGAACTAATAAATACTGCACACCTAAGTATTGTGCCCTGGTAGCAAGTAAATGTCAGGTCCTAGAGAGAAGAGCAGTAGTCCAGCGAGGCACATCCGCCTGTAATTTCTCTCCGGCTGTCAATTATCCACATGACAACCAGGCTCAGCAATCTCCTGTATAGTCCTGTCCTTCCCTTTAACTCCTCTTATATGGGGTGCAGCTTATTGCATGAGGGTAACTGGCCTCAAATTCAGAAAAGGGAGAAAGAAATGGATTAAATCAGTAACTAAGTGATTACATTCTGTCTGTCTGTCTATCAATATTACAATGTATGTCTCATTAAAAATACTAAGATCTTATGAGCAGTTTGGGATGTGTGTGCCCCTTCAGTACCTGCTAAACTGGTTTATTACATGTTGTTGTGGTGCATTATTTAGATGTAAAATGAAATGGGGGTAAATGCTAAGATATTGTGAAATTTCTGGAAGTTACTATATAACTCTATCAAAAAATTTAACTATTTCATACATATTTAATGATTTCAGTTTTGCTTTAATACGGATGAATTCCAATGAAATTTTAATAACTAGTGAGTTTATCGGTTATCTGTAAATGGAACTGACAAGGTCTCGACTGAAAGGGACAGTCTACTTTAGAATTGTTATTGTTTAAAAAGATAGATAATCCCTTTATTACCCATTCCCCAGTTTTGCAAAACTAACTTATCTACACTTTTTACCTCTGTGATTACCTTGTATCTAAGTCCTTTATTTCAGTTCTTTTGACAGACTTGCATTTTAGCCAATCAGTGCTGACTCATAAATTACTCCATGTGAGTGAGCACAATGTTATCTAATATAACCCACACAAATTAGCACTGCCTAGCTGTGAAAAACTGTCAAAATGCACTGAGATAAGAGGCGGCCTTTAGGGGCTTAGAAATTAGCATAGCACACCTAGGTTTAACTTTAATTTCAACAAAGAATACTAAGAGAGCAAAGCAAATTTGACTATAAAAGTAAGTTGTTTTAAAATCAAATGCTCTATCGGAATCATGAAAGCTTAATTTTGACTAGACTGTCCCCCTTTATAAACAAGTGAATAAATAAACCATACAGCATGTTGAAAATGTTTTATTTTAAAAAGTTATTAGGTTTTTTGAGTGACGTAATGCTGCAGTTTGTGCAAATATCGTTTTTATTATTTCTTTTTTTCTTATTAAAGGGATATGAAACCCCCAAATTTTTTTAGTGATTTAGACAGAGCAAACCATTTTATAATGTACTTCTGTTATCAAATTTGCTTCATTCCCATGGTATTCTTTATTGAAGAGATACCTAGGTGTCTAGAGCACTACATGGCAGGAAATAGTGTTGTCATCTAGTGCTCCTTCAAATTAATAACATGCTGCTCTATAGTGCTCCAGAAATGAGCTTACATCTCTGCTTTTCAACAAAGGATACTAAGAAAACAAAGAAAAAATGGATAATACGCAAAAATTAGAAAGTTGTTAAAAACTGCATGCTCTTTCAGTATCCTGAAAGGAAAATGTGAGTTTCATTCTCCTTTAAAAAAACCACCACATTGCTGAAACAAAAGGTACTGGGTGGAAACACATCTGTGTCATGTGACTAGCTCTGCTCTTTGGATCAGCAGCACTTTCTGCTCAGAGCCAGCAGTGCACTGCGGGTATGGAGCGGTACTTCTGTGTGTGTAACCACTTTGCAAGGGTAAAACACACGGTAGTACAGGGTTGAAAGTCTTAAAATGACATGCTCTTATTAGAACATGTCGTTTTTCAATTATTATGGACCTTTTTAAAAAAAATAAAATAAAAAAAATCCAGGGCTCCAGATATCATGGACTACCAAGATTCTACCCCAATGCTTGAATATTTTTGAATGATACAACATATAAATATGAATTCAGTCACTTTTACCTAAAAAAAAAACAAACTGCTCTGCAATTCACTCGACCTGTGGATAACTAATTCTGTTATTCAAAACGAATATGTATCTGTTTCCAAATACACAAGCAACTTCAAATAAGAAATTAATTAGCAATTCAAGTGCCACAAACCAATGTTTACCCAGGGATACAGCAGTATTTACATTGGATTAACAAAGAAGAGACAAGAATGAGTCATTCGCAGAGAAACGGAGCTCTGTATACTGTAGACTAGAGCAGGTAAGGTAGTAAGTAGCTCAGTAGTGCCAAAAATGTCCTGCGCATAAGCAGCTTCACAGTGGTTTCTCAACGGGACAGTAAACATCTTGACATTTTTATACAAAATAATTAGAGAAGCGTAATGGAAAAAAAGCATTTTCTCATTAATTATTATGCTCCGTTTTTATGTAATTAATCCTTTAGCCCATTGTGACGTGTAAATATACTTTGTGCGGTACTTTTCTTATTGTACTGCTCAACTTAAATATACGTCGAAGCTGCATGAAACTCCAGCAGTCTCCACTGTTCAGTTATAGTGGAGCTGGAGTTCTGGGCTCCAATGCATCTGTCTTCATATGAACCGGAGCACGATTGGAAACAGAGCACGAGAGAACCTGCAGTCACGATTTATCAAGCAGCGCTCATTAGACCACTGCTTCCCTACCCTCTTCTCCACCTCTTAGGTGGAAAATTTAAATCTCCCCGGTCTCGTCCGACCAGGGAGATTGATAGTTCCTGCCCACGCGGGATTGCATGCAAGCGCAAAATAGCGGTCGTGTGCAATCTTAAATTCCGGCAGCGGATTGCTGCATGCCAGAGGAGAGCAGGGGCGAATATGTTTACCCAATGTCCACCTTGGCTTGATAAATCGAGCCCAAAGTCTGAATCCTATCAGTACATTTAATTGAAGAAAAAAGGATTAGGGAACAAGAGTCGGGGCCCGGCGTTTTAAGAATATTCTCTCAGTAGTGAAGAGGACCATCAAGTTGACCACTAGTCCAGTAAGCTGTGTTCCCTAAATGAGCTTGTAGTTTTTAATATTAACAGTTAACAAAATATCTTTACAATAACATGCAAAAAATATAACATGTCTGTTTGTCAGAGAAAAGGAGAAGACGGTGTTGTGGTATAAATATGATTTGTTTGTTGAAAGTAGAAGAGGAAAAAAAAGGGGCAGGAAACCTGCGTTACTGCGGCCTTAGATATCACTATTCTAGGTCAATGATCTTGCAATGGTGAAATTGTATATTTTTTATTTATTCTTTTATTTATATTTATAAGCAAAACTTATTCCACTGGAAATGTTTCTAAATCTTTCAACCCTAAACCCAAATAAAAAAGGCATCACTAGCTTAAAAATCTTAATTAATGCAAGGTGATGCTATGTATAAATATATATATGCAGGCAAAGAGGAGAGTGAAAGTGGATGTGGGGTGTTAGTCTGTTATTTACTTACTGTAAAGCTGACCCTGGTTGGACTGAAGTGGTCTGGCATGTGAGAAATGCTGGTAAATTTCAAACAAACCATAATTGTAATCTCATTTGATAACCCAATAATTTTTAATGATAATTAGCTCATGAGTATTTATGTATCTTATTTTGCAAAACGTTGATGTTGTTTTTCCTTTTTCTGTTTTATCATTTAACTCTCATTAGTCTTATCATGGTAAGATATATATATATATATATATATATATATATATATATATATATATTTTTTTACTACCAGAATTCACATCTTTTTGCGCAATCAAGCATAACATGACAGCAGGGTGGATTAAAAATCAATGATTTAAAAAAATAATACATTTTTTTTTTTTTTTTTTTTTAGAATTTAAATCTGATTTTATAAAATAAAATGCCTTTTGACGAAAAATCTTATCTAAATATATAGCTTTTACGTTAATATGCATTATTATCCAAATGTTATCCTGGAAAAGAAAGATATATATTTTTTTTAATTATGTAGCATGAGGCTGTATATTCATGGTTGTAATGTTTTTATTTATTTTTTATTTTTCAAAAGAACTTTATTGAAATGTTAAGGTTTCACAACAGAGTAACAATCTATATGGTGTACATTGCATGGATACATATATAAAACGCTCTATATAGTAGACCACTTACATGTACAATGCTCATATATTTTTTTATCTTTCTAAACAGTTATAAGTCTGGATGTTAGGCTTAAAGGGACACTGAACCCAAAAATTTTCTTTTGTGATTCAGATAGAGCATGAGTTTTTAAGCAACTTTCTAATTTACTCCTATTATCAAAATTTCTTTATTATCTTGGTATCTTTATTTGAAATGCAAGAATCTAAGTTTAGATGCCGGCCCATTTTGGTGAACAACCTGGGTTGTCCTTGCTGATTGGTGGAAAAAATCCATCCACCAATCAAAAAGTGCTGTCCAGAGTTCTTAACCCAAAAAAGCTTATATGGCTTTTATTTCAAATAAAGATAGCAAGAGAACGAAGAAAAATTGATAATAGGAGTAAATTAGAAAGTTGCTTAAAATTGCATGCTCTATCTGAATCACAAAAGAAAAAAATTGGGTTCAGTGTCCCTTTAATGGATAATAAAGGGAAATACTGAAAAACCATTTTTGTTGCAATATAAGACAAGAGCAAGTGTTCCTATGTTTAAGGATGCTGTGTAAATTCATTAATTGGGTATGTGAGCTATGTTTGTTAAACCTCAATCTATACCCCAGCTGAATAGACCACTTTTGGGTCTTATATCTAAACAGAGTAATTATAGTATAGGGGTAAGCTTGCGTAACACTAAATAAGAATAATGAAAAGCTGATCATTAAAACATAAAACTAGTTAACACAAAGGTCTACATTGGGTAAGCAGTTAAGTTAATATAAAGATTTCACCTACAGTGTAGCAAAAAAGTATTTAGTCAGCCACCAATTGTGCAAGTTCTCCCACTTAAGAAGATGAGAGAGGCCTGTAATTTTCATCATAGGTATACCTCAACTATGAGAGACAAAATATGGAAACAAATCCAGACAATCGCATTGTCTGATTTGGAAATAATTTATTTGCAAATTAAGGTGGAAAATAAGTATTTGGTCAATATCAAAAGTTCATCTCAATACTTTGTTATATATCCTTTGTTGGCAATGACAGAGGTCAAACGTTTTCTATAAGTCTTCACAAGGTTGTCACACACTATTGCTGGTATGTTGGCCCATTCCTGCATGCAGATCTCTAGAGCAGTGATGTTTTGGGGCTGTCGCTGGGCAACACAGATTTTCAACTCCCTCCAAAGGTTTTCTATGGGGTTGAGATCTGGAGACTGGCTAGGCCACTCCAGGACCTTGAAATGCTTCTTACGAAGCCACTCCTTCATTGCCCGGGCAGTGTGTTTGGGATCATTGTCATGCTGAAAGACCCAGCCATGTTTTATCTTCAATGCCCTTGCTGATGGAAGGAGGTTTGCACTCAAAATCTCACGATACATGGCCCCATTCATTCTTTCAGGTACACGGATCAGTCGTCCTGTTCCCTTTGCAGAGAAACAGCCCCAAAGCTTGATGCTGCCACCCCCATGCTTCACAGTAGGTATGGTGTTCTCAGCATTCTCTCTCCTCCAAACACGACGAGTTGTGTTTCTACCAAACAGTTCTACTTTGGTTTCATCTGACCATATGACATTCTCCCAATCCGCTTCTGGATCATCCAAATGCTCTCTAGCATACTTCAGACGGGCCCGGACATGTACTTGCTTAAACAGGGGGACACGTCTGGCACTGCAGGATCTGAGTCCCTGGCGGCATAGTGTGTTACTGATGGCAGCCTTTGTTACGTTGTTCCCAGCTCTCTGCAGGTCATTCACTAGGTCCCCCCGTGTGGTTCTGGGATGTTTGCTCACAATTCTTGTGATCATTTTGACCCCATGGGGTGAGATCTTGCGTGGAGCCCCAGATCGAGGGAGATTATCAGTGGTCTTGTATGTCTTCCATTTTCTAATTATTGCTCCCACAGTTGATTTCTTCACACCAAGCTGCTTGCCTATTGCAGATTCAGTCTTCCCAGCCTGGTGCAGGTCTACAATTTTGTTTCTGGTGTCCTTCGACAGCTCTTTGGTCTTCACCATAGTGGAGTTTGGAATGTGACTGTTTGAGGTTGTGGACAGGTGTCTTTTTTATACTGATAAGAAGTTCAAACAGGTACCATTAATACAGGTAATGAGTGGAGGACAGAGGAGCCTCTTAAAGAAGAAGATACAGGTCTGTGAGAGCCAGAAATCTTGCTTGTTTGTAGGTGACCAAATACTTATTTTCCACCATAATTTGCAAATACATTCTTTCCAAATCAGACAATGTGATTGTCTGGATTTGTTTCCACATTTTGTCTCTCATAGTTGAGGTATACCTATGATGAAAATTACAGGCCTCTCTCATCTTCTTAAGTGGGAGAACTTGCACAATTGGTGGCTGACTAAATACTTTTTTGCCCCACTGTATGTCCTCTCTTTTAATTACAAGCGCTGTGTTATAAAATTACTGTGTCCCAACTGAAAAAGAGCTAGGAATGACAAGCTCATAGCTAAGGTATTATATCCCTAGCCATACTGTATTGTGCTACCCATGTGTGACATTATTATGGAATATTTAGGGTCTTCTGATAAAGCAAGGGTAAAGGGAATTTAGTGTATCTGGTTACAAAATATATATTGTGCTGTTGGAGCTTATTTTATACACACCACATCTACAATTGTTGGAGTTGTGATCATATTGTCTTCCTTTCAGTAGCTCTGGCCGCAAGCCGCACAAGGAAGTCAAATTTTTATTATCATTACTAGATTCTATCTATATGGTGCTGTCTCGGCCATTTCAGTCTTTAGCATTTTCAATATATCAGTTCAGTTGCTATAGAATGGAACAATAGGTGATAACTCAGAGACTACATAGAACATAATCCAAACTGAAAGCTTAACAGTACAACGCCAAAGATTTGTTTTAACCATCATTGTCTGAGCAGTATATATGACAGTATTGGTGAGGAGCTCAGCCCCCCGTATCCAATTGCCCATAATAAATGGTGTGGGAAAAAGTTAGTAGAGCTTCTTGAGAATACTTGCTGGACTGTGTCAGTTGGCACAAAGGATTAGTATTCTCTTTGCTTTTCCGTAAAAGCTATGGACCCTGCTGTGACGTATAGCTCATCTAGGACTTTAAGTTTTTTCTTAGGTGCCTTATAATAGACATCCGTTAAGACACTGTGTTACAGTAGGCTTGGTGACTTATCGCTTGTGTGTGTCCAGGGGTCCCCCCAAGCCCCTTTTAAGGCTCAGTTTGCACCAAGATCATGTCTGCCAGAGATATATGTTGTCGTATTCTGGTCGGCACCTTAAGTGGTGAGATCTCTTGGTGGTTATTTCCCCGGCAGTGTGTTGTAGAAAGGTCCGTTTGCTTGCTGATAAGAGTGGTAAGATTTAACAGGTGTCCCTTGGAGCGATGTAGTTCCCTAGCTCGGAATATAGTGCGGTTGGATGGTGTGAGACCCTGTTGTAGGCAAACATTTGTTTCAATGCTCTCGGCAGGTCTGGCTTCTTCCTGTGTGTCGCTGTCTGGTTTCATCTCAGCGCTTGTTTGAAGAGTGTTATTTTCGAATATTTTAAGCATCAGCCAGTCCTATGGAGCTTTTTCCATCAGTGAGTTCATAAGCCGCTCCAACTTTTTAAATTGTGGATTGAGAGAAGCTGGCGCTCCCATAATTTCTACAGCAGCCATTTTGTAATGGGCTCTTTCTCTTCCGGAATATTCAGCATGCAGGACAATTCTTTAACATATGCGGTTTAGTATCTTGTAACTTTAGATATGTAAGAGGTATATGGATGTCAGTACATAGGTGTTGCTTCGTCCAATGTAGACAGGAACCCTCGATTACTCGAGAGGGGTGGCGCTGCCTATGTTTGAGCCGCCACTCTAGGCCTTTATTGTCGGATGCTGCGCTAAAAACTTCAAAAATACAAGAAATAGAAAGCTGCTAGGCAGTATAATCTTATAGATAATAAGAGATATTGTTGCGCTGTGGGATTTCTCTTATAACCAGCGGATTATTAAGATTCAGTAGGAGCTCATGAAAAGTGCGACCATGTTAGGTCACGGTTCGGACACGCCCCCTATTGATTTATTTGGTAAATGAATTCCATTAATCCATACACATTATGTTCTCTGAGGTTTTTGTAAGAGTATTTTGGACATTTTCTTCTATATAGAAGATATCACATATTCTTGGTTTTGTAATTCTCACAATTGTAAATTTGCGTCTGCGGAAATTACATGCCCCTTCTTCACAGCAAATTTGTTTTAGAATAAACATTCAAAGTTGAGAAATAAAGGGGCGTAAACCCTATTCTTTTCTTTTTAGGATTCAGATAGAGCATACAGTTTTAAACAACTTTCCAGTTTATTTCTATTATCAAATTTGTTAATTCTCTTGGTATCCTTTGTTGAAGGAGACGCAATGCACCACTAGGAGCTAGCTGACAACAGTGGGTAAGCCAGTGGCAAGAGGCATATTTGTGCAGCCACCAATCAGCTAGCTCCCAGTAGTGCATTGCTTCTCCTGAGCCTACCTAGGTATGCTTTTCAACAAAGGATACCAAGTGAATGAAGCAGATGAGAAAATAGAAGTACATGAAGTTTAATTTTGACTTTACTGTCTCTTTAATCCCATCGTTTCCCTGCTATTCTGTGTACAAAGAATCAAATCATGTACGTTGAGTGTTTAGTCCCTGTGAAGCTTCCGTACCGGCATACGTGCAGGAGAGGTGTGAGTTGGTTTTGTCATGGATTGTATACATTGTAACTGTGGGCTACCGGTATCAGTGGTGTGTCGTAAGGATTGCACACTGTTTGGGGTGATGGAGGACGTTGAGACTTTGGATTTAGACGCTCCAATCCCGTAATAGCTACGGTTTTCCTATGTACATGTGTTGTACTCGTTACATGCTGTTATTTTAATTTTATCTTGTGAGTAGCTTCTGATTATTGGGGCCCTCTGTTTTAAATTGTTTTTAATCTGCACTTAGATGCGTGTTTCTGTTTTTGCGCTGTCTTCCTTTTTTGTACAAAGAATCAACTCCTTACTTTCAAGAAGCTCAATGAATAGAAGATTTTTGAAGTGGAATAGATTTGCACATGGACCTAAGTGTGAGGAGGGTTGGGGCAAGCAATAAAAATGAAAGTGAAACCTATAGTAGTATTGTTTTTGTTTAAGTAAACAATTTTATTGAGACATGAAACCCAATTTTTTTCTTTCTTTCATAATTCAGAGAATACAATTTTTTTTTTCTTTTTTTTTTTTTTTCCTTTAAGTATTTTTATTTGTATCCAACAAAGGTGTCTCCAAACAATTTTACATGGTGCAATTTCATATAAACATAAGGAACATAATAACCTAAATAGCAATCATCACGTTGTAAATTACTATAACAATTCCCATTGTACATTCCCTTTTCTTCCTCTTTCCTTTCTCCTTTTCTTTCCTTCTTCTTTTTTGGAAAATTAAACGTTCAAGCTTTTACAGTCCTATCTTTTGTTAATGAGAGAAAAAAAAAAAAAAAGACAATTGGAACAACCAAGGTAATGTAATAACAAAAAAAAATAAAGAAAACAAGGATAAAGAAATTTTCCAATTAAACAGTTATGCGATCTACTATCTAGCTTCTTTGTGCACCTATTGTTGGATTTTTTTTCTTTTCCCTTTCTCCTTTTCTCTCACTCTCCCCCTCTCTCTCCTCCCCCTTCCCTTTCCCAATTCCCCCCCCCCATTTTCTCCCCCATTCCTTTTTCACTTAAACACTGAATAATGTCGAAGGAAGAAGAAAAAAAAGAAAAAGGGGTTAAAGATATCCCGTTATCTGTAATCAATTATTGCCATAAACCAAGTAATACCAACTCTGTATTTCTGAATGGATATATTATATATTCAATTTCAGGTGGTGATAGATTCTGGATAAAGATTTACCACTTTCCAAAGAATTTAATAACATCATTCTCGTCATTCAAATTGGTGTCAATCTGTTCCAGGATACATTGTTTTTTAAGACATTTTTTAACCTCTTGGATACTGGGGGTTGCCCTGCATTTCCACTCTTTAAGAATCAGGTATCGTACGGCTAATATAACTAAGTTGATAATTATGGTATTTGCAGATTGGCCTTCTGGATCTTTTTGAAGAAATACAATGTCTATTGGTAGCAGTATCAGGGGGGAGATCCCCATTGTCCCGAGCCAATATTGCAGAGAATACAATTTTTAACAACTTTCCAATTTTACTTTCCAAACGTTTTATTTCCTTATTTAAATAGAACATGTAATTTAAAACAACTTTCCAATTTACTTCTATTATCTAATGTATTTTGTTCCCTTGGTATCCTTTGTTGAAAAGGATACCTAGGTAGGCTTAGGAGCTGCTGATTAATGGCTGCACATATATGCTTCATGTTATAGGCTCACCTGATGTGTTCATCTAGCTCCCAGTAGTTCATTGCTGCTTCTTCAACAAAGGATACAAAGAGAATGAAGAAAATTAGATAAGCGTTAAATTGGAAAGTTGTTTAAAATTGTATCTGAATGATTAAAGGAATTTTTGGGTTTCTCGTCCCATTATGTTTCAATACATTTAAACATTGAACTTTGTATTTTGTATTGTACACAGCAGTGTATTTAGGATTGTGATTTTACAAATTGTGATTATGCTTTTACAGTTTCTTTGTAACTTTAACAAATTAGGATCATACTTTGAATACAGGGAGTGCAGAATTATTAGGCAAGTTGTATTTTTGAGGATTAATTTTATTATTGAACAACAACCATGTTCTCAATGAACCCAAAAAACTCATTAATATCAAAGCTGAATAGTTTTGGAAGTAGTTTTTAGTTATAGCTATTTTAGGGGGATATCTGTGTGTGCAGGTGACTATTACTGTGCATAATTATTCGGCAACTTAACAAAAAACAAATATATACCCATTTCAATTATTTATTTTTACCAGTGAAACCAATATAACATCTCAACATTCACAAATATACATTTCTGACATTCAAAAACAAAACAAAAACAAATCAGTGACCAATATAGCCACCTTTCTTTGCAAGGACACTCAAAAGCCTGCCATCCATGGATTCTGTCAGTGTTTTGATCTGTTCACCATCAACATTGCGTGCAGCAGCAACCACAGCCTCCCAGACACTGTTCAGAGAGGTGTACTGTTTTCCCTCCTTGTAAATCTCACATTTGATGATGGACCACAGGTTCTCAATGGGGTTCAGATCAGGTGAACAAGGAGGCAATGTCATTAGATTTTCTTCTTTTATACCCTTTCTTGCCAGCCACGCTGTGGAGTACTTGGACGCGTGTGATGGAGCATTGTCCTGCATGAAAATCATGTTTTTCTTGAAGGATGCAGACTTCTTCCTGTACCACTGCTTGAAGAAGGTGTCTTCCAGAAACTGGGAGTTGAGCTTGACTCCATCCTCAACCCGAAAAGGCCCCACAAGCTCATCTTTGATGATACCAGCCCAAACCAATACTCCACCTCCACCTTGCTGGCGTCTGAGTCGGACTGGAGCTCTCTGCCCTTTACCAATCCAGCCACGGGCCCATCCATCTGGCCCATCAAGACTCACTCTCATTTCATCAGTCCATAAAACCTTAGAAAAATCAGTCTTGAGATATTTCTTGGCCCAGTCTTGACGTTTCAGCTTGTGTGTCTTGTTCAGTGGTGGTCGTCTTTCAGCCTTTCTTACCTTGGCCATGTCTTGCACACCTTGTGCTTTTGGGCACTCCAGTGATGTTGCAGCTCTGAAATATGGCCAAACTGGTGGCAAGTGGCATCTTGGCAGCTGCACGCTTGACTTTTCTCAGTTCATGGGCAGTTATTATGCGCCTTGGTTTTTCCACACGCTTCTTGCGACCCTGTTGACTATTTTGAATGAAACGCTTGATTGTTCGATAATCACGCTTCAGAAGCTTTGCAATTTTAAGAGTGCTGCATCCCTCTGCAAGATATCTCACTATTTTTGACTTTTCTGAGCCTGTCAAGTCCTTCTTTTGACCCATTTTGCCAAAGGAAAGGAAGTTGCCTAATAATTATGCACACCTGATATAGGGTGTTGATGTCATTAGACCACACCCCCTCTCATTACAGAGATGCACATCACCTAATATGCTTAATTGGTAGTAGGCTTTCGAGCCTATACAGCTTGGAGTAAGACAACATGCATAAAGAGGATGATGTGGTCAAAATACTAATTTGCCTAATAATTCTGCACTCCCTGTATTTATGTGTATCTTTTACGAATTACATTGCACTTTGTATTTCTTGTATTTAAAATAAAACTAAAAAACTGAAAGCTTAAGTTTCCCAGAGAGTTTCATTACTTTGTATAGGCCCGATAAGCAAAGTTTTTCTAGTTTGGAGATAAATTATAATGTAGACTTCACAGGCGGAACCTGGCAGTCCCAGAAAGATGCCTTCTATGGAAATTAATTAAGCTCTCTTGGATATAGAATTTCACAGGGGAGAGAGAAGGTAACTGGAGAACACCTGGGGATGATATAAAGGCTCAGTTTGCATCAATTACACATTAAACTAAAAATGTTTGCACTACAATATAACTTGCTTTTGCCTATAGTTTAGTATATATTACTTTTGTCAGTTAATTAAGTGTATTTTGAATTTTGAGCAACCTTTACCTACATATAGCTGGCAAGATAATTTAGTGAGACCAGCTTGTTTAAAATGCTTATAGCATTTTACAAGACTTGTGAGAGAGCTTCAGCCCAGGGAACTCTCCCGTCCCTACCACTTTCTGAAGCTTTATTTTACAATTCAGAAAATACAAAGTGCAATGGAAGTTGTAAAAGAAACTCAGAAATATACAAAGTATGATCGTAATTTGTTAAAGTAATACAGAATTTGTAAAATCATTGCTGTCTATCTAAATCTTAATAGGAAAGTCAAAATTAAACTTGCATGATTCAGATAGAGCATGTCATTTTAATTTTTATTTTATTTGGGGAGTTGCATAGTACAATTGTTATACTTACACAAGTTATACATGCATCAAAAATACAGACAATGTATATAAGTTACATATGTGCATTTGATTAATATTCCTCGTTTATCCCTATTACAACTATTGTGAATCTTTCATGGATCCTTGTTAGTTTTACATAAACAAGATATAAGGCTTTTATAACTATTATTGCAACATATCGCAACTGTTCTTAACACAAATGTTACACTTCAAATAAAAAAAAGGATAATACATCAATCTGAGACAAGTACTTATAAAGCAGGAATCAGGATCATATATCCTCCAAACCTAAAATAAATCTGCTGCTATCATTCCTAATATAAAACATAACTGAAAAGAAAGGAGAGAGAAGAAAAAAAAAAAAAGGGGAAGAGGGGAGGGGTTTTCAGAACTTCAAATCTTTGTAAAATGCCCTTACCTAGCATTGCCCAATATATCAGGAAATTCATTCCTTTCTATTACTGTTTCCAGAAAGATTGATCCTCTAAAAGGAGAAATTACCTGTATTTGTATTTCTCTTGGGTAGGAAAGGGTAATTTTTTTCCATTTATTGAAAAAGTGTTTAATTTTTGCTTCATTGTCAATACCTGTATCAAATTGTTTTAGAATCAACTGGTTGTTTACTTTCTGCACAAGTTCGTTTAACATAGGGGTCTTTTTAGATTTCCAATATTTAAGGATTAAAGACCATTCATTAAGAAGAACGGAATTTATAAATCTTCTATTGACCGAGTTTTTGGTCTCATCTACCAAGAAAAAAAAATACACATATCATACATATGAAAAGGGCATGGAAGAATTTTATTAATCCAGAAACCAGTTTTATTCCAGAATTTCTGGGTTTTAGGGCAACTCCATATGCAATGATACAAATCTGCTGTTGGGAAATTACATTTATAACATGAGCCGCTGCTAACGTCCCATCTTGCTTTCAGGTATGGTGTAATTTATACATTTATTTATTATTTTTGTGTGTGACTCTCTTGACGAAGATGATATAGTTGCTTAATCTACCAACTTAAAGCTTTTCTGAATCGCATTTGTAGAATTTTTCCAGGCAGACGCTAATTTATCAACACTGTCTTGACCCTGACAGGACTTCAGTTTTATAAAGGAAAGTAATGGAGTGGTTGCCTGTTCTATATATATTAATCACAGGGTCAAGCACTGACCTGTCCGTGTCAACTAAGCATTCTTTAACGAGATCTTCAAAAAAATGACGTACCTGCAAATATGCATAAAAATCTGTATCTTCTAGATTGAAGTCCCTTTTCACCTTTGTATATCTTTTTCTTGTAGTTGAATGACATACATGTATACTAGTCCCTGCTGATTCCATCTCCTAAAAACTTTAGAATTAAGGGCGGGTAAAAAATTGGGATTTCCGATGAGCGTAAATATTTAGAAGACAAATTTAAATTTACTTGCAAATTCAAATGTGCTCTTGGTGTCCATTGTTGAAAAATAATATGTACATATCCTACACTAGTGGGAGCTAGTGTCTGATTTGTGCCTGCACACATATGTTTCTTGTGATTGGCTCACTAGATGAGCGCAGCTAGCTCCCAGTATGGCATTGCTGCTTCGTCTGCAAATTAAAACAAGTGAATGAAGCAAATTTGATAATAGAAGTAAATTGGAAAGTTGTTCAAAATGGTATGTTCTGTCTGATTCATGAATGAGAAATGTGGGATTTCATGTCCTTTTAACAAAGGTACCAAGAGCAGTAAGCAGAACTGATCATAGAAATAAATTAGAAAGCTGTTAAAAAATGAATGCCTTATTTAATCATTCATTTTGACTTTAAAGGGACATTCCAGTCAACATTTAAATGCACATAGATGAATTAAATATTTTAATAGAAACATATTTACAATATACATGTATTAGCAAAAATGCTTCCTGTAAAGGTTATCACTGTTTTAGTGTTAGCATTTTTCTCTGCACGTGCATGTGAAGCTAAGCTAGATATTCTCAGTGAACCAGCATTTAAAATACTGCAACTGCTCAGAACACCAGTGGGGCTTGTATCCTGTGAGTCATTAACAAATTGAGTCATTACCAGATGATAAAAGCAACTTAAGCTCTCTGAGCAAGTGCAGTGTGTAAAATGCTGGTGCACAGAGCATACTTAAATACACGTTTTAAAGAGCTATACCTTTTATTAGAAGCATTTTTGCTAACACATGTATATTACAAAAAGACTTCTATTCAAAACTGAAATGCATCCATGTGCATTTTAATTTGGGCTAGAATGTCCCTTTAAGCCTATGACAATGACATTTTAACAAAGATTCTCAGAGACTAACACTGAAATTTGGTTTATGTTAAAAACGTTCAGTTAATTTAGGAAAAACATTAAAAGTAGCAATCTACAACATCCGTATGTTAATTTGTGTAAACTTATATTACACAGTGACATAAAACCAAGGTTCGCATGTTAACCAAATACTGAGAAGTACTTCACAACAAATGAAAGTGAAGATTTGTCACCATTGGTGTCTAGTGAGATGGAATCTATCTTGTTTTGTCAGTTTGATCTGTTGGTACAAGTATTATTCCTAAATTGACTCAGCTTTAATGTACTGCATAATAAATGTTCCAATATTCTTGTGCTAAATCAGCACTTCTTGTGATCAGTTGGTTAGCAATAGGCACGTGCATTTTGTTCATTCATTTTTTTTAAACAAACGCCACATATAACTGTGGCAGCATGAATATTACCTTTATGTATAGAAGTATATCATGTGATAGGAGTAATGCGCGTAATTTTTAATGACACACTTTCGTATAACTTGTAAAAGATAATAAACACAAAACCTGAATCCTTTTGGTTTCTATCAGTCTATTAATTATACCGACACCAGATGAATAAACAAAAATTAGCTTTATTAAAATATTTCGATTAGAAAAATAATCAGCATTTAATAGTAACTTAAGCAATCAAAATATATACAGAGAAATAAACTACAGTCTTATAATAATCAATTAAAGTGATAACATAATAACTCCAACCAGCATGAAAAACAGAATGACACAGAGATTAAACTATAAAGATAATTAAATCATATTTTCAAAATAACACAAAAATTGGCTTGATGATAGGAACTAAATATTTGGTTATAACCCCTCTAAGGTAATTGCAGAGAATCAGGTAAATTAATAATCGTGACAAACCGTCAGATAATAATTTATCACAATTCCTGATTCACCCGACGTTATTGTTGACTAATAAGACCAGGTGGTAGGAATTATCAAAAGAAAAATACAAAGCTATAAAACAATTTATTAATTTACCTGATTAAATAGACAAAAATATTTTAAATAAATGAAAGGTGTAAATCTTAATGATATTAACATTTAAGGTGACTTAATTTCATACATCCCGAAAGTAAATAAATTCCCCCTTTTCAAACAGGAATCAAGCTGTCAGGTCGTAGGTCTGTCCGAGTAGGCTAATCTAGCCTCAGCAGTTATAATCCAATAATCTCGGACCTCTGTAGTCGATTAGAAAATTACCAACTCCATATATGATGTGACCAGTTCCAAAATACAGGAAAAAGGACCCCTCACATTGGGATATACCCTATATATCACCATTCTCTATTCTAGGAGGAGTCATTGATTATAATATTTAATCATTAATTAACATAAAATTAATTAGATGAAATATTATTGTTCCGACAGTAGATGGCTCTCGCATACAGGGTAAAAATTCAAGAAAAATATTTATTTTATTTATGTTTACCCCAACATTCCTAGACTATAATCAAGGTTATAAATTGCACTTGTTTACAGAAGTAAGCGACACGCTGGAGCCTAAGCAAGTAAACTGAGCAGAACTACCTTGAATAATGAACAATATATTGATAGAAAAACTTCTCAGTCAGCAAGACTGAGAAAAACAAAATTCAATGTCATAATAGACGAGCCAAGAGTAGGCTTAAAAAAACAACAACATGGAGTCTGTTGTGTCATGAAAAATTCATGACATATTCCCCTTCATCTAGACTATCTTACCCCCGACTAGGATGGATCTATTTTCGGCGCAAGATTTAGTTGCATGAAAGTACAAAAAAGATCTGTGCAAATCCAGATAGTTGTGTGTTGCACTTTTCACACAAATAAATCCAGTGCAGAAAGCAGCTGGATGCTGCTGCTCGCTGCCATATTCAGCATTCGTTTCACAAACAACAAATGTACAAGCCTAGATAGCAATAAGACTTTTGCACACACCTTCTTTCAGATAATGTAAATATTCACTTTTTCCAAACGTTCACCATGGTTTTCAACCATATACTTAAATTAACATAAAACTGTAAAAATAACATGCTTATTTTGTTAAGAGCATTTTACTTTTAAAAAACTCTAACTTTCATGGCGCTTCTGAGAAGTACTTTGCCGGTGATTGGGGGTTATCTATATATGTCGCTCACAGTTGGCTCACCAGCTGTGTCAATCTCAATATTGACAACAAATCTCACTTGAGGTTAAGCAAATAGTAAAAAGGGTAATTTGTTTAACCGCTTAATGACCAGTGCTCGTACGACGCTGATGACCTGGGCTCTTTCTGCGGTGTGATAGCACTATTTCTGCATGCGGCACAAGTGGGGCAGTGCATAAATAATAGTGCACAATATCTCTAATGCAGAGAGAGAGACACTGTCGCTATCTGCATCGGGTTGTGGTGATGCCGACCGTTGGTGGTGCGGGAGGATCAGGAGGGAGGCGGGTGGGCGGCCCATTGCTAGAGGGGGGCTGGAGGGGAGACAGAAGGCTGGACCGCTACACTGCAGAAAATGGTTCCGTGGAGGGAGGGATCCGGTACACTACATAAAATATGTTTTTAGAGGGGCCCTACTAAATGATCGCTTCGAGTGGGGGCCCGTAACACTACAGAATTATTATTATTGTTTTAATAATATTTAAAAAAATAGTTAAAAGTATATAAAAATTGATTACTGGCAGGCAGCTGCCAGTACCTGAGATGGTGGACACGTTAGAGGGGGGAAGGTTAGCGAGCTGTTTGGGAGGGCTCAGGGCATCTGGAGGGCATCTAGTGCTACAATCTAGTGCTCTTGCAAAACTGCTGCCATATAATAGTACTCCAGTAATTTAGAAAGTTTGTAACATTGCATGCTCTATCTAAATTATGAAAGAACAATTTTGGGTTTTGTATCCCTGTAAGGGGTTAAAAACAAAATGCTCTAGTGAAATAGATAATTTTATCTTTTGAATCTGAATGGGGAATACATTTCTAGACTTCAGTTAAAAGTATGTTTGAAACATTCTTTTTTTTTTTTTATAAGAGACATTGTAGTTATAAAACAAGGCCAAGTGTAATAAATCCCAGAAGCCAGAGCTCAGTTGTGGAAAGGGATAGGAAGGGAACAAATCCAATCTCTTGTCTATAAAGTAAATCCGTACACTACAAATCCTTGCTGGATACTACTTATCAATATATATGGCTTCTATATAAATATACATGTAGAATGCTGAGATCATTTTCTTAGCCCTTGATGTAAGGGACCGCCTGGTGTTTCTGTCTGGTTTGATGAGCAAGAACGTTTCCACAGTGGTCATTCAACACTAAAGGACATGGGAACATAAATAAACACTCAATGTTTGTTCATCTAAGACTGTTAACTAACTCAGGTGTTGTAAAACCTGAATGATTAATAGATCAGATGAAAGCAGATGTCACTAAGAGAAAAAGTAATATTCCTTCAGTGCTGGGGTAGGATATGCAGATGGCACTTAGTCACTAAGGCCTAGATTTAGAGTTCGGCGGTAGCCGTCAAAACCAGCGTTAGAGGCTCCTAACGCTGGTTTTGGCCGCCCGCTGGTATTTGGAGTCAGTGATTAAAGGGTCTAATGCTCACTTTACAGCCGCGACTTTTCCATACCGCAGATCCCCCTACGCCATTTGCGTAGCCTATCTTTTCAATGGGATCTTTCTAACGCTGGTATTTAGAGTCGTTTCTGCAGTGAGCGTTAGAGCTCTAACGACAAGATTCCAGCCGCCTGAAAAAAGCAGGAGTTAAGAGCTTTCTGGCTAACGCCGGTTCATAAAGCTCTTAACTACTGTACCCTAAAGTACACTAACACCCATAAACTACCTATGTACCCCTAAACCGAGCTCCCCCCACATCGCCGCCACTCGATTAAAATTTTTAACCCCTAATCTGCCGACCGCCACCTACGTTATACTTATGTACCCCTAATCTGCTGCCCCTAACCCCGCCGACCCCTATATTATATTTATTAACCCCTAACTTGCCCCACACAACGTCGCCGCAAGCTACTTAAAATAATTAACCCCTAATCTTCCGACCGCAAATCGCCGCCACCTACGTTATCCCTATGTACCCCTAATCTGCTGCCCCTAACATCGCCGACCCCTATGTTATATTTATTAACCCCTAATCTGCCCCCCACAACGTCGCCGACACCTACCTACACTTATTAACCCCTAATCTGCCGAGCGGACCTGAGCGCTACTATAATAAAGTTATTAACCCCTAATCCGCCTCACTAACCCTATCATAAATAGTATTAACCCCTAATCTGCCCTCCCTAACATCGCCGACACCTACCTTCAATTATTAACCCCTAATCTGCCGACCGGAGCTCACCGCTATTCTAATAAATGTATTAACCCCTAAAGCTAAGTCTAACCCTAACACTAACACCCCCCTAAGTTAAATATAATTTTTATCTAACGAAATAAATTAACTCTTATTAAATAAATGATTCCTATTTAAAGCTAAATACTTACCTGTAAAATAAATCCTAATATAGCTACAATATAAATTATAATTATATTACAGCTATTTTAGGATTAATATTTATTTTACAGGTAACTTTGTAATTATTTTAACCAGGTACAATAGCTATTAAATAGTTAAGAACTATTTAATAGTTACCTAGTTAAAATAATTACAAATTTACCTGTAAAATAAATCCTAACCTAAGATATAATTAAACCTAACACTACCCTATCAATAAAATAATTAAATAAACTACCTACAATTACCTACAATTAACCTAACACTACACTATCAATAAATTAATTAAACACAATTGCTACAAATAAATACAATTAAATAAACTATCTAAAGTACAAAAAATAAAAAAGAACTAAGTTACAGAAAATAAAAAAATATTTACAAACATAAGAAAAATATTACAACAATTTTAAACTAATTACACCTACTCTAAGCCCCCTAATAAAATAACAAGACCCCCAAAATAAAAAAATCCCTACCCTATTCTAAAATACAAAAATTACAAGCTCTTTTACCTTACCAGCCCTGAACAGGGCCCTTTGCGGGGCATGCCCCAAGAAGTTCAGCTCTTTTGCCTGTAAAAGAAAACATACAATACCCCCCCCCCCCAACATTACAACCCACCACCCACATACCCCTAATCTAACCCAAACCCCCCTTAAATAAACCTAACACTAAGCCCCTGATGATCTTCCTACCTTGTCTTCACCATGCCAGGTTCACCGATCCGTCCTGGCTCCAAGATCTTCATCCAACCCAAGCGGGGGCTAGACATCCACTGAAGAAGTCCAGAAGAGGGTCCAAAGTCTTCCTCCTATCCGGCAAGAAGAGGACATCCGGACCGGCAAACATCTTCTCCAAGCGGCATCTTCTATGTTCTTCCATCCGATGACGACCGGCTCCATCTTGAAGACCTCCAGCGCGGATCCATCCTCTTCTTCCGACGACTAGACGACGAATGACGGTTCCTTTAAGGGACGTCATCCAAGATGGCGTCCCTCGAATTCCGATTGGCTGATAGGATTCTATCAGCCAATCGGAATTAAGGTAGGAATTTTCTGATTGGCTGATGGAATCAGCCAATCAGAATCAAGTTCAATCCGATTGGCTGATCCAATCAGCCAATCAGATTGAGCTCGCATTCTATTGGCTGATCGGAACAGCCAATAGAATGCGAGCTCAATCTGATTGGCTGATTGGATCAGCCAATCGGATTGAACTTGATTCTGATTGGCTGATTCCATCAGCCAATCAGAAAATTCCTACCTTAATTCCGATTGGCTGATAGAATCCTATCAGCCAATCGGAATTCGAGGGACGCCATCTTGGATGACGTCCCTTAAAGGAACCGTCATTCATCGTCTAGTCGTCGGAAGAAGAGGATGGATCCGCGCTGGAGGTCTTCAAGATGGAGCCGGTCGTCATCGGATGGAAGAACATAGAAGATGCCGCTTGGAGAAGATGTTTGCCGGTCCGGATGTCCTCTTCTTGCCGGATAGGAGGAAGACTTTGGACCCTCTTCTGGACTTCTTCAGTGGATGTCTAGCCCCCGCTTGGGTTGGATGAAGATCTTGGAGCCAGGACGGATCGGTGAACCTGGCATGGTGAAGACAAGGTAGGAAGATCATCAGGGGCTTAGTGTTAGGTTTATTTAAGGGGGGTTTGGGTTAGATTAGGGGTATGTGGGTGGTGGGTTGTAATGTTGGGGGGGGGGGGGTATTGTATGTTTTCTTTTACAGGCAAAAGAGCTGAACTTCTTGGGGCATGCCCCGCAAAGGGCCCTGTTCAGGGCTGGTAAGGTAAAAGAGCTTGTAATTTTTGTATTTTAGAATAGGGTAGGGAATTTTTTATTTTGGGGGTCTTTGTTATTTTATTAGGGGGCTTAGAGTAGGTGTAATTAGTTTAAAATTGTTGTAATATTTTTCTTATGTTTGTAAATATTTTTTTATTTTCTGTAACTTAGTTCTTTTTTATTTTTTGTACTTTAGATAGTTTATTTAATTGTATTTATTTGTAGCAATTGTGTTTAATTAATTTATTGATAGTGTAGTGTTAGGTTAATTGTAGGTAATTGTAGGTAGTTTATTTAATTATTTTATTGATAGGGTAGTGTTAGGTTTAATTATATCTTAGGTTAGGATTTATTTTACAGGTAAATTTGTAATTATTTTAACTAGGTAACTATTAAATAGTTCTTAACTATTTAATAGCTATTGTACCTGGTTAAAATAATTACAAAGTTACCTGTAAAATAAATATTAATCCTAAAATAGCTGTAATATAATTATAATTTATATTGTAGCTATATTAGGATTTATTTTACAGGTAAGTATTTAGCTTTAAATAGGAATCATTTATTTAATAAGAGTTAATTTATTTCGTTAGATAAAAATTATATTTAACTTAGGGGGGTGTTAGTGTTAGGGTTAGACTTAGCTTTAGGGGTTAATACATTTATTAGAATAGCGGTGAGCTCCGGTCGGCAGATTAGGGGTTAATAATTGAAGGTAGGTGTCGGCGATGTTAGGGAGGGCAGATTAGGGGTTAATACTATTTATGATAGGGTTAGTGAGGCGGATTAGGGGTTAATAACTTTATTATAGTAGCGCTCAGGTCCGCTCGGCAGATTAGGGGTTAATAAGTGTAGGTAGGTGTCGGCGACGTTGTGGGGGGCAGATTAGGGGTTAATAAATATAACATAGGGGTCGGCGATGTTAGGGCAGCAGATTAGGGGTACATAGGGATAACGTAGGTGGCGGCGGTTTACGGAGCGGCAGATTAGGGGTTAAAAGTGTAATGCAGGGGTCAGCGATAGCGGGGGCGGCAGATTAGGGGTTAATAAGTGTAAGGCTAGGGGTGTTTAGACTCGGGGTACATGTTAGGGTGTTAGGTGCAGACGTAGGAAGTGTTTCCCCATAGGAAACAATGGGGCTGCGTTAGGAGCTGAACGCTGCTTTTTTGCAGGTGTTAGGTTTTTTTTCAGCTCAAACAGCCCCATTGTTTCCTATGGGAGAATCGTGCACGAGCACGTTTTTGAGGCCGGCCGCGTCCGTAAGCAACTCTGGTATCGAGAGTTGTATTTGCGGTAAAAATGCTCTACGCTCCTTTTTTGGAGCCTAACGCAGCATTTGTTTGAACTCTCGATACCAGAGTTAAATTTATGGTGCGGCCAGAAAAAAACCCGCGGAGCGTTAACAGCCCTTTTACCGCCAAACTCCAAATCTAGCCGTAAATAACCAGTCAGAAACAGTTAAAAGAAAAACAACCATACTTTGCTGTCATATGATGAAGGGTACAATGGTTACATTATATCTTATTAAAAACACAAATGGACAGACTGAATAATAGGTGATGAAAGCTCTGTCACAGTGTAGTACAAACATTTCTACGTTCACAGCTGTATAGTTATTCCTCATATACTTTTGTTCTATGGTGCTAGTGGATTTTAATGATATGATTCAGATAGAGCATGCAATTGTAAACAACTTTCTTATGTTCTTCTATTATTTTATCTATATATTATTTTTCTTCATTGTCTTGGTATATGTTTTTGAAAAAGCAAGGGTGTATGCTTAGGAGCCGGCACATTTCTAGAGCACTATATGGCAGCAGTTTTACAAGAATATTATCTGTCTGCAAGAGCACTAGATGGCAGTACAATGTCCTGCCATGTAGTTTTCCAGATACCTACCTAGGTATATCTTCAACACAGAATATCATGGGGACGAAGCACATTTGATAATGGAAGTAAATTGGAAACTTTTTTAAAAATTGTATATTCTGTCTGAATCACTAAAAAATTTTTTTGGGTTTCATATCCCTTTAATCGCATTTCAGTTATTGAATATCTGTCTACGCACCTAGGATTACTCTTAAAGTGAAAGTAAAGTTTTTGACTAATCAATCCGATTTTCCTCTTATATTGTGCCAAACATTCTAGTCGCTAACTTATTTTTTTAAAATATCAATCCGAAATGAAATAGATATAAGATTTACTGTGAACGTCTTTTTGCAGCTCCCCCCCCCCTCGCTTTCTTCCTGGTTTCTATCTGTTGCGCTCCCAACCTCCGTTTGCGTAAGTAAGCGTGCGCGTTATAGATTTTTAAAACTATGCGCAATTTCGCAACTAATAATGCAGTTATAGATGCGCAATATATATCAGAATAACGTTTCCTTTATAATAACTTACTTTAGTACAGCAGTACAGCGATATCACAAACAAATTCTTTTTTAGAATTGACTGACATAGATTTTCTAATTTAACGCATGTGCGATAGAACAAGTGGGAGTAGGTCATTTCGTCTTAGACGCCAATGGGGGAACCAATCCGTTAGATACGGATCAAATCGTCACAAATAGCCTAAATTTTTTTTTTTTATGCAGGTGGAGGAACAAGGTCAGTATACGGAACCATAAAAATATAAATAACAAATGTCAGACATAGATTTTAAAGAAATGATGAATGAAACTTCAGTTTATTTTACGATTACTTTGAAGTGATAACGAGATAGGAGGTTAACTTTCACTTTAACAAAGAATACCAAGATAACTAAGCAAAACTGATAATAGAAGTTAATGGAAAAGTTGTTAAAATGTTATGCTCTATCCAGTTAATTTAAGTTGACTTTACTGTCCCTTTAACAAAGCAGCCACTTTAGTTATATTGTTTGTTAATCTTTGCCTTGACATTTACAGCTGATTGAGCAACCATGTATTTTATTCTTTATTCACACTAGAGCTGCAACAACTAATCGGCATAATCGATAATAATCGATTATGAAAAAAGTTGTCAACGAATCTCATAATCGATTAGTTGGTTTGCATTTATTTGGTCTGTGCACAGCACCAGCTGCTTCACTCCGATGAGCTCCTGCACATGGTATTGTGTTTTATGGCTATGCCCTTAGCCTAAAGGACGTATACAGAAATTTTGCTTTTCACTTTTTCAGGACACTATAATTTTATTTTTAAAGGGACAGTCTAGGCCAAAATAAACTTTCATGATAAAGATAGAGCATGTAATTTTAAACAATTTTCCAATTTACTTTTATCACCAATTTTGCTTTGTTCTCTTGGTATTCTTAGTTGAAAGCTTAACCTAGGAGGTTCATATGCTAATTTCTTAGACCTTGAAGGCCACCTCTTTTCAGAATGCATTTTAACAGTTTTTCACCACTAGAGGGTGTTAGTTCATGTGTTTCATATAGATAACACCGTGCTCGTGCACGGGAAGTTATCTGGGAGCAGGCACTGATTGGCTAAACTGCAAGTCTGTCAAAAGAACTGAAATAAAGGGGCAGTTTGCAGAGGCTTAGATACAATATAATCACAGAGGTTAAAAGTATATTAATATAACTGTGTTGGTTATGCAAAACTGGGGAATGGGTAATAAAAGGATTATCTTTTAAAACAATAAAAATTCTGGTGTAGACTGTCTCTTTAAGTTTACAACTACTCCTGTCTTATGTGCAACCCAGAAATTAAAAAAGGAGTCATAATTTGTAATCTTTATATTAAATCAGGTGATTTGTGACTGTGCTTTGCATGATATAGTGCCCAGCTTGTTATTTACACCTAGCCCTAGATTGTTGGAATTTGTTTTATGAATTTGTCACTATTAACTGTTTGCACAATTTTTAGCGGATCACTTGCTTTTGCTGATTATATGTACTCTATAGATAGAGTACATGTGTAATTCTTTGTCCTGTTACTGATATATAGTCTTTAGCCCTTTTGCCTTTTTTTGTTTTTTTATATTTTTAATTAATTGGAATATGTACCAAATTCAAACTCTTAAGTAATTATCTGTTATTTTAAGAGTGGACTAGATATTTTTTACCTAACCTTATAGCTGGTTGTTTTGCCATTGCATATAGATATTCAAGATATTTTTATGTCAGAATGAAAACCAGCCTTACTTTAAGAGGCCCCTTGCATTGGTGGAGAGCTAACAAAGATAAATAGCCCACCTTGGTGAAATTGGTAAAACCCTACTTATGCATCTCAGGCACCTCAACACTATCTGAGCATCTCTTCTTTGCTGCAGGCAAAATAGCTTGCAAAAAAGAGAGTCAGCCAGGAGCATGTGAACATGTTGACATTTTTGCATTTCAATGCAAAGTTTCTGAAAGAGTGAATAACAGAATGTTCTAAACAGTGATATTCTAACTATTACTAGTTCTACCTCTTTTTAAACAGTTTGTAGTTTTGCTTAATTATACAAATTAGGTCTGCTGCTTAAAAAATTGGACCAACAGTTGTGTTAATGTAAAGTTTTAATCTGAAGTTTATATTTATAACACTCAATATATGGATTTTAATTTTAAATATTGGAAAACATTTATTTATTTGTTATTTAATTAGTCGATTAATCAAAAAAATAATCGTCCGATTAATCGATTATGAAAATAATCGTTCGTTGCAGCCCTAATTCACACATGTCCTTTGGAAGTGTCTAAACTTTATCCATGCATACTAAAAAGCATAATACATTTTAATGTAATTTTGTTTATAGCTCATATCCACTATATAATTGTAAAATGTGAGGTCAAGGGATTAAAAGAAACAGCATTGATGCTGTATCCATCAGATTTTGCCAAGATTATTTATTTGACTTCTAAAAGAAGTTTACAAAAAAAAGAAGTCAATAAATAGATTAGCCATTTAAGGACAGAGGTTAAAGGGATATGAAACTCTTTTTTTCATAATTCAGATAGAGCATAAAATATTAAACAAATTTTTAATTTACTTATATTATCTAATTTGCTTAATTCTCTTGGTATCTTTTGTTGAAGAAACGGCAGCAGTGCACTATTGGGAGCTAGCTGAATGCATTAAGTGAGCCAATGACAACAGGCATATATGTGCAGCCTCCAATCAGCAGCTTATGGGCCTACCTAGGTATCCTTATCAACAAAAAATACAAATAGAACAAAGCAAAAATAGATAATAGAAGTAATTTGGAAAGTTGTTCAAAATCACATGCTCTAGTTGGATCATGAAATAAAAAAATATGTGGGTTAATTTCCCTTTAACTGCATCCATACATATCGTACACTGTTGTAACGGTACCAACCGGATACCAAGGGTTAACACCAGGGAACAATGTCCTGCATAGGGAATCAGCAGTTCACAACCCAGCCAGTTTTCAGGTTTTAAACAGAATAACACTTTATTTGAAGGCAGCATACAGATTTATACAGGTTTTTGACCCCCCCCCCCCCCCAGATGGGGGTGGAAAGAATGTTGTACATTAGATAAAAGGGAGAAGCGCCCTTGACATGATACAATAGGATTATATTACTTAAACACTTCAACCACAGGACACTCTTGACTCTCCTTATCACTTAGGCGTTTCTCTCTGGGGGTGATCAAACAATAGAATGCTAAGCATTAATTAGATTGTAGCTGGAGCCAGCCACTTGTGGTTAGAAAATAAAGTTAACACTTTCAGTCCTGACCGAAGGGTCTGTCACAGACAACCTTTCTTACGTTATAGTCCAGAAGTGGCTAGGTTTGCCACAACTGTTTTTTTTTTAACAGACAAACAGCTTTTCTGTGATACCCATATGGGTGCGTAAAATAACAACAAATGGGAATTTGATATTTGATACTGAAAATGGGGGGGGGGGGGGGGTTTAAAAAAAGCTTCTTTTTTTTTCTCCCCCCCCCAGTATTTTTATAACCATTTCCACAAAACTAGTGTAGCTAAAGAATAATATCTACAAATAGGTTATGTCTGTTGTCCTGATTTTAGGAATATTCCATATTTGTAGGTTTCCAAGTACTTTAACCCCTTAACGACCGAGGACGTGCAGGGTACGTCCTCAAAAAAAAGGCAGTTAACGCCTGAGGACGTACCCTGCACGTCCTCGGTTTGGAAAGCAGCTGGAAGCGATCCTGCTCGCTTCCAGCTGCTTTCCGGTTATTGCAGTGATGCCTCGATATGGAGGCATCCTGCAATAACTTTTTTAAGCCATCCGGTGCAGAGAGAGCCACTCTGTGGCCCTCTCTGCACCGGAGATCGGTGGTTCCCGGCGTTGGTGGGTGGGAGCCGGACCGGGAGGCGGGTGGCGGCCATCGATGGCCCTGGTTATGTGCAGGGGGGGCGGGATCGTGGGCGGGGATGAGCGGGGGGCGCGCACGGGCGCGCGCGCGTGCACGGGAGGGCGGGGGCGGGCGCGTGCACGGGGTGGGAGCGGGTGGGAACCGCTACACTACAGAAAATGTGTTAGTAAAAATGTTTAAATGCCCTAATATTTTTTAAAAAAAAAAAGATCAGCAAGGTGGTGGGGGTTTGTCTGTGTGGGGGGGAAGCTACACTACAGAAAAAAGACAAATAAATATAAAAAAAGCCCTTTTTTTTTGCAAACTGGGTACTGGCAGACAGCTGCCAGTACCCAAGATGGCCCCCAATGAGGCAGAGGGGATGGTCAGAGAGCGGTTTTGGGGGGGATCAGGGAGGTTGGGGGCTAAGGGGGGGATCCTACACCCTAGCATATGTAAATATGCTAAAAAAAAATTATTTATTTTTTAAAAAACCCTTTTATTTTAGTACTGGCAGACTTTCTGCCAGTACTTAAGATGGCGGGGACAATTGTGGGGTGGGGGAGGGAAGGGAGCTGTTTGGGAGGGATCAGGGGGTGGGATGTGTCAGGTGGGAGGCTGATCTCTACACTAAAGCTAAAATTAATCCTGCAAGCTCCCTACAAACTCCCTAATTAACCCCTTCACTGCTAGCCAGAATACACGTGTGAGGCGCAGCAGGATTTAGCGGCCTTCTAATTACCAGAAAGCAACGCCAAAGTCATATATGTCTGCTATTTCTGAACAAAGGGGATCCCAGACAAGTATTTACAACCATTTGTGCCATAATTGCACAAGCTGTTTGTAAATTATTTCAGTGAGAAACCTAAAATTGTGAAAAATTTAACTTTTTTTTCAATTTGATCGCATTTGGCGGTGAAATGGTGGCATGAAATATACCAAAATGTGCCTAGATCAATACTTGGGGTTGTCTACTATACTACACTAAAGCTAAAATTAACCCTACAAGCTCCCTAAAAGCTCCCTAATTAACCCCTTAACTGCTGGGCATAATACACTTGTGGTGCGCAGTGGCATTTAGCGGCCTTCTAATTACCAAAAAGCAACGCCAAAGCCATATATGTCTGCTATTTCTGAACAAAGGGGATCCCAGAGAAGAATTTACAACCATTTATGCCATAATTGCACAAGTTGTTTGTAAATAATTTCAGTGAGAAACCAAAAGTTTGTGAAAAAATTTGTGAAAAAGTGAACGATTTTTTGTATTTGATCGCATTTGGCGGTGAAATGGTGGTATGAAATATACCAAAATTGTCCTAGATCAATACTTTGGGATGTCTACTAAAAAAAAATATATACATGTCAAGGGATATTCAGGGATTCCTGAAAGATATTAGTGTTCTAATGTAACTAGCGCTAATTTTGGAAAAAAGTGGTTTGGAAATAGCAAAGTGCTACTTGTATTTATGGCCCTATAACTTGCACAAAAAGCAAAGAACATGTAAAAATTGGGTATTTCTAAACTCAGGACAAAATTTAGAAACTATTTAGCATGGGTGTTTTTTGGTGGTTGTAGATATGTAACAGATTTTGGGGGTCAAAGTTAGAAAAAGTGTGTTTTTTTCAATTTTTCCTCATATTTTATATTTTTTTTTATAGTAAATTATAAGATATGATGAAAATAATGGTATCTTTAGAAAGTCCATTTAGTGGCGAGAAAAACGGTATATAATATGTGTGGGTACAGTAAATGAGTAAGAGGAAAATTACAGCTAAACACAAACACCGCAAAAATGTAAAAATAGCCTTGGTCCCAAACGGACAGAAAATGGAAAAGTGCTCTGGTCACTAAGGGGTTAAACCAATAATTCCTATGTTTTAGTATCTGGCCAATATTTGTTATAAAGTTAAAATGTGCTATGCTTGATCTGTACAGACACCCATTATATAAATACAAGTACTGTATATATTTGCAGAAACTAGACACCCCATGGTATTTACCTAGAGGCATTGTGACCATTTTAATTTAACCCTGTTATCCCCAAGAGCAGAAAATTAAAGCAGGGATAAAAAACAAAACAAAAAACCCCCCACATAAAACACTTTTTTTAAGGAATAGCCTAGTCAAAATTAAACTTTTGCGATTAAGATAGGGCATGCAATTTTTAAGCAACTTTCTAATTTACTCCTATTATACATATTTCTTTGTTCCCTTGGTATCTTTATTTGAAAAAGTAGGAATGTAAGCATAGAAGTCAGCCCATCTTTGGTTCCTCACCTGGGTAGCGCTTTCTGATTGGTGTCTAAATGTAGCCACCAATCAGCAAGCGCTACCCAGAATCTGAACCAAAAATGGTCCGGCTCCTGATCTTACATTCAAATAAAGATACCAAGAGAACGAAGAAAAATTGATAAAAGGAGTAAATTAGAAAGTTGCTTAAAATTGCATGCTCTATCTGAATCATGATAGTTTAATTTTGATTAGACTATTCCTTTTAAAATAAAAAAACACACATTATTAAAATAAAATGTATTAAAAAAATATATAAATATACTTAAAATAAATTTGTAATTATACAATCACATTGTATACACAGTAACACCATGAGGTACACTTATGCACGGTGCATAATGTTAAAGGGTTAACTATAAGTATTTGATCTAAGCAGTTTGCATTGTTTTAATAAGTGCTGCATGGATTTCTTTGGTCAGAAGGCATAAAAAAAGGAGCAGTGGTCCCTGCTGTGTTTTGGATTTTGGTTTTTATTTCCTTTTCGGTATTTTTTTAGTCCATTAGAAGTGATTCCCTTTTATTTATTTAAAGGGACAGTAAACACCAGAATTTTTGTTGTTTTAAAAGATAGATAATCCCTTAATTATCCATTCCCCTGTTTTGCATAACCAACACAGTTATAATAATACACGTTTTTCCTCTGTGATTACCTTGTATCTAAGCCTCTGCACTCTGTCTCATTACTTCAGTTCTTTTGACAGACTTGCATTTTAGCCAATCAGTGCTCACTCCTCGGTAAATTCACGTGCATGAGCTTAAAGGGACACTCAGGTTAAATTACATTTTCATGATTCAGATATCGCATGTAATTTTAAACAACTTTCCAATTTACTTCCATTAAAAAAAATGTGCACAGTCTTTTATATTTACAATTTTTGAGTCACCAGATCCTATTGAGCATGTGCAAGAATTCACAGACTATACGTATATGCATTAGTGATTGGCTGATTGCTATCACATGGTACAAGGGGAGTAGAAATATACATAACTTTGAAATTTGTTATAAAAAAAATCTACTACTCATTTGAAGTTCAGACTAAGTGCTATTGCATTGTCTTATCTTGCATTTGTTGATTATGCAAATCTAATGTGTTGACTGGCCCTTTAATGTTATTTATATGAACACATGAACTAACACCCTCTAGTGGTGAAAAACTGTCAAATGCAGAGGCGGCCTTCAAGGTCTAAGAAATTAGCATATGAACCGCCTAGGTTTAGCATTCAACTAAGAAGAACAAAGCAAAATTGGTGATAAAGTAAATTGGAAATTTGTTTAAAATTACATGCCCTATTTGATTCTTGAAAGTTTTTTTTTGACTAGACTGTCCCTTTTAAGCCTCTAGAATTACAAATACAGTATTACAGGAAAATCTGTTTTTCTTAAACTCTGACTTTTTAAATGTGAAAAACAGACTTTTTATTAAGCATTAGATTTGGGTTTTCGTGGTGGTTTTTGCAAACTTGCATGGAAGCACAATCTACTGGTACCATGCAGGGTGATTATTTTCAAATTGATGACAGCTGCCCAATGTGTTTTGAATGCATTTTTTTAACTCAAAAATTAAATAAAGATAAAAAAATGACTTGGTTGTCAAATTAAAGTTTCATGATTCAAATAGAGTAAGAAATTTAAAAAGAAATGTATGGATAATAAGTTACTTCTGTTGTCAAATTGACCTCTTTCTCGTGATGTGCTTTGTTGAAACGTAGTTCCTTTCCATGAGCGCATCCAAAAGATAAGCTTAGGAAAGCGCATATGTCTTGAGTTTTATGTGGAAGGAGTGTAATAATGTTATTTCAAACACCACTGTTATATAGTGTTCAAGACATGTAAATGCTCACGAGTTTACCTAGACATTTCATTATGGAAAGGAGCAAAGATTCAGAAGACCCCCCCCCGCCAAATAAATAACAAAAATACCGGACACAGAGTGTTGAATTTCACTAAATAATATTATTCTTTAAAAAAAAATGTCAAGCATTTTAAAATTTGCCTACCACTGATCTAATACAGGCCTTTCTGGTAGCCACACACATGTGAAAAATAAACTGGATCCCTGTAGAACATTTTTACAATATATTTTTTGCCCCATTACAGCAAAACATTTTTTTTTTTTAAAGATCAATTTTAATCTTTTTACTAAGCATTGATGTTTAAAGGGACAATCTAAACCTTAGTCATCTTAAAGTCTTACTTTAGATTAAGCTGCAAAAGCCTCCTGCACCTTTTCTATATCATGCAGCAGGAATGGTAAAAAAGTTATTTTAAAATGAATATTGTTTCTGGCCACTTTGAAATGGCTGCCAAGCTCCGCTCACTGATGACATCACAATCTGGGCTGCATATAATGACTCACTAGTTGGATTTAACAGACTGTCAAGATTGCCTAGATGTAGCCCAGTCTACACCAATTTTGTTTTTATTGTTTAAAAAGATAATCCCTTCTATTACCCATTCCTGTTTTGCATAACCAACACTGTCATATTAATAAACTTTTTACTTCTGTGATTACCTTGTATCTAGGCCTCTGTGTAGACTTTCCCGTTATCTCGGTTCTTTTGACAGATTTACATTTTTGCCAATCCGTGCTGACTCATAAATAACTCCACGGGGATGAACACAATATGACACACATTAACTAGCGCTGTCTAGCTTTGAAAAACTGTCAAAATGCACTGAGATAAGTGGCAGTCTCCAAGGGCTTAGAAATTTGCATATGAGCCTACCTAGGTTTAGCTTTCAACAAAAAATACCAAAGGAAAAAAAGAAAATGCTGCTGATAAAAGTAAATTGGAAAGTTGTTTAAAATTGCATGCCCTATCTGAATCATGAAAGTTTAATTTTGGCTTGACTGTCCCTTTTAAATAGATCCATTAGTGCAGTATTAAGTATTTTACTTTTGCACTTTTTATATTCCTTTAAAGAAAGATGGCAAAATATATTGCTGAATCTTTCCATTATCAGTCCTAATTCTGTGCAAGCAGCTGAGATAACCCACTGTTTATCCTGACAGCTGGGAGGGAGTCACTATCAAAGAGCAGGCTAGTGGGGTGAATTAGCAGACTACTTGTTTACATAGCACACGAGCAGTAATTCAGAGTGTGAAGCAGCAGACTTGCTGCAATGTGACCTTAGGTAGGGCACTTTATCTTCTTGTACCTCAAGATCCTAAAATTAGATTGTAATCCCTTTAAGGGTCAATGTCTAAAAAAGCTTTATGTATAATGATTTTTGCAACTTTATTATTTCTCAACAAATGACATTGTTACGGATCATTTTATATTGCTGAGAAAACAGGTACATACCTTGCAGCATTTTCCCATGTGAAACTGGGGCTGTAGTGTAAGGGGACCTGGCTTTTGAAGTGTAGGCCATATAAAGCAGTGAAATAACCTTGGGAGGGTGACTCTTTAGAGCGGTTCTCTTATTGTAACCATTGGCAGTTGTCAGCTGGTCAAGCGCCGCATTTTCTTACTGGATGCTACAATCTTGGAGCTGACTTGTTCTTGCACGATTTGACAAAAGTGGTTAACAGTCAGACTAGTAATGGTGCTGGAGTTTTCACAGCTATATAGTGCAATAAAGATTAGCACACATAATACAGAGCAGAAGGTTTACATTTTTGCAATTTTTATGCTTTAAAAAAAAAAGGCCACATGAATATTAAAAAGCAACGCAACAGCTGCGTAAATGTAATGCTCTCACTCTGTGTCATGAACTATAAGCTGAAGATGTCAAAAAGCGTACAATGGCACTGATTTGTGAACGTGCTCTGCTTCTGTTACCGGGTGCAAGAATACCTAAGCTCCAAGATGGCGGTGCCGTGTGAAGATGTAAAACCTAAACAAGCAGAACCCGTAAGGGTTCTGTTAAAATGAGAGAACAACTTTGAAGAGAGCTGCAGGCACAAGAGAAAAACAAGGGCATGATGGGTAATAATTATTCTGTTGTAGTTGTGCCCGGCAGGTTCCTATTTAGAGCAAAATTTATCAAAGCAATTCTCCTAAAAGTCATTCGCGTTCGCCAAGTTGCACCGGTGTGCTTAAAAAAGGGTTACATTTTCTAGTTTTAGTCACATTTCTTAGAGTCCGCCTTAGCATTATGCCCAGTTACCAATTTATCATTTTTTTGTGCCTTTGGAGAATGCAAATTTGTCCTACAAATTGGCGCATTATAGTTCCCCATAGGTACTGAGGAGAAGAGCATTAGAAACCATCATGTCTTTAAGCTCAGGTTTATCTCTGGCTAGATACATATGACAAATATGGAATGCAAAATTGCCCCACATAGAATGAAAATTCTATTAATAATTTGAATGTGTTATGGTTGCAAAAGGTCATTATTATAACAAAGTCAAATTTAAAAATGTATTGTGGTAACATACATAGTATCACCAAACTTAATGTGCAAATTTGCCACATGTTAAACGCAAATGTAATTGATTACTTGTAGAGGGTAAAAAATGCTACCTAAAAACCCCCATGGAGAAATTAATCATAATTTGCCCCAGCTCGCCTTTCAAACAGCACAAATGAATACGCCAAGGGCGAGCTGCAGAGAACTTGGAGGAGAATATAAAGGAGAATTCTCCCAGCTTTTGAGAAATATAGTCCTTAGTAGCTGTGGGACCTCTGCAGATTAAAGGGACACTAAACCCAAATTTTTTCTTTCGTGATTCAGATAGAGCATACAATTTTAAGCAACTTTCTAATTTACTCCTATTAACAATTTTTCTTCGTTCTCTTGCTATCTTTATTTGAAAAAGAAGGCATATAAGCTAACAAGCCAGACAATTTTTGGTTCAGTAACCTGGACAGCATTTGTTTATTGGTGGGTGAATTTATCCACCCAGGTTGTTCACCAAAAATGGGCCAGCATCTAAACTTACATTCTTGCTTTTCAAATAAAGATGCCAAGAGAATGAAGAAAATTTTATAATAGGTGTAAATTAGAAAGTTGATTAAAACTCTATCTGAATCACACAAAAAAATGTGTTCAGTGTCCCTTTTAAAGGGACAGTTTGCCCAAAATTTTTCTCCCCTTTTAAATTGTTCCCAATTATCCATTTTACCTGCTGCAGTGTACTAAATTTTTTCAAGTAGCTCCTTTACCTCTATTTCGGCATTTGAAATAGTTGATTTAGCCTGTGGTATCTCCACCTATACTGAAAGCTTCTATACTGGAGTCTAGGCTATTGACAGGCAATGTAAACACAGCCAGCAGAAGAAATTACACTCTCAGTGGGTTTACAGACAAATATAAGACAAGGAAGCAAGTCTGTGTACACCAAGTGATAACTTAGTGAGATATGATACTAACTGCAAGCTCAACCCATTTTAATAGGCTGTGGTTTAAAAGTATAAAACCAGCTAATTCATAAACACAAATAAACCTGAAAATGCAATTTTTCGTACATTTTATACTCTGCTGCTGGTATAACAAGTCATTGAAAACAATTTTACAGTAACAGTTACTGTCATGATAAGGTGTGTACCACAGATAATTTACAAGTTCTAAACGATTATAGTTTTATATAATTACTGTGCTAGTTATATCCACCATAAGCAGAGTTTACTTAGCATTAAATGCTGTTTAACATTAACTGGGGAATATAATAAAGTTTTTATTTTTGTAGTAATTCAGCCTTGTTGACATTTAGCACCTGTTGTATATAATGTATTCCTCCGCTATTGCTCTGGCCCAGCCCCCCTTGTTTTAGGAAACTAAAGGTTCATGGCACAAGTGATAACATACGATACTGCAAAACAAAATGACAGATGACAGTGACAACACTTTTCTGCACAGCTAAGGAGTCCAGATAGGTTTTAACCACTGGAAACAATTGTAGCAAATAAAATATTAATTCATCAAGAAAGTTGCCAAACTCTACCTACATATTAAAGGACCACTAAATACAGTATAATTCCATAATTAGCATGTGCATAATAAAACTACAATGCAAAAGAACTTTACATTTCAAATAAGCAGTAGATTTTTTTTATCTCACAAATTTATTCCACCCCCCGCAATTTGCCGACCCCCTGTATCATGTGACAGTCATCAGCCAATCACTGACTAATATACATATACCATATGAACTCGTGCACATGCTCAGTAGGAGCTGGTGCCTCAAAAAGTGTGTATATAAAAATAATGTGCAAAATTTGATTATAGAAGTAAATTAGAAAGTCTCTTCAAATTGCATGCTCTATCTGACATTACATTTATGCTTACAGCACAAGTCTTGTAATTATGAATCTCCCCTTAAAATTACTTTATAAGCCATTTTTTAATCAGTTTTAAATACATATTTTTTTTATTAAACATATTGAAGTAGGCATGCACTGCTTTGCATTTTCTAAGCTGTTTTGTCTCCTGTCAATCAATGCCACGTATTGGCATAACAATAAATTGATACTCTATGTCCTAGTTTGCAAAACTTCTCAGGAGTGTCATTTTTAAAAGCGGCGGCATTAATGCGAAAAGGCACTTAAAGGGACATGTTTCTTTCATGATTTAGGTAGAACATACAGTTTTAAACAACTTTCCAGGTTACGTCTATTATCAAATTTGCTTCATTCTCTTTGTATTATTTGTTAAAGGAGTAGCAATGCACTTCTGGTTTCTAACTGAACACATTGGTGAGCCAATGACAATTGGTATATATATGTAGCCATCAATCAGCAGCTACAACCTAGGTTACCTAGATAAACATTTCAGCAAAGGATAGCAAGAGAAGGAAGCAAATTAATAGAAGTTGATTACAATGATGACTTTACTGTCCCTTTTTAAATAAGCCAACTTTCCTTCAAACTGAGCCTTTAACGATGCATATTTTTTATTTGAACGTGTAAAAATAGCAGAATGGCATGTATAATGGAGAATATAAGTTTTGTTAACTGGTTTCCAAACCTAACAGGCCAGATCTTCAGGATTACCTTGGGTGAGAGCAGGTAAAATAACCATCTGATTATATCACCTGTGCTCTAGTTCATAAAGTAGTGGTCTAAAAGTACAGGCCCTGGGGCCATATGTTGCCCTCAAGATAGTTTAATCTGGCCCTCCCTTGTTTTTTAGGTACATTTATTAATTTAGGGTTCTAAGAGGTGTAGCAAGTTAATCTATCTAGGCACTCACAAGATAAATATAAAGACAAGGAGGCATTTTCCTATGTATGCGCTGCTTGGATAAATGTCACTTTTTATTCAGTTCCAGAATGATCACTTCACTTGGCATTCACAAGATAAATATACACTGTGTCTGTCTATTGTGGGCTAGAGCTCCTACCATGCACTACTACTGGGGTAAATGTCACTTTAAATTTCTAGTATATCCAGTTCACAAGCACTCACTTTGTTCAAGTGGCCCCCAGATACAATGTCATAAAGCCTCAAAATCAGGCCTGTTAGGCCCAAGGACAAGTTTGAAAAACAATGCTATATCCTATGAAAGCGTATCTTGAGTTTGTTTTGATAGCAAATCTGAGATACACAACTTGCAATGCATAGCAGCAGTCAAGCAGGCTAAGCTCAAGTTCTGCTTTACATGTCTTAATATAGTCATAATTATCGACTCATACATAAACATATTAAGTTATTTTTAACATTTTTTTTCAAACAAATGAGTGGGATGTAAATCCTTAATCTTTCCAAGTTAATCTTGATAGACTGTTATGGAACGAAGATTCCTCCCCCTCTGCAGTTATAATATTAAAGGTCCATAAACGTGGTAATGCTATATATAAAAAAAATCCTTATGCTTTATAATATATAACATAATCACATATATATTTTTAAAAATTATTATTTTAATTGATAGAAATCTTGATTTATTGAAAAATAGCCCCACTTTGACTCGTTCCTAAACGCCCCAGAAATGGGCGGTTTTTCTTTCTATTTCCATGTCTATCAGCTTTGCCTTGCTGAATCCTGATCAGACATGGAGCGCGCACGCTGTGGCAGAATGAGAAGGAACCCTTGCTGACCCGCTAGCAGAGTAACTGGTACCCCTTAGCAACGTTGATTTTAGCCCTGTTAGCATGTCAGTCAAGGGAATCTCTCAGACTTGCAAACCCAGGACAAATTTCAAAATGGTTTAATTTACAAAATGATTTCTTTCTTTCTTATGACACGGTGAGTCCACAAGATCATCAATTACTGTTGGGAATATCACTCCTGGCCAGGAGGAGGAGGCAAAGAGTACCACAGCAGAGCTGTTAAGTATCACTTCCCTTCCCACAAACCCCAGTCATTCTCTTTGCCTTAGGTGCAAGGAGGAGGTGAAATGTAGGTGTCTGTACAAGATCCTTCTATCAAGAGATTTTTAATTTTGGAAGCCCTGAGTAGTTTTGCTCTGATCTTCGCTGGCGTGCTGGGCTTAGCTGTACGCCACGTTAGTCTCTTCAGGAGGGCTGTGGTAGCTTTAAAGCCGTTAGGAGCTTGTGAGGAGGGCCTCACTGCACTTTCCTAACAAATTTGCTGCCCTTCTACTGTATGCCAGAGTAGGCTTAATCTGTTCATCATTTTTTTCACTGGACCTTGTGAGGAGCGGCTTCCTCCCATTCCTGGTGCTGTCTCCCTGTTGGACAGAAGGTGTAAATAAGTGACATTTATTCTTAATAAGAGAACCTGGCACTCAAGCTGGTTAACCATTATGCACCGTATACTGGGACATATATCTTCCTGAGACCGGGATGATTTCAGCATGCTTACAGGGCACTGTGGGTACCTAGGTGTATAAGAGAGAATTGTTTAATAGTGTTTTCACTTACTAACAGTTAGTTTCTATTGGTGGCTCAGTTAAAAGAGTTTTTATGTATATTGCTGTATACGGTTTCCATTCAGTTTGGTTGCTCGATCAGCCGTAATCGCCATGGTGACGTCACAAGGGGTGGGCTCCTCTTCCACGACTCAGAGCGCGCTTCTCTTGGAGCCCTTTCCTCTCAGTATCCTCTGACTGTGTCTTCCTGCTTAAGTTGGCCCCTGTCTGTCTGTAGTAGAACCAGGCAGTTTTCCATTCCAAATCAGACTTACGGAGTTCAGGTAGGCACCGCAACGTAACGCTGTGGTATAGGGTGTCTAGAGGTGTTAATAAACATTTTTGAATTGTTTAAAGTAAATTAAATAGATTATTTAAATTATTTTCCTCTTCTTAAGGGTTATGATTAAATTGCAGGCTTGTTTTTTCCTATATAATCTGCAGTCCTAAAGAGACAGCTCTGTTTTTTTTCCAACAAAAACTACATTTTTTTTTTGTGTGTGTATTTCCTTCTCTGCAATATGGACTTAGAGCCTGTATCTGTTGAATGCAAGCTTTGTTTGAATGCCCAGGCTGAAACACCCTTACCTTTCTGTAGTGCTTGTGTGGAAAGAACTTTGTTGTACAAAGATAAATTGTTTGAGTCTGAGCCACCATTCTCTCAAGTGGATGCTGTCCAGGTTATGCCACAGCCTCCCCCACAAGTGTTCCAAACTCTGCCATCATCCCACACAGTGCCCTGCGCTTCCTCACTCTCTCCTGATGGAGTATTTTTGAAAGCTGAAATTGCAGCTCAGGTCTCCTCAGCGGTATCTGAGGCTCTAGCGGCCATTCCTATGCTGCAAGTGAGGCATAAGGGGAAGTATTTTGAGTCAGACAGTAAGGTTTCTGATCCGCCTATGGCTATCCAGGGTACTCTTTCCCATAAGTCGGAAGAGGAGGATACTTCGGTAGCCTCTGAGGGGGTACTCTCAGATTTGGATAGTGTAATTCCTGCTTCTGATGATGAAGTGGTTTTCTTCAGATTCAAGCTTGAGCTCCTCCGTGTCTTACTTAAGGAAGTTTGGCTACTTTGAACGACTCTGATACGCCTATTGTTGTCAACCCTACAAAGTCAAGTAAATTAAATAGATACTTTGATGTTCCCTCTCCTGGGGAGGTGTTCCTAGTGCCAGACCGGGCCGCAGAGATTATTTCCCAGGAATGGGAGAGACCAAGAATCCCTTTTTCCCCCTCTCCTTTCTTTAGGAAAATGTTCCCAGTCACAGACTCCATCAAGGGTCGTGGCAGACGGTCCCCAAGGTGGAGGGGGCTATCTCTACCTTGGCTAAGAGAACTACTATCCCTATTGAAGATAGTTGCTCTTTCAAAGATCCTATGGATAAGAAACGGGAGGCCTTTTTAACCCCTTAATGACCAAACCATTTTTCAATTTTCTTACCCTTAAAGGGATACTGAACCCAATTTTTTTCTTTTGTGATTCAGATAGAGCATGCAATTTTAAGCAACTTTCTAATTTACTCCTATTAATTTTTCTTCGTTCTCTTGCTATCTTTATTTGAAAAAAAAAGAAGGCATCTAAGCTTTTTGTTTGGTTCAGGACTCTGGATAGCACTTTTTTTATTGGTGGATGAATTTATCCACCAATCAGCAAGAACAACCCAGGTTGTTCACAAAAAATGGGCCGGCATCTAAACTTAAATTTGATAATAGGAGTAAATTAGAAAGTTGCTTAAAATGTCATGCTCTATCTGAATCACGAAAGAAAAAATTTGGGTTTAGTGTCCCTTTAAAGGGACAATCAAGTATAAATTAAACTTTCATTATTCAGATAGGACTTTTAATTTTAATTGACTTTCCAATTTACTTTTATCATCAAATTTGCTTTTTTCTCTTGGTATTCTTAGTTTAAACTAAACATAGGTAGGCTCATATGCTAATTTCTAAGCCTTTGAGGGCTGCCTCTTATCACATTCTTTTTAAATCTCTTTTCAACACAAAGAGACAGAAAGTACACGTGGGCTATATAGATAACACTGTGTTCAGGCAAAGAAAGTTATTTAAGATCTAGCACAATACAATGCTAAATTTAAGACAATAGATAATAAACAGTCACAGTCATGTGATCAGGGGGCTGGAAGAAGGTTCCTAGATACAAGGTAATCACAAAGGTAAAAAGTACATTAATATAACTGTGTTGGTTATGCAAAACTGGGGAATGAGTAATAAAGAGGTTATCTATCTTTTAAAACAATAACAATTCTATGGTTGACTGTCCCTTTAAGGACAAGGACTATTTTTACATTCTGCAGTGTTTGTGTTTAGCTGTAATTTTCCTCTTACTCATTTACTGTATTTACACATATTATATACCATTTTTCTCACCATTAAATGGACTTTCTAAAGATACCATTATTTTCATCATATCTTATAATTTACTATAAAAAAAAAATATGAGGGAAAAAATGGAAAAAACTTTGATCCCCAAAATCTGTTACACATCTACAACCACCAAAAAACACCCATGCTAAATAGTTTCTAAATTTTGTCCTGAGTTTAGAAATACCCAATGTTTACATGTTCTTTGCTTTTTTTGCAAGGTATAGGGCAATAAATACTTTGCTATTTCCAAACCACTTTTTTTCAAAATTAGCGCTAGTTACATTGGAAAACTGGTATCTGTCAGGAATCCCTGAATATCCCTTGACATGTATATATATTTGTTTTTAGAAGACAACCCAAAGTATTGATCTAGGCCCATTTTGGTATATTTCATGCCACCATTTCACCGCCAAATTCGATCAAATAAAAAAAAACATTCACTTTTTCACAAATTTTGCCACAAACTTTAGGTTTCTCACTGAAATTATTTACAAACAGCTTGTGCAATTATGGCACAAATGGTTGTAAATGCTTGTCTTGGATCCCCTTTGCTCAGAAATAGCAGACTTATATGGCTTTGGCGTTGCTTTTTGGTAATTAGAAGGCTGCTAAATGCCGCTGCACACCACACATGTTTTATGCCCAGCAGAGAAGGGGTTAATTAGGGAGCTTGTAGGGACCTTGTATGGTTAATTTTAGCTTTAGTGTAGTGTAGTAGACAACCCCAAGTATTGATTTAGGCCCATTTTGGTATATTTCATGCCACCATTTCACCGACAAATGTGAGCAAATAAAAAAAAAAAAAAAACTTTACATTTTTCACAATTTTAGGTTTCTCACTGAAATTATTTACAAACAGCTTGTGCAATTATGGCACAAATGGTTGTAAATACTTCTCTGGGATCCCCTTTGTTCAGAAATAGCATACTTATATGACTTTGGCGTTGCTTTTTGGTAATTAGAAGGCTGCTAAATGCCGCTGCGCACCATTCGTGTATTATGCCCAGCAGTGAAGGGGTTAATTAGGGAGCTTGTAGGGACCTTGTAGGGTTAATTTTAGCTTTAGTGTAGTAGACAACCCAAAGTATTGATCTAGGCCCATTTTGGTATATTCTATGCCACTATTTCACCACCAAAGCGATCAAATAAAAAAAATTGTTTACTTTTTACAAATTTTTTCACAAACTTTAGGTTTCTCACTGAAATTATTTACAAACAGCTTGTGCAATTATGGCATCCCCTTTGTTCAGAAATAGCAGTCATATATGGCTTTGGCGTTGCTTTTTGGCAATTAGAAGGCTGCTAAATGCTGCTGCGCACCACACGTGTATTATGCCCAGCAGTGAAGGGGCTAATTGGGTAGCTTGTAGGGTTAATTTTAGGTTTAGTGTAGATATCAGCCTCCCACCTGAGACATCCCACCCCCTGATCCCTCCCAAACAGCTCTCTTCCCTCCCCCATCCCACAATTGTCCCTGTCATCTTAAGAACTGGCAGAAAGTCTGCCAGTACTAAAATAAAAGGATTTAAAAATAATAATAAAAAAAAATCACATATTCTGCTGTTTTGGATCCCCCCTTAGCCCCCAACCTCCCTGATCACCCCGAAACAGCTCTCTAACCCTCCCCCTCTACCTTATAGTGCACCATCTTGGGTACTGGCAGCTGTCTGCCAGTACCCAGTTTACCAATAAAATGTTGGCTTTTTTAATTTTTCTGTAGTGTAGCTTCCCCCCCCCCCCTCAAAAACCAACCCCCCACCCTCTCCCATATCACTTAGATTAAAATTTGCACCCCCTCTCTACCACTTAATTTACAAAGTAATGTCTCATAGTGTAGTGTTGCCGCCCCCTTGCACACGCGTGTGTCCGTACGTGCCCTGGCGACCCCGCCCACAATCCCGCCCCCCTCTTATTCCTTCCTAGCATCGATGGCCGCCCACCCGCCTCCCACTACGGCTCCACCTACCAACGATCACGGCCATTGATGTCCGATGCAGAGATATCGTTTTTTATATTGAATTATTTATATTTGTTACTCTATCATTACACTGATCTGGCATCTGACTGTTACATACTTTCTACGCGTTAGTTTCAGTCAGATATCCAGACCCAGAGCAAAATACTGCATTAACTTTGTTTTGTGTATGTTTATTTTTGTGCATTTTTTTACTGTGGTTTTATACATACTCAATAAACATTGTTTTTAGCAATAGGACTCAGCACATCATCACTGCATTAAAAAAAAGTGACTGCAGTCAGTGTTAACTGAGCCCACACTCCTTAATCAGGAAAAAAACCTTATTCACCATAATATATAAATCATATATTGTTGTGTTTTTTTATAATATATATATATATATATATATATATATATATATATATATATATATATATATATATATATATATATATATATATATATATATATATATAGGTGGCCTTCGGTTTACAACGGTTCAATTTACACTGTTTCAGAATAACAACCTTTTTTTCCAGTCATGTGACTGCTATTGAAAAGCATTGAGAAGCAGTGCCTTTATTAAAATAGCCAGTAGGTGGAGCTATTTGCTTGTGTTGCAGCAAAGCCAAGCAAGCTGAAATTAATCAGTTTAACCAGACCTTAGCTATCAAGCAGATTTCAAAGGAACAAGATCTTCCCGTCTATAAATCAGTCCAGATTGGAATGCATAGAAAGAACTGTTTTCAGAAAAATGCAAGTGAAGTCTGTGTTGTGTGATTATTTTATTAGGTTTATAATGCTGTTTAGCATTTAAAGTCTTCATTTCAAAGCTTTAAAAATAATGTATTAGGTGTTACTTATGACAATTTTGAGAGGGGCCTGGAACCTAACTCCCTCACTTCCCATTGACTTACATTATAAACTGGGTTTCAATTTACAACGGTTTCGATTTACAACCATTCCTTCTGGAACCTAACCCCGGCGTAAACTGAGGGCTACCTGTGTATATATATATATATATATATATATATATATATATATATATATATATATTTTTATTTATTTTTTTGGGGTCCTTTAGCGCTAATTCTATAAACTTTTTATTCATTTCTTAACCTCACTTGTTAGTGGTTGCAAGTACACCCTTTTAGAATATAGCAGCTCCTAGGAATTCCATACCTTACCCCACTGATTTCAAGACAGTGCTCACTACCAAACCCTCATATCTCTCTCTCTCTCTCTCTCTCTCTCTCTCTCTCTCTCTCTCTCTCTCTCTCTCTCTCTCTCTCTCTCTCTCTCTCTCTCTCTCTCTCTCTCTCTCTCTCTCTCTCTCTCTCTCTCTCTCTCTCTCTCTCTCTCTCTCTCTCTCTCTCTCTCTCACTCTCTCACTCTCTCACTCTCTCACTCTCTCACTCTCACACTCTCACACTCTCACACTCTCACACTCTCACACTCTCACACTCTCTCTCACTCTCACACTCTCACACTCTCACACTCTCTCACACTCACACTCACTCACACTCACTCACACTCTCACTCTCACACTCTCACACTCTCACACTCTCTCTCTCTCTTACACTCTCTCTCTCTTACACTCTCTCTCTCTTACACTCTCACACTCTCTCACTCTCTCAATCTCTCTCTATATCGCAATGTAAAGGCACTATTCTGTGCCGTTTTTTCCTAACACCCCACTTTTAACTAGGGTTGCCACCTGTCCCTTAAAATACAGAACACATATAAGTTACACATGCTGCAGGGTGTGCAGTGAGGAACATGAATAGTGCTGTCCAGAAACGCAATACATGTTCCTCCCTGCATACCCTGCAGCATGTGTAACTAATTAGTGTCCAGGAAAACATGGCTGAGGTGGCAACCCTACTTTTAACCCCTAAAAACTGCCTAGATATCTGCTATTGAAATCAGTGTGAACAGATGCGCTCAGTCTCTCTCTATCATAACTCAAGTAGTCATATCGTCATAGCTGAATACACAGCTATGACGATAATAAACATAGGCCAACAAAGTTTGACAGTGTTTCTCAATTGGTGGATATGTTTCTTGATTAGTAGGTATTTCTCCTGTTAAGTGTAGTCAGTCCACGGGTCATCCATTACTTATGGGATTATATCTCCTCCCTAACAGGAAGTGCAAGAGGATCACCCAAGCAGAGCGGCTATATAGCTCCTCCCCTCTACGTCATACCCAGTCATTCTCTTGCACCTAACTAATAGATAGGACGTGTGAGAGGACTGTGGTTATTAAAATTAGTTTTTATATCTTCAATCAAAGTTTGTTATTTTAAACAGCACCGGAGTGTGTTGTTTTTTCTCAGGCAGCATTAGAAGAAGAATCTACCTGAGTTTGTGTATGATCTTAGCGGTCGTAACTAAGATCCATTTGCTGTTCTCGGCCATTCTGAGGAGTGAGGTAACTTCAGAACAGGGGACAGCGGGCAGGGTTCACCTGCAAGGAGGTATGTTGCAGTATATTATTTTCTAAGGAATGGAATTGACTGAGAAAATACTGCTAATACCCATATAATGTAAGTGCAGCCTTAAATGCAGTAGTAGCGACTGGTATCAGGCTGATATGTATGTATATTACACTGAGGTATTTCTGGGGAATGGAACTTCACTAAGAAAATACTGTATACATTTAACTTATATTTGAGCCCCCACTGCAGTGAAAGCGACTAGCAGCAGGCTTATTAGTATAATTTCATAATTTTATTTTAAAACGTTTTACTGGCATGTTAATCGTTTTTTTCTAAGGTACTTGGTGATAAAAAATTTTGGGCATTATTTTTCCACATGGCTGTCGTTTATTTATGAATAAATTCAGTTTACTGAGCTTCCCCACTGTTATAATATGAGTGGGAGGGGCCTATTTTGGCGCTTTCTTGCGCAGTAAGAATTCAGTCACAGTCTTCCTATTCCTTCCTCCATGATCCAGGACATCTCTACAGAGCCCAGGGGTCTCCAAAACTAGTTTGAGGGAGGTAATCACTCACAGCAGACCTGTGAGACTGTGCTTTTGACTGTGATAAAACGTTTATATTCTGTTATCCGTTTTTTGGGTATTAAGGGGTTAATCATCCATTTGCTGGTGGGTGCAATCCTTTGCTAACTTATTGCATTTACTGTGAAAATTTGGTTGCTATAACAAATTTGGTTCATTGTAATTTCAACTGTGACAGTTTATTGGTGCTTCTTAAAGGCACAGTAACGGTTTTTATATTGCTTGTAAATTTATTTCAAAAGTATTTTCCAAGCTTGCTAGTTTCATTGCTAGTCTGTTAAACATGTCTGACACAGAGGAAACTCTTTGTGCAATATGTTTAAAGGCCAATGTGGAGCCCAATAGAAAATTTCACCAGACAACGAGGGGGAAGTTATGCCGACTAACTCTCCTCACGTGTCAGTACCTTCGTCTCCCGCTCAGGAGGTGCGTGATATTGTGGCGCCAAGTACATCAGGGCGGCCCATACAAATCACTTTGCAAGACATGGCTAATGTTATGACTGAAGTATTATCTAAATTGCCAGAAATTAGGGGTAAACGCGACCACTCTGGGGTGAGAACAGAGTGCGCTGATAATATTAGAGCCATGTCTGATACTGCGTCACAATTTGCAGAACATGAGGACGGAGAGCTTCATTCTGTGGGTGACGGATCTGATCCAAGTAAACTGGACTCAGACATTTTAAATTTAAGCTTGAGAACCTCCGTGTATTGCTAGGGGAGGTATTAGCGGCTCTGAATGATTGTAACACGGTTGCAATTCCAGAGAAAATGTGTAGGCTGGATAAATATTTTGCGGTACCGACGTGTACTGACGTTTTTCCTATTCCTAAAAGGCTTACAGAAATTATTAACAAGGAGTGGGATAGACCTGGTGTACCCCTTTCTCCCCCTCCTATATTTAGAAAAATGTTTCCAATAGACGCCACCACACGGGACTTATGGCAGACGGTCCCTAAGGTGGAGGGAGCAGTTTCTACTCTGGCTAAACGCACCACTATCCCGGTGGAGGATAGCTGTGCTTTTTCAGATCCAATGGATAAAAAGTTAGAGGGTTACCTTAAGAAAATGTTTGTTCAACAAGGTTTTATATTACAACCCCTTGCATGCATTGCGCCTGTCACGGCTGCGGCGGCATTCTGGTTTGAGTCTCTGGAAGAGGCCATTAACTCAGTTACATTGGATGAGATTACAGACAAGCTTAGAGTCCTTAAGCTAGCTAATTCATTTATTTCCGATGCCGTAGTACACTTAATTAAACTTACGGCTAAGAATTCAGGATTCGCCATTCAAGCGCGCAGAGCGCTGTGGCTTAAATCTTGGTCAGCCGATGTGACTTCTAAATCTAAATTGCTTAACATACCTTTCAAAGGGCAGACATTATTCGGGCCCGGTTTGAAAGAAATTATCGCTGACATTACTGGAGGTAAGGGTCATGCCCTGCCTCAAGACAGAGCCAAACCAAGGGCTAGACAGTCTAATTTTCGTGCCTTTCGTAACTTCAAGGCAGGAGCAGCATCAACTTCCTCAGCTACAAAGCAGGAAGGAACTGTTGCTCGCTACAGACAGGGCTGGAAACCTAACCAGTCCTGGAACAAGGGCAAGCAGGCCAGAAAACCTGCTGCTGCACCTAAGACAGCATGAAGTGAGGGCCCCCGATCCGGAAACAGATCTAGTGGGGGGCAGACTTTCTCTCTTCGCCCAGGCTTGGGCAAGAGATGTCCAGGATCCCTGGGCGTTAGAGATCATATCTCAGGGATATCTTCTGGACTTCAAAGCTTCTCCTCCAAAAGGGAGATTTCATCTTTCAAGGCTGTCAGCAAACCAGTTAAAGAGAAGTTTCTACGCTGTGTACAAGACCTTTTATTAATGGGAGTGATCCATCCAGTTCCGCGGTCGGAACACGGACAAGGGTTTTACTCAAATCTGTTTGTGGTTCCCAAAAAAGAGGGAACCTTCAGACCAATTTTGGACTTAAAGATCCTAAACAAATTCCTAAGAGTTCCATCGTTCAAAATGGAAACTATTCGGACAATCTTACCTATGATCTAAAGGGGCCAATACATGACCACAGTGGATTTAAAGGATGCCTACCTTCACATACCGATTCACAAGGATCATTATCGGTACCTAAGGTTTGCCTTCCTAAACAGGCATTACCAGTTTGTAGCTCTTCCCTTCGAGTTAGCCACGGCTCCAAGAATCTTTACAAAGGTTCTGGGCTCTCTTCTGGCGGTACTAAGACCGCGAGGAATTTCGGTAGCTCCGTACCTAGACGACATTCTGATACAAGCGTCAAGTTTCCAGACTGCCAAGTCTCATACAGAGTTGGTTCTGGCATTTCTAAGGTCGCATGGGTGGAAGGTGAACGTAGAAAAGAGTTCTCTATTGCCACTCACAAGAGTTCCCTTCTTGGGGACTCTTATAGATTCTGTAGAAATGAAAATTTACCTGACAGAAGACAGGTTAACAAAACTTCTAAATGCTTGCCGTGTCCTTCATTCCATTCAACACCCGTCAGTGGCTCAATGCATGGAGGTAATCGGCTTAATGGTAGCGGCAATGGACATAGTACCTTTTGCACGCCTGCATCTCAGACCACTACAATTGTGCATGCTAAGTCAGTGGAATGGGGATTACTCAGATTTGTCCCCTATGCTGAATCTAGATCAAGAGACCAGAGATTCTCTTCTATGGTGGCTTTCTCGGCCACATCTGTCCAGGGGAATGCCCTTCAGCAGACCAGACTGGACGATTGTAACAACAGACGCCAGCCTACTAGGTTGGGGCGCTGTCTGGAATTCCCTGAAGGATCATGGACTCAGGAGGAGAGTCTCCTTCCAATAAACATTCTCGAATTAAGAGCAGTTCTCAATGCTCTTCTGGCTTGGCCTCAGCTAGCAACTCTGAGGTTCATCAGGTTTCAGTCGGACAACATCACGACTGTGGCTTACATCAATCACCAGGGAGGGACAAGGAGTTCCCTGGCGATGATGGAAGTCTCAAAGATAATTCGCTGGGCAGAGTCTCACTCTTGCCACCTGTCAGCGATCCACATCCCAGGCGTGGAGAACTGGGAGGCGGATTTCCTAAGTCGCCAGACTTTTCATCCGGGGGAGTGGGAACTTCACCCGGAGGTATTTGCACAACTGCTTCGGCGTTGGGGCAAACCAGATCTGGATCTCATGGCGTCTCGCCAGAACGCCAAGCTTCCTTGTTACGGATCGAGGTCCAGGGACCCGGGAGCGGTTCTGATAGATGCTCTGACAGCACCTTGGGTCTTCAACATGGCTTATGTGTTTCCACCCTTCCCGATACTTCCTCGACTGATTGCCAGGATCAAACAGGAGAGAGCATCGGTGATTCTAATAGCGCCTGCGTGGCCACGCAGGACCTGGTATGCAGATCTAGTGGACATGTCGTCCTGTCCACCATGGTCTCTGCCTCTGAGACAGGACCTTCTGGTTCAGGGTCCTTTCAAACATCCAAATCTAATTTCTCTGAGGCTGACTGCATGGAGATTGAACGCTTGATTCTATCAAAGCGTGGATTCTCGGAGTCAGTGATTGATACCTTAATACAGGCTAGGAAACCTGTTACCAGGAGAATTTACCATAAAATATGGCGTAAATACTTACATTGGTGCGAATCCAAGAGTTACTCATGGAGTAAGGTTAGGATTCCTAGGATATTGTCTTTTCTACAAGAAGGCTTAGAAAAGGGTTTATCTGCTAGTTCGTTAAAGGGACAGATCTCAGCTCTGTCCATCCTTTTACACAAGCGTCTGTCAGAAGTTCCAGACGTTCAGGCTTTTTGTCAGGCTTTGGCCAGGATTAAGCCTGTGTTTAAATCTGTTGCTCCGCCATGGAGTTTAAACTTAGTTCTTAACGTTTTACAGGGTGTTCCGTTTGAACCCCTTCATTCCATTGATATCAAGCTGTTATCTTGGAAAGTTCTGTTTCTTATGGCTATTTCCTCGGCTCGAAGAGTCTCTGAGTTATCGGCCTTACATTGTGATTCTCCTTATCTGATTTTTCATTCAGACAAGGTAGTTCTGCGTACTAAACCTGGGTTCTTACCTAAGGTAGTCACTAACAAGAATATTAATCAAGAGATTTTTGTTCCTTCATTGTGCCCTAATCCTTCCTCAAAGAAGGAACGACTTCTGCACAATCTGGACGTCGTCCGTGCCCTGAAATTCTATTTACAGGCAACTAAAGATTTTCGACAAACCTCTTCCCTGCTTGTCGTTTATTCTGGACAGAGGAGAGGTCAAAAGGCTTCGGCTACCTCTCTCTCCTTCTGGCTTCGTAGCATAATACGTTTAGCCTATGAGACTGCTGGACAGCAGCCTCCTGAAAGAATTACAGCTCATTCTACCAGAGCTGTGGCTTCCACTTGGGCCTTTAAAAATGAGGCCTCTGTTGAACAGATTTGCAAGGCTGCAACTTGGTCTTCACTTCACACCTTTTAAAAATTTTACAAATTTGACACTTTTGCTTCTTCGAAGGCTGTTTTTGGGAGAAAGGTTCTTCAGGCAGTGGTTCCTTCCGTGTAAAGGTCCTGCCTGTCCCTCCCGTCATCCGTGTACTTTTAGCTTTGGTATTGGTATCCCATAAGTAATGGATGACCCGTGGACTGACTACACTTAACAGGAGAAAACATAATTTATGCTTACCTGATAAATTCCTTTCTCCTGTAGTGTAGTCAGTCCACGGCCCGCCCTGTTTTACGGCAGGTCTAAATTTTAAATTAAACTCCAGTCACCACTGCACCCTATAGTTTCTCCTTTCTTGTTTGGTTTCGGTCGAATGACTGGGTATGACGTAGAGGGGAGGAGCTATATAGCAGCTCTGCTTGGGTGATCCTCTTGCACTTCCTGTTAGGGAGGAGATATAATCCCATAAGTAATGGATGACCCGTGGACTGACTACACTACAGGAGAAAGGAATTTATCAGGTAAGCATAAATTATGTTGTTTATCAGTTGGTGGGTATGTATATTGATTGGTGGGTTACTGGTATGTTTATCAATTGGTGGGTATGTATATTGATTGGTGGCTTACGGGTATGTTTCTTGATTGGTGGGTATGTTTATTGATTGGTGGGTATGTTTATCTATTGGTGGGTATGCTTATCGATTGGGTATTTTTATTGATTGGTGGGTATGTTATTGATTAGTGGGTATGTTATTGATTTGTGGGTATTTTTTATTGATGGGTGGTGTATGTTTTTAACTGTAACTGTAAATTAATTTGTGCACTGTTTGTACACTGTTCTAAGCAATTACAGTTTAATAGATACGTATCTGGCTCAAACATTGTACAGTAAATTTAGGTTTCAGAATTAGCCTTTCCATGGAGGTTGGGACAATAATAATTTTTACAGCAAAAGTCTCACTGGAGTACAACAAGCTGCGGCCCCACAGACTGGCAAATGGTGTGGTGAGCACAAGCTGAGCGCACATTGTAAGAACAAGCTGAGGGAACACGCATGTCACTAACCATCAGATAATGCCGGTCCCGTTCTCCGTCACACAAATCGCTTCTTGTGGCTTTGCACTCAGCGCCGCATGCCCGCACCCGCCACCAGCAACAATCCGGGGTCTCAGGAGAGGCCTATATATGCCGCCCTGTATCCGGCAATACTGTGCCCGCCCAGGACATAGCTACACAACCGCCCGGGGAGAGAAATAAAATGTGACTGTGGTCACCACGACTAGGCTGAGGAAGCGAAGATAAAGAGGTTGGACATCTACTACAAACAACCAATAATCACATTGTAAATGGCTGTACTGTATTGATTGAAGTGGACTTTCAGCCAATTATCAGTCAAGCATTTTAGCAGGAGGGCGGGTCATTTTGGGGTTGCCATAAGAAAGGGCATGATGAATTTTTGCAATGTAATACAAGTGTCTGGTAGGCTAAGGTTTAAAGCCTGGGATTGGCTAATATATCTCTGTAAGCACTGACAGTAGGTGTGGGAAGTGCCGCTGATGGGGTAACATGCAGGGTCGAGTGACACAGCCCAAGAACAGTGTTCCAGTAGAAAATACGGGACAAACCCCTTCCCGTATTGATTCAAAACGGGACGCGCTATTTTCTTCTCAAATACGGGACGAGTCCGTATTTTAAGAGACGGTTGGCAACCCTACTGTATAGCGAGATAAACGGCTGTCAAGCTAACATATGAGAGCCTTACTAGTAGTTAGATAATCTTCCCAGAGCGTAGAGCCTTAGATCTTCAGGCTCATCTAGGTTCAGCAATGCAAGAATTTAATTTCTTGTATTAGAATGTCCCTTTAATTCTACTAATGTGTTGCCAGTCATAGCTCAGCTGCATTTGACAGTAATATTCACTACTATATAAATCTAAATCTGTTTCATAACAGACACATTTTGTTAAATATATAACTATGTGTAAGTCAAGAGGTTGGATTATTACTTTGCAGTGGTGCATTCAACTGTATTCATTTTCTCAAGTGTTGGTACCACGAAGCTTGTCACTTGACCTAAGTGTACAAGTAAAAGTGATATTGCCTCCAGGCACGTCAAGAAAAAGATAGTTTGTCTCTGTTACATGAATATAAGTGACAGCTCAAAGCTTCTTAAAAGGACACTGAACCCAAATTTTTTCTTTTGTGATTCAGATAGAGCATGCAACCAATTTTAAGCAACTTTCTAATTTACTCCTATTATCAATTTTTACTTCGTTCTCTTGCTATTTGTATTTGAAAAAGAAGGCATCTTAGCTTTTTTTTATTCAGAACTCTGGACAGCATTTTTTTTATTGGTGGATGAATTTATCCACCAATCAGCAAGGACAACAGAGGTTGTTAACCAAAAATGGTCCGGCATCTAAACTTACATTCTTGCATTTCAAATAAAGATACCAATAGAATGAAGACAATTTGATAATAGGAATAAATTAGAAAGTTGCTTAAAATGTCATGCTCTATCTGAATCACGAAAGAAAATTTTTGGGTTCAGTGTCCCTTTAACCCCCTGTAAATGTTCATCTAACAGTATGTGTTATGCACTTGTTTATGTAGGTGCTGAGCAGCCTGTCTCAGCTTACTGCTGCATGAAACCAGTGTATAGTGATGTTGTCTGCCTGGGGAGTTGAGAATTCCTTATGCTGTGAGTATATACTCACTGGAATTGCTGTTTCCCTTCCTTGGTTGTCCCTATGCACAGACAGTAAAATCATTTTTTGCACATGCATCTGATGATTGTTGCACTGTGCTCAGGAAACATTTTTATCCTTTTGTTGTGGGTTTGATTTGACTGTTTTAAGACCACTGACTCTAAAAGAGACTTTAAATCTAAAATAATATCCCGCCCCAGAGTTATTCATAGTATATAATTAATTAAAGTATTGTCCCTTTTCATGTAATTTTCCTTTGAAAATAGTTTTTCTCCCCCACCACTCTCATCGCCAGAAAGTATTCTGCAGAAAACAGAAATAACCAGGCAACATTCCATGCACAGTGAGTATGGATCTGTGCAATAACTAATATATAATTGTTCCTAATTGATCACAGCAAAGAAAAAAATGTACAATGCAGCCTATACAGAAATAGACCCTTGTTTCTTTTAATTTACCTATCAAATCTATATATTTTTTTAAGTAGACAACCTAAGGTATTGATCTAGGCCCATTTTGGTATATTTCATGCCACCATTTCACCGCCAAAATTTCTTACTTTTTTCACAAACTTTAGGTTTCTCACAGAAATGATTTACATACTGCTTGTGCAATCATGGCAAAAATGTTTGTAAAAGTTTCTCTGGGATCCCCTTTGTTCAGAAATAGCAGACATATATGGCTTTGTCATTGCTTTTTGGAAGGCCACTAATTGCAGCTGCGCACCACACTTCTATTATTCCAAGTAGAGAAGGGGTTAATTAGGTAGCTTAAAAGGTCAATGTTGGCTTTAGTGTAGAGATTAGCCTCCTACCTGCTAACCCCCATCTTAGGTACTGGCAGACAGTCTTCCAGTATGAAAAATCAGGATATATATATATATATATATATATATATATATATATATATATATATATATATATATATATATATATATATATATATATATATATAATCTCTCTCTCCAGTGTAGAATCCCCCCTTACCCCCCCCCAAACAGCTCTCTAAACCTCCCCCTCTAACTGTTAAGCGCCATCTTAGTCATCTGCCCTCATATGGAGGCGGATCGCCGATTGCGGCAGATGCTTGAAGCTTCAGGAGCTCCAGATCTCTGCTGTAACGTAATAGCCGAGAGTGCTGGAGCATCCTGAAGCGGGCGATGTATATATACTTGGTGTGGTACGATAGCCAAAGTACCGTACAACGTGTGTGTGTGTATATATGTATATATATATATATATATATATATATATATATATATATATATATGTATATATATGTATGTATATGTGTATATGTATGTATGTATATGTGTATATGTATGTATATATATATATATATATATATATATATATATATATATATATATATATATATATATATATATATATATATTTATATAACGGATTGGGTGAAGGGGTTGATACACTTTCCATCTTAATACAGCTGCATTCCTTACTTGTGGAAAATACTGAAGCTGGCCACCAGGAGGAGGCAAAGACACCCTAGCCAAAGGCTTAAATTCCTTCCCCCACTACCTCATAAGTCCAGTCATTCTTTGCCTTTCATCCCAGGAGGTTGGGAGAGAAGTATTAGAAGATTTCAGGGTAGTCTCTTATGTAGCCTTTCATCACAGGAGGTTGGCAGAGAAGTGTTAGAAGATCTCAGAGTAGTCTCTTATGGAGGGTAGTACTCTTTGAGATGGAACTGGAGTTTTAAGTAGTCCTGTCAGCCTTTCAGTGTTAGCATGGATGAAAGTTAGAGTCCAGAGATGCAGGGAGAGTCTTTCTGCGAAACCATCCCAACTCATATTAACAGCTCCATAGGCAATCAGCGTTGACGAGTTTCGCTGCCTGTTTTCTTCACTCAAGTCCATGTCAGAAGCGATGCTCCTATCTGTCACACTTGAAGGGCCGTGTTTCTGTTCCACGGCGTAGATTCTGGTAAGATTGTTTCATATTTTATACATGTATGATAACGCAAGAAGACAGGGTCACAGTGTGACTTCTTTTATCTGTATAGAATCGGGGGATTATTGAACAGGGGGGGCGGGGGATAATCTTCTATGTTTATTTGATTTTATGCTGCTTTTATGTGTGATATGTTATGGGCTCATAGGCTTTTATGGAATATACAGGTTTCACTTTTACTTTGAGAGCCATGCAGCTTACAAGCTTGGCACGCTTTCTCATAGCAGGGACGGTCCTGCATTGTGCACCATGTGATTCATTCCCTTTTTTCGTGACCGGGTGTCTATCAGAGAGGAGTCATAAATCTCTGTAATGTCTGGATCATAGGAGGTGGTGAGTGCCCCAGCCATTGGGGTAAAAGGGTGCCGCTTTTTTGAATAAAATATGTTTTAGATGTTTTATTTTTCTAGTAATCCGGTTATTGCACTAGCGATGGAGGATTCTGTTACTTTAGAGGGCACTCCCTCTATTCCTATTGAGTAATTCCTGTTTTATATGGTGAGGAGGCCTTAGTTCCGCCCTCTCAATTATGTTCCATATGCCTTGAAAATGTGATAATATCAAACATGCTTGATACCACGGAGTCGTCCAGTGAGATGCGTACCCTACATTCTTATATCTCTACACATGCAGTTTTCCCGTAGCATTGCTGATCTTCCATCTGGAGGGGGCCTTTTTCACCAGACGTTACTGCGCAGTTCAGACAGCGGTGTCTGCGGCCTTTAATGCTTTACCTCGTCCTGCTAAGCGCAAGCGAAAGGTTTCATATTGCTCTCCTTCCCAGAGTACATCAGATAATTTATTGGATTTAACTGAAGGTTATCCGAGGATGAAGTTCTTTCTGAGACTTCAGAGTATGAACATTCTTGGTCGGAGTCTGCTGCCTCTAAACCTCCGGCTGCAGAGGAACCGCAGAGGACTTTAATTTTGGAATTTGCCTTTTCTTCTAAAGGAAGTTTTTGGTGAATTCAGAGGTCTCAGAGGCCAAATTGCCTGATGAACCTTTAATTCCAAAATTGGATAGAGTTTTAGGACAGGGTTGTACCTTATCCTTTCCTGCTCCTGTTAGATGGAGAACACTATTATGAATGAATGGGACAGGATTGTATTCCTTTTCCCCCCTCTTCTCCCTTTCACAAATTGTCCCCGGTCCTGGACTCTCAATGGAGTTTGTGAGGTTCCGTCCCTAAATGGGATGGCTTTATCTTCACCCTTGCTAAACCTACTACTATCCCGCTTGAGGATAGTTCTTCGTTTGAAGAGCCCATGGATAAAAGATGGAAACTCTCTTAAGAAGGATGTTTCAACGTACGGGTTATTTGTTTCAACCGGCGGCGGGTGTTGCCGCGGTTACTGGAGAAACTACCTTTAGGTGTGACTCATAGGATTCATCAGGGTGGAGGGTCCCCTCGACATTACTCAGAAAAGATTTCCAGCCTTGAGTGCTGTTAATTCTTTTATCTGCGCTGCTATTAGGCAGTTTATTCGCTTGAATTCTATGGCTTCAGCTTTTCCGGTTCAGGCCCGTCGGGCTCTGGCTGAAGTCATGGTCTGCGGATATGACTTCTAAGTCCTTTAAGGGAATGATTTTGTCTGGTCCAGGCCTGGACTCAATTATCCCCACGGTCTCAGGGGGCAAGGGTGCCCGCCTACCGCAAGAGTATATGAACTAATCTAAGGGACAATTTTCGTTCTGATAAAGCCCATGTCAGCAATCCACCGCTAAGCCAGAGCAAACCAAGAGCTCTTGGAAGCTGGCTCATACCTGGAATAAATCCAAGCAGAACAAGAAGCCTGCCGAGTCGACGTCAGCGTGAATAGGCGGTCCCAGGTCAGATTTGTAGGGCGGCTACCTGGTTCTCCTCATACTTTTTCCATAATTTTACAAGTTTGATGTTTTTGCTTCTGCTGAAGCGGCTTTCGGGAGAAAGATTTTGCAGGCTGTGGTGCCCTTAGATTAGGGTCCGCCTCTCTCTTTTTCCCTCCCGTTAGCATTCCGTGTACTCTAGAGCTTGGGTATATGTTTCCCACAAGTAAGGAAGGCAGCTGTGGACTCTTCCCATATTAAGATGGAAAACATAAATTATGCTTACCTGATAATATAATTTCCATCTGTATGGAAAGAGTCCACAGCTCCCGCCATTGTTCTCCGATGGGCGGCCCTAAATTTGATTTTTTTTTTTCTCCTGGCACCTTTTTCACCCTGATATTTATCCTACTGTTCTTTGTTCTCTCTGCAGAATGCCTGGGGTTATGAGGAAGTGGGAGGAGTATTTAAGCCTTTGGCTGGGGTGTCTTTGCCTCCTCCTGGTGGCCAGGTTCAGTATTTCCCACAAGTAAGGAATGCAGCTGTGGACTCTTGCCATACAGATGGAAATTAAATTATCAGGCAAGCATAAGTTATGTTTTTTACCTCTGTGATTACCTTGTATCTAAACATCTTCTGACAGACCCCTGATCACATGACATTTTATTTATTATCTATTCACTTGCATTTAGTACTGTGTTGTGCTAAATCTTAAATAAATGCTTGTGCATGAACACAATGTTATCTTTATGTCCCACATAAACTAGCAGTCTCCTGTTGTGAAAAGCAAATACAAAAGCATGTGATAAGAGGCTGCCTAATGGGGCTTAGAATCAGACAGAAATTTAGAGGTTTAAATGTTATAAAGTATATTAATATTAATGTTGGTTGTGCAAAGCTGGGGAATGGTTAGTAAAGGTAAACAATAACAATTGTTGTGTAGACTGTCCCTTTAATGAACCTTTAAATCCCATCTCTATCTGACACCCTGATTTGTGTAGACAGAAATACAAACAGGAAGACAAATTGCCCATACTTTATAACAAAGGTTAATACTTGTTTATCAGCTCCTGTGTGTTATTTTAAGTGTCAGACAGTAAATCATTCTTAAAATACCTATGTGTGTGAGACACTGCCCAATAACAAAGGTTGTGCGTTCTCAATTTAGTAACAGCCGTAAGTGTTTGCTCATTTACGTGAAGAATCAATCTGACGATCTGCGCAATCAGTGGGTGTGAAGTACAACTGGGTTTTTATGTCATTAAAGGGATATGAAACCCACATTTTTTTCTTTCATGATTCAGACAGCATGCAATTGTAAGCAACTTTATTATCATTTTTTTCTTATTCATTCATTCATTCATTCATTTCTTTCTTTTATCTTTCTTTCTTCATTTCTTTCTCATAGGAGCTGGCCTATTTTTGGTTTAGCATACTGGGTAGCGCTTGCTGATTGGTGGCTACATTTAGCCACCAATCAGCAAGCGCTACTCAGGTGCTCAACCAAAAATGGGCAGACTCCTAAGCTTTACATTTCTGCTTTTCAAATCTAGATATCAAGAGAACGAAGAAAAAATGATAATAGGAGTAAATTAGAAAGTTGCTTAAAATTCAACTTTTTAAAGGGACATTCTAATGATAAAACTCATAGAAACATGGATTTTGACGGCAAATTAGAACCATAGGCCCAATAAACCCACTCACAATTTCTAGAGGTGTAAGTTTATTTAGCTTGTAGGATAGCTGTAGGCTTATACCAGGAAAGCTTAAAGTCCCCCATAGTGTTTGTCCTTATCACCTCTAAGGGTAGTTCATTCCATGAATTAACCACCCTTTACCACTAGTATCACACTGGCATTGCTTTAACAAATAGCTTAGGTTCCGCAACGTGTTGTATCTCCTAAGCAGGACATGGCTGGTGATCCAATTATAAACAGTATACACATGCAGCCACCACTCAGCAGCTACGTCATCCTGAGGTGCTGCAAAGTGTTATGGCTGGAGAGTGGAACTGTACAAGGGACATTAGTGCAAAACTAAAATGCTCTAAAGAATTTAAACATTTTATTGTTATTCTGTCACTTTAAAGGGACATAAAAGTACAAAAAGAAAATGCTCTAATGTGTTAGAGCATTTGGTTATCACACTATCTCTTGCATGTAACAGTGTCCAACCCCTGCAAAGCAAGTAAACACATAGTTAAAGTCGACTCCACAGAAGCAATGCTCTACTGGTAGCTACCTGAACACATCTGGTGAACCAATGAAAAGAGACGAATGTGTGTAGCTACCAACTAGGTCCCTGTAAAGCATTGCTGCTACTGAGCCTACCTCTAGATATGATTTTCACCAAAGGATAGTAAGAGAAAAAAAGTACATTTTATCATAGAAGTAAATTGAAAATTCTCTTAAATTTGTATGCTCCATCTGAACCATGAAAGTTTAATTTTGACATTCATGTGGAATAGGCTTGCAGAGCAAAAAGTCTGAAATTGCACCTTGCGATTTCATTTTGTATATAAAATAGCTGTTTTTGTTCATTTGATTCCACAGCCATTAAAATGGGTCGCGCTTACTGGAAAATTAGATATCTTTTATCTTATCACTTTCTGTACACACTGATGATTACTTATCCCAATACTTGGAGAGAACAATTGAAAATTGACATTTTATTACTTATCTCTCAACCCCCACTGGGAGTGTGATTTCTTCTGCTAACTATGTATACATAGCTTCTTTTTTTTTAAGCCAATACTTAAGTATTGACATTTGCAGTCTAGGTGGGGATACCTCAGACATAAGCAGCCATTTCAAAAGCCAAAATAAAGGTAAAGGAGCTATTTGTAAAGATTTTAATACACTCCAGCAGGTAAAATGGATGCTTGGTACTAAAGGCTAGTACATTTTACGGTACACTGTCCTATTAAAGGCATGTTGCTGGTAAGAGTGCATTATATTCTATGCACTGGAACAACCTCCCACTGGAATGCTGATGTGTGTCGCTGCATCTTTTTATGTAGCTTTTCTATTTATAAAACAATACTGCCATATTCATATTTTTCGGTATAGACAGCTTTTTCTGCAAGCAAAATCAGCTACTTCAAATGATAATATAAATGTTAAGGGGCTTTATTTAAACAATTTAATGCACACCAACAGGTAAAATGGATTATTGGGAGAAAATTTGACATTACCGTGTTCTTTTTTTACATGGTTATTTTGTGTTTACTTCTATTGGCAAAACATGTCTGCTTTGTCATGCCAGTGAACACTTTGCATTGTATACAAAGACACCGCTGGTATTCACAATACAGCTCTTAATGTTTGACCCAAGAGGATACAATTGGGTTCCTTGCATTTCATTCCTTTTATTCGATGGGAAGAATTACATTCCTTACTAATTCTCTGACCTTTCTTTGGTGTTAAATTGACTCCGAGCCTTCACTTGCTTTGTGTAAATAACTTAAAGGGACAGTCTAGGCCAAAATAAACTTTCATGATTCAGATAGAGCATGTAATTTTAAACAATTTTCCAATTTACTTTTATCCCCAATTTTGCTTTGTTCTCTTGGTATTCTTAGTTGAAAGCTTAACCTAGGAGGTTCATATGCTAATTTCTTAGACCTTGAAGGCCACCTCTTTTCAGAATGCATTTTAACAGTTTTTCACCACTAGAGTGTGTTATTTCACGTATTTCATATAGATAACTTCACGTGCACAAGCACAGTGTTATCTGGGAGCAGGCACTGATTGGCTAGACTGCAAGTCTGTCAAAAGAACTGAAATAAAGGGGCAGTTTACAGAGGCTTAGATACAAGATAATCACAGAGGTTAAAAGTATATTATTATATAACTGTGTTGGTTATGCAAAACTGGGGAATGGGTAATAAAGGGATTATCTATCTTTTAAAACAATAAAAATTCTGGTGTAGACTGTCCCTTTTAACAAAATGAACAAGGGGGCCAACACATTATATTTAAATCAAAACCACTGTTGTTGGACTTATCCCAAAGTGAATAGCAACGCTTCTTGTTCAGAGACGTATTTATCTAATTCACATATTTATACACACTTGTTTAGTGTTATCAATTAACAGATCTTATTTTTAGCACATAGTTTAATATATGGGTGCACAAGAAAAATGAATGTATACACAAACATGTATAAAACTATTTCTTTCTAGGAAGCAGGTCCCTCTAATCATTCTCAGTCTGTATATCCTCACAGTTTCTTTTTACTTTTTTTTATCACCTTATTGTCTGCAGATTATGTTGACACATTATAAATACATATAATAATATAATTGATTTTAGCTGCATTATTTCTAAAAAGAATCCATCCACATTTTCTCATTCACCGTCTTTGATCACTTTGAAAATCTTATTGCTGCCTTCCAAGTACCTCATTTGAGCTTTGACCACACCTAGAAGGAACTAAATGCAAAACACCCACTACCCAGTTGTATTTGATACGTTGTCTCAAACACTCCCTTTTGATTTAATAATAACCTCTGCTCTCTTAAGTTTCTCACACTCAAGTCCTGCATAAAAGGTTTCTTGCATGCTGTGTCCTGTATCACAGTGCACTTCACTTCTCCATAACAGACGTTCAAATCGTCAAACATGTCATCCAGACGTTAATAAACTGAATGAAACTTAGAAACCAGACAAATTGTTAAGGAACAAAAAAATCTGTGTAACTTTGATTTTTGTATCATTAGTTTTTTTGATAAATCCAAGAAAAGAGGCTTTCACAAGAAGCATATGGTAAGATTAAAGGTATGTGAAACCCATTTTTTTTCTTTCATGATTCAGATAGAGCATGACATTTTAAGTAACTTTCTAAATTTCTCCTATTATCAAGTTTTCTTCATTCTCTTGGTATCTTTATTTGAAAAGCATGAATGCAATTTTAGTAGTCGGGTCCATTTTTGGTTCAGACCTGGGTAGCGCTTGCTAATTGGTGGCTAAATGTAGCCACCAATCAGCAAGTGCTACCCAGGGGGCTGAACAAAACAATGGGCCAGCTCCTAAGCTTACATTCCTGCTTTTTAAAAAAAAATACCGAGACCTAATAAAATTTGATAAATAGGAGTAAATTAGAAAGTTGCTTTAAATTGCATGCTCTATTTTTATAATGAGAGAAAAAAAATTGGGTTTCATATCCCTTTTAAGAATATAACATTTTATATCAATCTCTCACATCCTTACCTACTAAATTTTTATTTTTATTTTTCTACAGACGACAAAGACCCTCCACATTCTATTTGGATTGACGTTCCCACAGGCCCGTATTTAAAGCCAAGAGGACGTGGAAAAACAGTAGGTTCTATGCAATGTCTAATTCAGTTGTTAAACAGAATGCCACTCAAATGGTCCTAGTGTCTGGCACATACCACTTGTAGCTGGTTTGTGTCACAACTTACTAAATTAGTTTAAATTCCATTAACTGCAAGTGTTGTTGTTGTTCACAACAGTGGTGATTACTGAACATTAGATTCTATTTAACGATTGTGTTGTCGTTATATCATTTTTTTTATTGTACTCTCTGGTAGTATTCTGAATAAATTAAGTTTCTCCAACATAGGTGTGTCCGGTCCACGGCGTCATCCTTACTTGTGGGATATTCTCTTCCCCAACAGGAAATGGCAAAGAGCCCAGCAAAGCTGGTCACATGATCCCTCCTAGGCTCCGCCTACCCCAGTCATTCTCTTTGCCGTTGTACAGGCAACATCTCCACGGAGATGGCTTAGAGTTTTTTAGTGTTTAACTGTAGTTTTTATTATTCAATCAAGAGTTTGTTATTTTAAAATAGTGCTGGTATGTACTATTTACTCTGAAACAGAAAAGAGATGAAGATTTCTGTTTGTAAGAGGAAAATGATTTTAGCAACCGTTACTAAAATCGATGGCTGTTCCACACAGGACTGTTGAGAGGAATTAACTTCAGTTGGGGGAACAGTGAGCAGAATTTTGCTGCTTGAGGTATGACACTTTCTAACAAGACGATGTAATGCTGGAAGCTGTCATTTTCCCTATGGGATCCGGTAAGCCATTTTTATTACAGACAGTAAATAAGGGCTTCACAAGGGCTTTTTAAGACTGTAGACATTTTCTGGGCTAAATCGATTCATATATAAACATATTTAGCCTTGAGGAATCATTTTAATCTGGGTATTTTGTAAAATAATATCGGCAGGCACTGTTTTGGACACCTTATTCTCTAGGGGCTTTCCCTAATCATAGGCAGAGTCTCATTTTCGCGCCTGTATTGCGCACTTGTTTTTGAGAAGCATGACATGCAGTCGCATGTGTGAGGAGCTCTGATACATAGAAAAGACTTTCTGAAGGCGTCATTTGGTATCGTATTCCCCTTTGGGCTTGGTTGGGTCTCAGCAAAGCAGATACCAGGGACTGTAAAGGGGTTAAAGATAAAAACGGCTCCGGTTCCGTTATTTTAAGGGTTAAAGCTTCCAAATTTGGTGTGCAATACTTTTAAGGCTTTAAGACACTGTGGTGAAATTTTGGTGAATTTTGAACAATTCCTTCATACTTTTTTGCAATTGCAGTAATAAAGTGTGTTCAGTTTAAAATTTAAAGTGACAGTAACGGTTTTATTTTAAAACGTTTTTTGTACTTTGTTATCAAGTTTATGCCTGTTTAACATGTCTGAACTGCCAGATAGACTGTGTTCTGAATGTGGGGAAGCCAAGGTTCCTTCTCATTTAAATAGATGTGATTTATGTGACACAAAATTTAGAGAAAATGATGCCCAAGATGATTCCTCAAGTGAGGGGAGTAAGCATGGTACTGCATCATCCCCTCCTTCGTCTACACCAGTCTTGCCCACTCAGGAGGCCCCTAGTACATCTAGCGCGCCAATACTCCTTACTATGCAACAATTAACGGCTGTAATGGATAATTCTATCAAAAACATTTTAGCCAAAATGCCCACTTATCAGCGTAAGCGCGACTGCTCTGTTTTAGATAATACTGAAGAGCATGAGGACGCTGATGATATTGTTTCTGAAGGGCCCCTACACCAGTCTGAGGGGGCCAGGGAGGTTTTGTCTGAGGGAGAAATTTCAGATTCAGGGAAAATTTCTCAACAAGCTGAACCTGATGTGATTACATTTAAATTTAAGTTGGAACATCTCCGCGCACTGCTTAAGGAGGTGTTATCCACTCTGGATGATTGTGAGAATTTGATCATCCCAGAGAAACTATGTAAAATGGACAAGTTCCTAGAGGTCCCGGGGCCCCCAGAAGCTTTTCCTATACCCAAGCGGGTGGCGGACATTGTAAATAAAGAATGGGAAAGGCCCGGTATACCTTTCGTCCCTCCCCCCATATTTAAAAAATTGTTTCCTATGGTCGACCCCAGAAAGGACTTATGGCAGACAGTCCCCAAGGTCGAGGGGGCGGTTTCTACTCTAAACAAACGCACCACTATACCCATAGAAGATAGTTGTGCTTTCAAAGATCCTATGGATAAAAAATTAGAAGGTTTGCTTAAAAAGATGTTTGTTCAGCAAGGTTACCTTCTACAACCAATTTCATGCATTGTCCCTGTCACTACAGCCGCGTGTTTCTGGTTCGATGAGCTAGAAAAGGCGATCACTAGTGATTCTCCCCCTTATGAGGAGATTATGGACAGAATCCGTGCTCTCAAATTGGCTAATTCTTTCACCCTAGACGCCACTTTGCAATTGGCTAGGTTAGCGGCGAAAAATTCTGGGTTTGCTATTGTGGCGCGCAGAGCGCTTTGGTTGAAATCTTGGTCAGCGGATGCGTCTTCCAAGAACAAATTGCTTAACATTCCTTTCAAGGGGAAAACGCTGTTTGGCCCTGACTTGAAAGAGATTATCTCTGATATCACTGGGGGTAAGGGCCACGCCCTTCCTCAGGATAGGTCTTTCAAGGCCAAAAATAAACCTAATTTTCGTCCCTTTCGTAGAAACGGACCAGCCCCAAGTGCTACGTCCTCTAAGCAAGAGGGTAATACTTCTCAAGCCAAGCCAGCCTGGAGACCAATGCAAGGCTGGAACAAGGGAAAGCAGGCCAAGAAACCTGCCACTGCTACCAAGACAGCATGAAATGTTGGCCCCCGATCCGGGACCGGATCTGGTGGGGGGCAGACTCTCTCTCTTCGCTCAGGCTTGGGCAAGAGATGTTCTGGATCCTTGGGCACTAGAAATAGTCTCCCAAGGTTATCTTCTGGAATTCAAGGGGCTTCCCCCAAGGGGGAGGTTCCACAGGTCTCAATTGTCTTCAGACCACATAAAAAAACAGGCATTCTTACATTGTGTAGAAGACCTGTTAAAAATGGGAGTGATTCATCCTGTTCCATTAGGAGAACAAGGGATGGGGCTCTACTCCAATCTGTTCGTAGTTCCCAAAAAAGAGGGAACGTTCAGACCAATCTTAGATCTCAAGATCCTAAACAAGTTTCTCAAGGTTCCATCGTTCAAAATGGAAACCATTCGAACAATTCTTCCTTCCATCCAGGAAGGTCAATTCATGACCACGGTGGATTTAAAGGATGCGTATCTACATATTCCTATCCACAAGGAACATCATCGGTTCCTAAGGTTCGCATTCCTGGACAAGCATTACCAGTTCGTGGCACTTCCTTTCGGATTAGCCACTGCTCCAAGGATTTTCACAAAGGTACTAGGGTCCCTCCTAGCGGTGCTAAGACCAAGGGGCATTGCAGTAGTACCTTACTTGGACGACATTCTGATTCAAGCGTCGTCCCTTCCTCAAGCAAAGGCTCACACGGACATAGTCCTGGCCTTTCTCAGATCTCACGGATGGAAAGTGAACGTAGAAAAGAGTTCTCTATCTCCGTCAACAAGGGTTCCCTTCTTGGGAACAATAATAGACTCCTTAGAAATGAGGATTTTTCTGACAGAGGCCAGAAAAACAAAACTTCTAAACTCTTGTCAAATACTTCATTCCGTTCCTCTTCCTTCCATAGCGCAGTGCATGGAAGTAATAGGTTTGATGGTAGCGGCAATGGACATAGTTCCTTTTGCGCGCATTCATCTAAGACCATTACAACTGTGCATGCTCAGTCAGTGGAATGGGGACTATACAGACTTGTCTCCGACGATACAAGTAAATCAGAGGACCAGAGATTCACTCCGTTGGTGGCTGTCCCTGGACAACCTGTCACAAGGGATGAACTTCCGCAGACCAGAGTGGGTCATTGTCACGACCGACGCCAGTCTGATGGGCTGGGGCGCGGTCTGGGGACCCCTGAAAGCTCAGGGTCTTTGGTCTCGGGAAGAATCTCTTCTACCGATAAATATTCTGGAACTGAGAGTGATACTCAATGCTCTCAAGGCTTGGCCTCAGCTAGCAAAGGCCAAGTTCATACGGTTTCAATCAGACAACATGACGACTGTTGCGTACATCAACCATCAGGGGGGAACAAGGAGTTCCCTGGCGATGGAAGAAGTGACCAAAATCATTCAATGGGCGGAGACTCACTCCTGCCACTTGTCTGCAATCCACATCCCAGGAGTGGAAAATTGGGAAGCGGATTTTCTGAGTCGTCAGACATTACATCCGGGGGAGTGGGAACTCCATCCGGAAATCTTTGCCCAAATTACTCAACTGTGGGGCATTCCAGACATGGATCTGATGGCCTCTCGTCAGAACTTCAAGGTTCCTTGCTACGGGTCCAGATCCAGGGATCCCAAGGCGACTCTAGTAGATGCACTAGTAGCACCTTGGACCTTCAAACTAGCTTATGTATTCCCGCCGTTTCCTCTCATCCCCAGGCTGGTAGCCAGGATCAATCAGGAGAGGGCATCGGTGATCTTGATAGCTCCTGCGTGGCCACGCAGGACTTGGTATGCAGATCTGGTGAATATGTCATCGGCTCCACCATGGAAGCTACCTTTGAGACGAGACCTTCTTGTTCAAGGTCCGTTCGAACATCCGAATCTGGTCTCACTCCAACTGACTGCTTGGAGATTGAACGCTTGATCTTATCAAAACGAGGGTTCTCAGATTCTGTTATTGATACTCTTGTTCAGGCCAGAAAGCCTGTAACTAGAAAAATTTACCACAAAATATGGAAAAAATATATCTGTTGGTGTGAATCTAAAGGATTCCCTTGGGACAAGGTAAAAATTCCTAAGATTCTATCCTTTCTTCAAGAAGGATTGGAGAAAGGATTATCTGCAAGTTCCTTGAAGGGACAGATTTCTGCCTTGTCTGTGTTACTTCACAAAAAGCTGGCAGCTGTGCCAGATGTTCAAGCCTTTGTTCAGGCTCTGGTTAGAATCAAGCCTGTTTACAAACCTTTGACTCCTCCTTGGAGTCTCAACTTAGTTCTTTCAGTTCTTCAGGGGGTTCCGTTTGAACCCTTACATTCCGTTGATATTAAGTTATTATCTTGGAAAGTTTTGTTTTTGGTTGCAATTTCTTCTGCTAGAAGAGTTTCAGAATTATCTGCTCTGCAGTGTTCTCCTCCTTATCTGGTGTTCCATGCAGATAAGGTGGTTTTACGTACTAAACAAAAACATTAACCAGGAGATAGTCGTGCCTTCTTTGTGTCCGAATCCAGTTTCAAAGAAGGAACGTTTGTTGCACAATTTGGATGTTGTTCGCGCTCTAAAATTCTATTTAGATGCTACAAAGGATTTTAGACAAACATCTTCCTTGTTTGTTGTTTATTCTGGTAAAAGGAGAGGTCAAAAAGCAACTTCTACCTCTCTCTCTTTTTGGATTAAAAGCATCATCAGATTGGCTTATGAGACTGCCGGACGGCAGCCTCCTGAAAGAATCACAGCTCATTCCACTAGGGCTGTGGCTTCCACATGGGCCTTCAAGAACGAGGCTTCTGTGGATCAGATATGTAGGGCAGCGACTTGGTCTTCACTGCACACTTTTACCAAATTTTACAAGTTTGATACTTTTGCTTCTTCTGAGGCTATTTTTGGGAGAAAGGTTTTGCAAGCCGTGGTGCCTTCCATTTAGGTGACCTGATTTGCTCCCTCCCTTCATCCGTGTCCTAAAGCTTTGGTATTGGTTCCCACAAGTAAGGATGACGCCGTGGACCGGACACACCTATGTTGGAGAAAACAGAATTTATGTTTACCTGATAAATTACTTTCTCCAACGGTGTGTCCGGTCCACGGCCCGCCCTGGTTTTTAATCAGGTCTGATAATTTATTTTCTTTAACTACAGTCACCACGGTATCATATGGTTTCTCCTATGCAAATATTCCTCCTTTACGTCGGTCGAATGACTGGGGTAGGCGGAGCCTAGGAGGGATCATGTGACCAGCTTTGCTGGGCTCTTTGCCATTTCCTGTTGGGGAAGAGAATATCCCACAAGTAAGGATGACGCCGTGGACCGGACACACCGTTGGAGAAAGTAATTTATCAGGTAAACATAAATTCTGTTTTTTTTTTTAATGTGAATAACAAGCAAGTGCACAAAAGTGTTGATGTCCAGAGTAAATTATTTTGTATACAGTATGTTTATCCTGTGTGACCCAAAATTGCTCCAGTGTTATATCAAAATAAAATATGATATGTAGGCTTTTTATCTATCTGTCTATCTATCTATCTATCTATCTATCTATCTATCTATCTATCTATCTATCTATCTATCTATCTATCTATCTATTATAAAATATAATTTGTTTTGTAATGGGGAATACTGAGAGCCTATTTAACAAGGCACTCTTGATAATTTACCCTTTCTCCAACATTGGTGTGTCCGGTCCACGGCTTCATCCTTACTTGTGGGAATATTCTCTTCCCCTACAGGAAATGGCAAAGAGCACACAGCAAGAGCTGTCCATATAGCCCCCCTCTGGCTCCGCCCCTCAGTCATTCTCTTTGCCGCTCTGAACAAGTAGCATCTCCACGGGGATGGTAAAGAGTTTGTGGTGTTAGTTGTAGTTTTTTATTTCTTCTATCAAGAGTTTGTTATTTTAAAATAGTGCCGGTTTGTACTATTTACTCTACAACAGAAAATGAAGAAGATTTCTGTTAAAGAGGAATATGATTTTAGCAGTAGTAACTAAAATCTATTGCTGTTCCCACGCAGGGCTGTTGAAACCAGAGAACTTCAGTTGGGGGGGAACAGTTTGCAGGCTTATCTGCTTCAGGTATGATCAGTCATATTTCTAGCAAGACATGTTAATGCTAGAAGACTGTCAGTTTTTCCCTTAAGGGGTAAGTAAGCCATTTTCTTAGACTCATAACAGATTAAGGCTTATAAATGGGCTCTATACTGGTTGACACTATTGTGGGCTAAATCGATTGATTTATTTCATATTTAGATGGCATTTAGAGTGTTTTGTGTAATCAAAAGCACTTTTGGGAACGTTTTTATTCGCCTGGCATTTAGTTAGACTACTATTTCAGTCAGAAAGGCCCCTTCACTCTGGTATGCAGAGGAAGGAGGCCCCGTTTTCGCGCCTCAATTGCGCAGTTTACTTCCATGGCAGTGCATGCAGCTTCATGTGAGGGGTCCTGTGGCTACAAAAACGGACTCAGGAAGGTTTATTTCAGTGCTGAATTACTCTCAGGGAAGGTAAAAAGCCGCAGCAAGGCTGTGGCAGTGATTGTAGTGTATTAAAATTGTTGATTTGAACAAATAGCTCCGGTTTTAAGGGTTAAAGTCTTGAAACGTGGTGTGCAATACTCTCAAGGCATTAGGACTCTGGGGTAAAATTTTTGTAAAAATCGGACATTTCCTTCATTGTTTTTCAAAATATCAGAAATAAAGTGTGCTTGTTTATTATTTAAAGGGACAGTAACGCTTTTCTTTAAAAATGCTTTTATTGCATTATTAGCCTGCCAAATTCTGTCTAACATGTCTATACCTTCAGATGGCTTATGTTCTGTGTGTATGGAAGCCAAGGTGGTTCCCCCTATTAATGTATGCGCAAATTGTGTCATAGCGTCCAAACAAAGTATGGACAGTACTGTCACATTGAATAAGATTGCCCAAGATGATTCTTCTAATGAAGGTAGTGGGGATAGTTCATCATCCTCTCCTTCTGTGTCAACACCAGTTTTGCCCGCGCAGGCGATACCTAGTACATCTAGCGCGCCAATGCTTGTTACTATGCAGCAATTAACAGCAGTAATGGATAATTCCATAGCAAATCTATTATCCAAACTGCCATCCTACCCTAGAAAGCGTGATAGCTCAGTTTTAAATACAGAAGATGAGCAGGTTGGCGCTGAGGACAATTTATCAGTTATACCCTCACATCAATCTGAATTGGCAGTGAGGGAGGGTCTGTCTGAGGGGGAAATTTCAGATTCAGGAAAAGTTTCTCAGCAGGCAGACACTGCTATCGTAACATTTAAATTTAAGTTAGAACATCTCCGCACCCTGCTTAAGGAGGTCCTAACTACTCTTGATGACTGTGATTCTTTGGTAATTCCAGAGAAATTGTGCAAGATGGACAAATTCTTAGAGGTCCCAGTGCACGCTGATGCTTTTCCGATACCCAAGCGGGTGGCGGACATAGTGACTAAGGAGTGGGAAAAGCCAGGTATACCTTTTGTTCCACCTCCTATATTCAAGAAAATGTTCCCCATTGTTGACCCCAGAAGGGACGCATGGCAAACGGTTCCCAAGGTTGAGGGGGCAGTGTCAATGTTAGCTAAGCGCACAACTATTCCTATTGAGGACAGTTGCGCTTTTAAAGATCCTATGGATAAAAAATTGGAAGGATTGCTAAAAAAGATATTTGTTCAGCAAGGTTTCCTTCTCCAACCAATCTCGTGCATTATTCCTGTCACCACGGCAGCGTATTTTTGGTTCGAGGAACTAGAAAATTCGCTCCAAAAAGAGACTCCATATGATGAAGTCATGGACAGAATTCACGCACTAAAGTTGGCTAATTCCTTTATTTTGGATGCCGCTTTCCAATTGGCTAAGTTAGCGGCGAAAAATTCAGGTTTTGCAATAGTGGCGCGCAGAGCGCTTTGGCTAAAATCCTGGTCGGCGGATGTGTCGTCCAAGAATAAATTGCTTAATATTCCTTTCAAGGGTAAGACCCTTTTCGGGCAGGAATTGAAAGAGATTATTTCAGACATTACTGGTGGAAAGGGACATGCCCTCCCACAGGATAGGCCTTTCAAGGCTAAGAACAAATCTAATTTTCGTTCCTTTTGCAATTTCAGGAACGGACCGAATCCTAACTCTGCGGCCTCCAGACAAGAAGGCAACACTTCCCAGCCTAAACCAGCATGGAAACCATTGCAAGGCTGGAACAAGGGTAAACAGGCCAAGAAGCCTGCTGCTGCTACCAAGACAGCATGAAGGGGTAGCCCCCGATTCGGGACCGGATCTAGTAGGGGGCAGACTTTCTCTCTTCGCTCAGGCTTGGGCAAGAGATGTTCCGGATCCCTGGGCACTAGAAATAGTCTCTCAGGGGTATCTTCTAGAGTTCAAGGAAATTCCTCCAAGGGGAAGGTTCCACATGTCTCGCTTATCTTCAGACCAGATAAAGAGACAGGCATTCTTACATTGCGTAGGAGACCTATTAAAAATGGGAGTGATAAACCCAGTTCCAACAGTGGAACAAGGTCTGGGTTTTTACTCAAACCTGTTTGTAGTTCCCAAAAAAGAGGGAACTTTCAGGCCAATTCTGGATCTAAAAATTCTAAACAAATTCCTCAGAGTTCCATCATTCAAAATGGAAACCATTCGGACAATTTTACCAACAATCCAGGAGGGTCAATATATGACTACCGTGGACTTAAAGGATGCGTACCTGCATATTCCTATCCACAAAGATCATCATCAGTTCCTGAGGTTCGCCTTTATGGACAAACATTACCAGTTCGTGGCTCTTCCGTTCGGTTTAGCCACTGCTCCCAGAATTTTCACAAAGGTGCTAGGGTCCCTTCTAGCGGTTCTAAGACCGAGGGGCATTGCTGTAGCACCTTATCTAGATGACATTCTAATCCAAGCGTCGTCTCTTTCCAAAGCAAAGGCTCATACAGACATTGTTCTAGCCTTTCTCAGATCTCACGGGTGGAAGGTGAACGTAGAAAAGAGTTGCCTGTCCCCGTCAACAAGAGTTCCCTTTTTGGGAACAATAATAGATTCTGTAGAAATGAAGATCTTCCTGACAGAGGTCAGAAAGTTAAAGCTTCTAAACGCTTGTCAAGTTCTTCACTCTATTCTTCAGCCTTCCATAGTGCATGGAAGTAGTAGGATTAATGGTTGCAGCAAGGGACATAGTTCCTTTTGCTCGAATTCATCTAAGACCATTACAGCTGTGCATGCTCAATCAGTGGAATGGGGACTATGCAGACTTGTCTCCCCAGATTCAAGTAGACCAGGTAACCAGGGATTCTCTCTGCTGGTGGTTGTCTCTCGATCACCTGTCTCAGGGAATGAGTTTCCGCAGACCAGAGTGGGTCATTGTCACGACCGACGCCAGTCTCTTAGGATGGGGTGCTGTCTGGGACTCTCTGAAAGCTCAGGGGTCTATGGTCTCGAGAAGAGTCTCTTCTTCCGATAAACATTTTAGAACTGAGAGCGATATTCAATGCGCTCCTGGCTTGGCCTCACCTAGCAAAGGCCAAATTCATAAGGTTCCAGTCGGACAACATGACGACTGTAGCGTACATCAATCATCAGGGGGGAACAAAGAGTTCCTTAGCGATGAGAGAGGTATCCAAGATCATCAAATGGGCGGAGGATCACTCCTGCCACCTATCTGCAATTCACATCCCAGGAGTGGACAACTGGGAGGCGGATTATTTGAGTCGTCAGACTTTTCATCCGGGGAGTGTGAACTCCACCCGGAGGTTTTTGCCCAGTTAACTCAACTATGGGGCATTCCAGATATGGATCTGATGGCGTCTCGCCAGAACGCCAAGGTTCCTCGATACGGGTCCAGATCCAGGGATCCCAAGGCGACACTGGTGGATGCATTAGTGGCGCCTTGGTCGTTCAACCTAGCTTATGTGTTTCCACCGTTCCCTCTCCTTCCCAGGCTTGTAGCCAGGATCAAACAGGAGCAGGCCTCTGTGATTCTAATAGCTCCTGCGTGACCACGCAGGAATTGGTATGCAGACCTGGTGAATATGTCATCGGCTCCACCATGGAAGCTACCTTTGAGGCAGGATCTTCTAGTACAAGGTCCATTCGAACATCCAAATCTAGTCTCTCTCCAACTGACTGCGTGGAAATTGAACGCTTGATTCTATCTAAGCGTGGGTTTTCTGACTCGGTTATAGATACTCTGGTTCAGGCCAGAAAGCCTGTGACTAGGAAAATCTACCATAAGATATGGCAAAAATATATCTGTTGGTGCAGATCCAAGGGATACTCTTGGAGTAAAATTAAAATTCCAAGGATACTTTCCTTTCTCAAAGAGGGCTTGGATAAAGGTTTGTCAGCTTGTTCTCTAAAAGGACAGATATCTGCTCTGTCGGTTTTGTTGCACAAACGTCTGGCAGCCGTGCCAGATATACAGGCGTTTGTACAGGCATTAGTCAGGATCAAGCCTGTCTATAGACCTATGACTCCTCCATGGAGTCTAAACTTGGTTCTATCAGTTCTTCAGGGGGTTCCTTTTGAACCCATGCATTCCATAGATATTAAGTTACTATCTTGGAAAGTTCTGTTTTTGGTTGCTATTTCTTCTGCTAGAAGAGTTTCTGAATTATCTGCTTTACAGTGTTCTTCTCCCTATCTGATTTTCCATACAGATAAGGTAGTTTTACGTACCAAGCCTGGTTTTCTTCCAAAGGTCGTTTCTAACAGGAATATTAACCAGGAAATTGTTGTTCCTTCTCTGTGTCCGAATCCAGTTTCAAAGAAGGAACGTTTGTTACACAATCTAGATGGGGTCCGTGCTTTAAAGTTCTATTTAGAAGCAACAAAGGATTTCAGACAGACATCATCCTTGTTTGTTGTGTATTCTGGTAAGAGGAGAGGGCAGAAAGCTACTGCTACCTCTCTTTCCTTTTGGCTGAAAAGCATCATCCGATTGGCTTATGAGACTGCCGGACGGCAGCCTCCTGAACAAATTACAGCTCATTCTACTAGAGCTGTGGCTTCCACATGGGCCTTCAAGAACGAGGCTTCTGTTGATCAGATCTGTAAGGCAGCGACTTGGTCTTCTCTGCATACTTTTGCCAAATTTTACAAATTCGATACTTATGCTTCTTCGGAGGCTGTTTTTGGGAGAAAGGTTTTGCAAGCCGTGGTGCCTTCCATTTAGGTAACCTGGTTTGCTCCCTCCCTTCATCCGTGTCCTAAAGCTTTGGTATTGGTTCCCACAAGTAAGGATGACGCCGTGGACCGGACACACCAATGTTGGAGAAAACAGAATTTATGTTTACCTGATAAATTTCTTTCTCCAACGGTGTGTCCGGTCCACGGCCCGCCCTGGTTTTTAATCAGGTTTGAAAAATTTCTTTCTTTATACACTACAGTCACCACGGCACCCTATAGTTTCTCCTTTTTCTCCTAACCGTCGGTCGAATGACTGGGGGGCGGAGCCAGACGGTGGGCTATATGGACAGCTCTTGCTGTGTGCTCTTTGCCATTTCCTGTAGGGGAAGAGAATATTCCCACAAGTAAGGATGAAGCCGTGGACCGGACACACCGTTGGAGAAAGAAATTTATCAGGTAAACATAAATTCTGTTTTTTGGCTATGGATCATCACTATTAGCTGTAATTTCCTTTGCATCCTCCTCCCATACATCTTGTCACAAGGATTTTTCCAGGTTACTGTGGAGCATTTAATGACAGCAACACAGGCAAACACAGAGTTTATAGAAAAATACAAACAAAATGTGATCGCTAGTCCTGGTGACAACTCTATGATCTCAAAGCATTGAACCTCCAGTTCTTCCTAGTCACCTGCTACATTCTAGCAAACGTAAGAATACTCTACTGCTGACCCCAGGGATCAGATGAATCTAAAAACAAAACAAAAAAATACTAAACTTTTAGATACATTTGATCTTTTTCACAAGATACAGGTAGCCCTCAGTTTACTCCGGGGTTAGGTTCCAGAAGGAATGGTTGTAAATCGAAACCGTTGTAAATTGAAACCCAGTTTCTAATGTAAGTCAATGGGAAGTGAGGGAGTTAGGTTCCAGGTCCCTCTCAAAATTGTCATAAGTAACACCTAATACATTATTTTTAAAGCTTTGAAATGAAGACTTTAAATGTTAAACATCATTATAAACCTAATTAAATAATAACACAACACAGAATATATAATTAAACTAAGTTAAATTAACAAAAACATTTGCTAAAACAGCATTATAAACCTAATAAAAAAATCACACAACACAGACTTTACTTGCATTTTTTTGCAAACAGTTCTTTCTATGCATTCCAATCTGGACTGATTTATAGACGGGAAGATCGTGTTCCTTTAAAAGCTGCTCGATAGATCAAGTCTAGCTAGCCACACTGATTAATTTCAGCCTGCTTGTGTGCTTGGCTTGCATATCTTTGCTGCAACACAAGCGGACAGCTCCACCTACTGGCTATTTTAATCAATGCACTGCTTCTCAGTGCTTTTCAATAGCAGTCACATGACTGAAAAAAAGGTTGTTATTCTGAAACGGTGCAAATTGAACCATTGTAAACCGAGGGCCACCTGTACTTAAAAGGGTTTTAAAAATTATGAGAGAGAGAGAGAGAAATACCGGATGATTAATTTAGTCCCTGTCAAGTGCATTATGTTAGGGGAGTTTTTGAATGTAGGGACTGGTATTTATGAATTATTTTGAAAAACTATCTTCAAGATCAAAGAAACATGAGATTCAAAATGAAAGAAAGAGCATGCAATTTTAACATTCTTTTGAATTTAGTTCTTGTATCAATGTCTCCTGGTATCCTTTGCTGGAAAGCATACCTAGGTAGGTTCAGAAGAAGGAATACACTACTGGGAGCTAGCTGCTAATTTTGTTCAAACAATATTGCCTATATCACTGGCTCATTAGATATGTTCAACTAGGTCCCAGTACTAGTAAATTGCTGACCTTGCAGGGGTTAAACAGTTATATGTAAGTATTAGTGAAATAATAAAATCTTCTAACACATAAGAACATTTTATTTTGCACTTTGATGTCCCTTTAATGGAAAGCAATCAAATCTACAAATGCAAAAAATGGTAACCTTTTGGTTTAAAGGAACATTCAATTATTGAGAAAGTAATATAAAAGTTTTAATTATGTGGAGTAAATAACTTTGCAATATAGTTTGTATATTTTGTCCCCTTTTCATGTAATTCAAGTTTCAAATATGTTGATTTTCTTAATTCTACTGAGTTTCTATAAGGTAATAAAAATGCCACCATGTGGAACATACATTTTCCCTGATCTTTCTCTTCTGCTGAGGTCAATTAGGCACATATATAAAACAGGTAATAAAAGAGCGTAAGCAAAAAAAGCTTGGTTACTTTAATAATCCTATATTCCACACAGCCTTGCCTGCACACTGTATTTCATTGCCTGTTTTATACCTGTCTCAAAATTCTTCCCTTCGGAAGAGCCAGATAAGGGAGAAACATAGGTTTTTTATAGAAATTATACCTTTACGCTTATATCTTCAATATTTAACCAATATAATTTTAAACATCTACATATTATTCCCAGGCTAATTGTTGATACAAATGCACCATTATATCTAGCATTTATTTACTGTTTAATATCCCTTTAATGCCTATAAGGTTTGTCACAGTCAGCCAATAGAGCATAAGGAACTATGTTTATCAATCAGTGAGCGTTCTATCCATGTGGATTTTATGCACAGACATGCACTTCCTGATCATTTAAGCAAATGGCATTGTATATACAAACAATATTTTATATACGCTTATATAGTGCTGTTTCAGGTGGTTGAAATTATTTTGAGTTCCATATCCCTTCAAAGTGACATTATACACTAGATTTTTCTTTGCATAAATGTTTTGTAGATGATTCATTTATATAGCCCATACAGTTGTTGTTTTTTTGTTTTGTTTTTTTTAAATTGATAGTTTTGCTTATTTTTAAATAACAATGCTCTGATTTTCAGACTCCTAACTCCAGCTTGCTTCTGTTTGTGTAAAGGGTCTTTTCATATGCAAAGGAAGGGGGAGTGTCTGATATTTCCCACTTACAGGGGTGTTCCAGTAACTTTTTAAACAGAGCTACGGGAAGCTTCTAAGTAAGTTTTTAAACAGTTTTATTCTGGATTTTTATATCCGTATCTGTGCATATTATTCTTTATAGTAGTGTCTATTACATGCAGTTATAGGAAAATGAGTGTATACTGTCCCTTTAAGTTTAGTGAGTAAGGTACTTCAGTTTTTTTATTATTCTCTTCTTGGGCTGAGCTGGATTATGTTTTTCATTGTGTTTACTAGACAACTGCACATTTACCATCAGACGTCTGGGAATTTACCTAAAATAAAAACAAACACTGCCCTCACTGTTATAAAAAAAGAAGCAAACTCCACCTCTCTAACAAATTTACTGCAGCATTTCCTTTAGTACTTAAACTCTACACACTCTCTGTATTGTTTTTCACTCCTATGGTAAGATGTTTTGCCAGGTCCATTAACCTTTTCAAAAACCGAGAAGGCCGTACACATGACATATTTCTGCTTACTACAGCTTAATGTCTTGTCCTGTGTAGTACATGTTTTTTTAACACAAGGTGCACATTACACAGATTTGCATTAATCAACCTCTGACCAGTCTGATGACTTAGGACTGGATAGACAAGTTGGTTGAGTATTACTAGTTTATGTCCACTTGTATTTGTCCTGTTGCTCCACTATAGCTGCATTCATATGTCGGGTAAGTACTGAGGTCCTTATGGTTTCTACATACAAACAGATGTGTTTATGTATATAGTAAATACACCAAATTCCGAAAATGTGATGCAAATCTATTCAGCTCTTTTTGAGCTATTAAGATGTGATTTATTTTTTTCTTCTTCTTCTTCCTCCTTTTCTAAGGGAGATACCATAAAAACATAGTTTACAGATGAGTGTGGAATCTGATTAGTGTCAGCACACAAGTTATATTATTGCCCAATCTCAGGCAAGATATACAGTAGGTTGAACCATGTATTTGGCAACAATTTTATTTTACAATTTTAATTTTGACTCTAGAATCTAGTCAAAACTCTTAGATATTTATATTAGCACATGCATAGATCTTCTTTTTTTTTTTTTTTTTTAGAAATAATACAGCTATTTGTCCCTATTCCAGGGATATGACCAGTTCTCTTGCTTGATACTTATAGGAGGGCATGGTTTGACAGACAGGGCAAGCTTTTTATCGAAGGACTCTTTATAAAGCAACACAGCAAAGTTAAACTCCTATAGTGAAAGAAATATTACTTCTGCTTTACTAAAGAACTAGATCTAAACTTATTTCCTGTGTTAAAGGGACAGTTTACTCAAAAAATTTCTCCCCTTTAATTTGTTCCCAATGATCCACTTTACCTGCTGGAGTGTATTAAATTGTTTACAAGTAGCTCCTTTACCCTTATATTGGCATTTGAAATTGTTGATTTAGCATGTGGTATCCCCACCTATTCTGAAAGTTTGTGGCCGCGCGTACCAGCTATAGATAAGCTTTGTAAACACAGCCAGCAGAAGAAATTACACTCCCAGTGCGATATAGCAGAGATAAGGTAATAAAATGTTGATTTTCCATTGTTCTCTCAAAGTACTGGTGAATGTTTTAAGGACAGATATAAGATAAAGAAGCAGGTATATTTGCACAATGTGATACAGTAATGAGATCGGATTATACCTACAAGCTCAACCCATTTTATTAGGTTGTGGCTTCAAAACACAAAATCAGAGCTTTAATATACACAAATAAGCCTTAAAAAGCTAATTTTCATACATTTTTTACTCTGCAGTTGGTAAAAAAAGCAATTGTAAACACATTAAGGGAAAAACTATTTTACAGTATACTGTCCCTTTAAGGCTACACCAACTCCAATCCAGTATTATAAAAATACTATGTTTACTTCTTTAACAGATAGTTGCTTACATGTATCTCATAGGTAAAGCTCCAAACAAGTCCAAGAAACTTCAAACAGGATGCAGCAACTTTCATATATGTGATAGATAATTCTCAGAGCCCAAGAGTTCCATATCATTCCCATAACATTTGAATATTTTCTTTACAAACAACATTGTCGCTCTTTTTTTTTTTGTGCCTGGACATACACATATATGTGTGTGTGACCCTTTCTTGGACAAGATTCTTTTTCCACTTTATAAATCGGCAAATGCCCTCTTTCATATATAGGACTAAATTACAAGTGGCGCACTATTGTGTTTTCTTTTTAATAACACGATGAGTCCACGGATCATCTTAATTACTAATGGGATATTCACCTCCTGGTCAGCAGGAGGTGGCAAAGAGCACCACAGCAAAGCTGTTAAATAGCTCCTCCCTTCCCTCCCACTCCAGTCATTCTCTTTGCCTAAGTTAGTGATAGGAAGTGGTAAAGTGAGGTGTTAGATTAGATTCTTCAATCAAGAGTTTATTATTTTTAAAGTAGTACAAGATTGTACTGCTCTGTTCTAGGTTGTAGCCGTAGTCCATATCAGTCCCTTCAGTAGAGCAGTGGTGGCTTTAGAGCAATGGGAACTTGTGGGACATAATACTCACTGCGCCTCCCATACATTGATGCTGCCCTAATCCTAATAGCCTAAGTAAGATGACTCAGGCTTTTTTCTTTTCCACAGGACTATGTGAGGGAGAGGACCTCTCAATCCTGGTGAGCTGCCCTGCTATCGGGCAGAATTTAAAGGTAAGTGCTGACTTTTTATTCTGGGTCTGAAGGAAATCTCAGATGATGTGAAGCACTTTATTAAAAAGGGACATACTTCCTATATAAACAAAGGAAGAGCATCCTGTGACTAGCACAGTGCTCAACCTGCGGTTGGTATGATAGTGCTTTCATATTTGTGGGTCCGGACATCGCTGCATCTGCTCTCCGGATCTATTTTTGTACAACAGTTAAGCTAATAGGCTTTGATGGATGGATTCAGATAGGCACCTCAGCAGGATTAAGCTGAGGTGTAGATAGGTTGAGTACTAATTTAACTCTCTTCTACAAACAATAAATAAAAAAAATAAAAAAAAGTTACTTTTTAAATTTAAAGAAACAGTAAAGTTTTTTATGTGTTCATTTTTATTAACAAATTTCAGCTGTTTATTTGTTTAATTCATCCCTTGTGTCTCAGGATGGACTAAGAGGCCCTGCGAAAGGTCTCTTGTTTTAGGTTTGGATGCCACTCTAGCATTGCCAATACTTTTCTATTTATCTTTTATGGAGAGATCTTTAATTGATGAAGATAGCCTTGTTCTGAACCTACTCCTCCTAAGGCGCATGTTGCTTAGGAGTCTATTGACAATGGTCAAGATATGCCACAAATTTTCGCTAAGGTGTCCCAAAAAATTTATAGCCCACATACAGTGCCCTGCCGTTCTTCTCTCACTCCACCTGGAGTTACCTTGCATTTAATACATTGTTTGTTTTTCCCTCGCCGTAGGGAAAAGTGCAAGAGATCATTTTCACTCACTCATAGTGCGATGATTCAGTTGTAACTATTCCATATGTTTCCTCCCTGTGACTCAAGGGGGAGAATACTTCGGTAGTACCCGATAAGGACTCAGATGGGGTAATACCCTTATCTGATCCGGAGTCTGTTTTCCTTTTGTTTTAGCTTAAATTCCTCCATTTGCTACCAGAGGAGGTTTTAGCTTTCCTGGGTGACTCCGTCACTACCGGCGTAGTCTAGCTGAGTGAACCCAGTAGGTTATACTAAAATTGTGATGTGCCTTTCATTGTGGAAGTATTTTCTTTTCCAGATAGGGCTATAGAGATATGCTAAGGCATAGGAGATTCCTACCCTTGAGAAGACGATCGGGGTGGATGAGAATTTCCACGCTAGGCAAGGGAGATACTATTCGCATGGAGGATAGTAGTTCCTTAAGGACCCTATGCAGGAGAAGGACCCTATGGATAGAAGTTAGAGGGTTTTCATTATCAACCTGCGGTTGGTATGACTTCTGTCTCCAGTTCAATGGCATACTGGTTTTGATGCGTTGTCTGTTTCTATTGGACAGACACTCCTCTCGCAGGAATAGGATAGGGCCTTTAAGTTAGTAGACTCCTTTAATTCAGAGATTGATTACATTGGGAGCTATGGTTCAGGCTTTGCAATAATTGGCCCACAGAGCACTATAGTAAAATCTTGATCTGCGGATGTTTCATCTACAGGATAAGATAAATAGTGAAAAGGACGTCAGAAATAATTTTGTTCCTTTCGAGATTTCTAGGGAAATCCTTTGACTCCTTCTTCCAAGCAGTTTTAACCTTCATGGAAAGGAGAGAATCTTCTTCGGCAGAACGTCAAGGACCCTATCAGGCTTAGAATAGGGGAAGTCAGTCCAAGAAGCGTGCTGTTGAATCAAAGACAGCATGAGGGATGTGCACCTGATCCGTAAGGGGGCAGATTTTCCTTTCTCAATCAGGTTCCTGCTTTCAAGATTTATTGGCAGTTCAGACAAAGGGAGAGGCGCTCTTAGACTGTGTACGGATCCTCTCCAACCTGGGAGTGACAGTTCCTGCTCCAAGGCAGGAATGAGATCGGGGATGCTATTCCTATCTGTCCGTGGTTTCCAAAGGAGGGAATCTTCAGACCTATTTTAGAATCCACACTGGGTTCTCAGAGGACCGTATTTCAATATGGAATCTATCTATTCATTCTTTCTTTAGTCCAAGAGGGTCAATTTAGACCACGGGGTATTTGAAGGAAGCATACTAAATGCATGTTCCCATCAACAAGGACTATCTCAAATTTCTGTTTGTTTTTTCCAGACAAACTTTCCAACTCGTGACCTTTTCTGGACTGGCCACAGTTTTCGGATATTTCTCAGAGGGTTCTGAGATTTCTGTGGGTGGTGCTCCGATTGCGGATCATTACAGTGTCAACATTCTAATTCTGGCGCCTTCCTTTCAATGAGCAGGATTACGCGAATTTTCCTGTGGTTTTTGGATGGAAGGTTGCTTTGGAAAAGTGTTACTTAGTTCCAACTACAACAGTAATTTGCATGGAGAACTATATTAGTCTCCTCATCAATGAAGTTGACAGTTGTCAGGAATCCAGGAATTTTTCAATTCTTGCCTAGCATATCAGTCACATCAGTGGCTTTGTGCTGGGAGGTAATTGGGGATGGTAGCGACAGTGAACTTTCAGTTGGCTGTTCTACCTCAGTTCTCTGTACTTAGGTTGTCTCTGGATCTTTGCTCCCAGGGAACCTGCTTTCGAAGTTCTCTGGGTGAATGTGACAACAAACAGTCAGCCTTTGGGCTGGGGAACTGTTTGGGGCTCTCTAAGAGCAGGAAACATGGACTCGAGTTTGTTCTTCCAATAATCACTTTAAGGATCGAGAGAAATCTTTCAATCCTCTCCTAACCTGGCCTCAGTTAGCTTCGGCCGGGTTTATCAGGTTTAAGTTAAATTTTACTTCATCTGTGGGGAGCTTGAAGTTTTCTTGGCTATGACAGAGATAGCCAAGATAGTTCAGTGGGCTGAGACCCACAATTACTGTCTGTTGACAACCCACTTCCCAGAAAAGGTGGTCTTCATAAGTGGGCAGTCTTTTTTTCCCACGGGAGGGGGAGCTCCGGCCAGGAGTACCTTTCCATCCTGAATCTCAGTGGGTCAGTTGCATTTGAATTTGATGATTTTTCGACAGAATGTCTAGTTCCTGAGGTCCGGATTGAGGTCAATAATCCCTCAGGTTGTTCTAATAGACGCTTTGACGTTGCCTTGGAATTTTAATATTGTATAATTTAATTCCTCCATTTGATTCTTCTCCTGGAGCCTTGGCTCCTGCTAAGCAGGAGAGGGCGTCGGTGATCTTCATTTCACCGGCGTGGTCCGCAGTATTGGTATAATAGACAGCTAGTACTCTGGTGGCAAATGATATCACTACAGTACTTATAAGAGGCGCCTAGGAGTAATACAATGCACTTGAAAAACAATATACACTTGTAAATAGAAAGAGATATGATATACAGATAAAAAGCTAAATTTGACAATATAGACAATACAAAAGGACTAGGATATACAAACTATTAGTCCAATAGATAGTGATAATTGGTAAGGAAGTCCTTGGGAACAGTGATGAATGGTCCCAGGTGATGTATATCCAATACAATAGGCCGCTCCTCTAGGGTGTCCTGCCGCGACACAGGTCAAGAGAATCTAAACAAATCAGAATAGAGGGCGCCACATAGTGCAGATCTTAAGGTAACTTTTAATATGGTGCAGAAAGGACATAAGAATCCTACTCACAAGATGTAAAGCACAGATGTGCAGTACCAGCAGTCCGGAACCGCTCGTCGTCCGGTGGACCAATGGATAATGTCACAAAGGGGGATCCTTGTCTCACCAGGGAGAGTCCAGAGATACCACAGACGGGGGTCTGCACAGCAATGATCAGTCCCACAGATCCAGCAGCTTGAATGATGATTTGAACAGCTCCAAAATGGTAGATAAAACAACCAATAGGTTGGCAGCAGATGGAGGATAGAAGAAACTTTAAAAGTTTTATTAAAATAGTAGTAGTAAAAACAACAGCAGTTTTTACTATTTTAATAAAACTTTTAAAGTTTCTTCTATCCTCCATCTGCTGCCGACCTATCATTTACCCTATTTGGTGTTTCTCTTGTAAGGTGTATCCAGTCCACGGATTCATCCTTTACTTGTGGGATATTCTCCTTCCTAACAGGAAGTGGCAAAGAGAGCACACAGCAGAGCTGTCCATATAGCTCCCCCTCTAGCTCCACCCCCCAGTCATTCTCTTTGCCGGCTCTAAGCAATAGGGTCTCTCTCGGAAGGGTAAAGTGAATGTGGTGTTAGATTTGTAGTTTTTGTTCTACAAGCAAAAGTTTGTTATTTTTAAATGGTACCGGTTTGTACTATTTACTCTCCAGCAGAAAAGGGATGAAAATTTCTGCAGAGAGGAAAATGATTTTAGCATGTTGTAACTAAAATCCACTGCTGTTCCCACACAGGACTGAGGAGTACAAGAAAACTTCAGTTGGGGGGAACGGTTTGCAGATTAAGCTGCAATAAGGTATGTTCAGTCATTTATTTCTAGACAAGACTGTGATAATGCTAGAAAAGGACTGATAAGATCCCCATGAGGGAAGGGTAAGCTTTATTCAGAGACTAAGTATGGAATTACAAGCTTACATTACATGGCTAATTTATGCTGGTTGACACTTTTTTATGGGTTGACACTTTTTTATGGCAAACGGTTTTTACTTATAAACATCGTTTTTGAGACACTTAGAAGGTCCTTTTGGGTTTCTTTCAGGGGTTGTTACCCACATGGCTAGTATTATAACTCCTAGGAGTGTTTCTTTAGGCCTCACAGCACCGGAGTAAGGTGGGAGGGGCCTAATTTTGCGCCTCAGATGCGCAGTTAGATGGACTAGATCTTCAGGCTGTGTTCACATGGTGACTCCTGCTACAATTTGAGGACCCATAAGAAGCTTTTCCCCCATAAATCCGACTCCTAAGGGAAGGTAGGGCCACAGCAGAGCTGTGGCAAGGTGCTAAATTTGTTTTAACCGGTCTGTTAGCTTACTATTGATCCGGTTTGGGCATTAAGGGGTTAATCAATTTTTTTGCTAGCTGTGCAATCTTACCAATGCTTTAGGTACATACTGTGAAAATTTCAGAAAGTTTGGTGCATTTTTCACTGTTTAGGAAAATTGTGTGCCTTTTTTATTTCTTAAAGGCACAGTAACGTTTTTTTGCAAAGTGTGTTTTTGCTTGATTAATGTGATTTCTAAGCCTGTTTGTCTTACTATTAGTCTGTTAAACATGTCTGTCACCAAGGAAAATCCTTGTTCAATGTGTTTAGAAGCCATGGTGGAACCCCCTCTCAAAATTTGTCCCACGTGTACTGATATGTCTATACATTTTAAAGACCATATTGTTGCACTTAAAATGTGGCCCAAGATGATTCTCAGACAGAAGGTAATGAGGTTAGCCCGTTGACCTCTCCCCAAGTGTCACAACCAGTTACGCCCGCTCAAGCAACGCCTAGCACCTCTAGCGCGTCTAACTCTTTTACCTTACAAGATTTGGCGGCAGTTATGGATAATACCCTCTCAGTATTTTTATCTAAGCTGCCCGTGCAAAGCGTGATAGCTCTGTTTTAAGAACAGATTATGAGCATTCTGACGCTTTAGTAGCCGTATCCGATATACACTCACAACGCTCTGAAATGGGGGCGAGGGATGTGCTGTCTGAGGGAGAAGTTTCCGATTTGGGAAAGGTTGCTCCTCAGACAGACTCAGATACGTTAGCATTTAAATTTAAACTAGAACACCTCAGCTTATTACTCAGGGAGGTATTAGTTACTCTGGATGACTGTGACCCTTTGGTGTTCCGAGAGAAATTGTGTAAAATGGACAAGTACCTAGAAGTTCCTGTTTACACTGATGTGTTCCCGGTCCCTAAGAGGATTGCGGATATAGTAACTAGGGAGTGGGATAAACCAGGTATTCCGTTTGTTCCCCCTCCTGTTTTTAAGAAAATGTTCCCCATATCTGACACCTCGCGGGACTCGTGGCAGACGGTCCCTAAGGTGGAGGGGGCTGTTTCTTCACTTGCTAAACGCACAACCATACCAATTGAGGACAGTTGTGCTTTTAAAGACCCTATGGATAAAAAATTAGAGGGTCTACTTAAGAAAATTTTTGTTCATCAAGGTTTTCTTCTCCAACCTATAGCGTGCATTGTTCCTGTAACTACTGCAGCTGCTTTCTGGTTCGAGGCGCTGGAAGATGCGCTCCAGACGGAGACCTCATATGAGGATATTATGGACAGAATTAAGGCTCTTAAGCTTGCTAATTCTTTTATCACAGATGCCGCTTTCCAACTAGCTAAGTTAGCGGCAAAGAATTCAGGTTTTACCATTCTGGCACGCAGGGCGCTATGGCTCAAGTCTTGGTCGGCCGATGTGTCGTCAAAATCCAAACTGCTGAACATCCCTTTCAAAGAAAAGACCCTTTTCGGGCCTGAATTGAAAGAGATTATCTCAGAAATCACTGGGGGAAAAGGCCATGCTCTCCCTCAGGACAAATCCTTTAAGACAAAGAACAAACAAAATAATTTTTGTTCCTTTCGAAATTTCAGGAGCGGTCTCGCTTCATCCTCCCCTGCTGCGAAGCAAGAGGGTAACGCTTCACAACCCAGGGCAGCCTGGAAACCTTACCAGGGCTGGAACAAGGGTAAACAGGCCAAGAAGCCTGCAGCTGCCCCCAAGACAGCATGAAGGGGTAGCCCCCGATCCGAGACCGGATCTAGTAGGGGGCAGACTCTCTCTCTTCGCTCTGGCCTGGGCAAGAGACGTACACGATCCCTGGGCCTTAGAGATTGTATCCCAGGGATATCTTCTAGAATTCAAGGACTCCCCTCCAAGGGGAAGGTTCCATATTTCTCGTCTGTCTACAAACACGACAAAGAAAGAGGCGTTCTTACGCTGTGTAGAAGACCTACATACAATGGGAGTGATCCACTGAGTTCCAATTGCGGAACAAGGGCTGGGGTTTTACTCAAACCTGTTTGTGGTTCCCAAAAAAGAAGGAACTTTCAGACCAATCCTGGATCTCAAAATTCTAAACAAATTCCTCAGAGTCCCATCATTCAAGATGGAGACCATTCGGACAATCTTACCAATGATCCAGGAGGGTCAATATATGACTACCGTGGATCTAAAGGATGCGTATTTACACATTCCTATCCACAAAGATCATCACCAGTTTCTCAGGTTCGCTTTTCTGGACAAGCATTATCAGTTTGTGGCTCTCCCTTTCGGGTTGGCCACTGCTCCCAGAATTTTCACAAAGGTGCTAGGGTCCCTCCTGGCTGTGCTAAGGCCGCGGGGCATAGCAGTGGCGCCTTATCTAGACGACATCTTAATTCAGGCGTCAACTTTCCAAAGAGCCATGTCTCACACGGAAATTGTAGTGGCCTTTCTGAGGTCTCACGGGTGGAAGGTGAACATCAAAAAGAGTTCTCTCTCCCCCCTCACAAGAGTTCCCTTCCTAGGAACACTAATAGACTCGGTAGAAATGAAAATATTTCTGACGGAGGTCAGAAAGTTAAAACTCTTAACTACTTGCCGAGCTCTTCATTCCATTCCTCGGCCATCTGTAGCTCAGTGCATGGAGACAATCGGATTAATGATAGCGGCAATGGACATAGTCCCTTTTGCACGGATACACCTCAGACCACTGCAACTATGCATGCTCAAACAGTGGAATGGGGATTATGCAGATTTGTCTCCTCAAATACAGTTGGACCAGGGGACCAGAGATTCTCTTCTCTGGTGGTTGTCCCAGGATCACCTGGCTCAGGGAATGTGTTTCCGCAGACCAGAGTGGATCATTGTAACGACCGACGCCAGTCTGTTGGGCTGGGGTGCTGTCTGGGACTCCCTGAAAGCTCAGGGCTTATGGTCTCGGGAAGAAGCTCTTCTCCAGATAAACATTCTGGAACTGAGGGCGATATTCAACGCTCTTCAGGCATGGCCAAATTCATCAGATTTCAGTCGGACAACATCACGACTGTAGCTTACATCAACCATCAAGGGGGAACAAGGAGTCCCCTAGCAATGATGGAAGTAACCAAAATAATCAGGTGGGCGGAGGATCACTCTTGCCACCTCTCAGCAATTCACATCCCAGGAGTAGACAACTGGGAAGCGGATTTTCTAAGTCGTCAGACTTTTCATCCGGGGGAGTGGGAACTCCACCCGGAGGTATTTGCCCAGCTGATTCAGCGATGGGGCACTCCAGAATTGGATCTGATGGCGTCCCGTCAGAATGCCAAACTTCCTCTTTATTGGTCCAGGTCCCGGGATCCCCAGGCGTCGTTGATAGATGCTCTATCAGCGCCTTGGTCCTTCAATCTGGCCTATATGTTTCCACCGTTTTCTCTCCTTCCTCGTCTGGTGGCCAGAATCAAGCAGGAGAGGGCGTCAATGATTCTAATAGCGCCTGCGTGGCCACGCAGGACCTGGTATGCAGACCTAGTGGACATGTCATCCATTCCACCATGGACTCTGCCAATGAGGCAGGACCTACTACTTCAAGGTCCTTTCAAACATCCAAATCTAATTTCTCTGCGTCTGACTGCTTGGAGATTGAACGCCTAATTCTATCTAAGCGTGGTGTCTCTGAGTCGGTTATCGATACCCTGATTCAGGCCAGAAAGCCTGTCACCAGGAAAATCTACCATAAGATTTGGCGAAAATATATTTGTTGGTGCGAATCCAAGGGTTACTCATGGAGTAAGATTAGGATTCCCAGGATATTGTCCTTTCTCCAAGAAGGATTGGAGAAAGGATTATCAGCTAGTTCCTTAAAAGGACAGATATCTGCTTTGTCTATTCTTTTACACAAGCGTCTGGCAGAGGTACCAGACGTTCAAGCGTTTAGTCAGGCTTTAGTCAGAATCAAGCCTGTTTATAGACCAAGGGGTTCCGTTTGAACCTTTACATTCCATAGATATTAAACTTTTATCTTGGAAAGTTTTGTTTTTGGTAGCTATCTCTTCTGCTTGAAGAGTTTCAGAGTTATCTGCTTTGCAGTGTGACTCGCCTTACTTGGTGTTCCACGCAGATAAGGTAGTTTTGCGTACCAAACCCGGTTTTCTTCCTAAGATTGTGTCTAATAAGAATATTAATCAGGAAATTGTTGTTCCTTCCCTGTGTCCTAATCCTTCTTCGAAGAAGGAACGTCTGTTACACAATCTTGATGTGGTTCGTGCTTTAAAGTTCTATTTACAAGCAACTAAGGATTTCAGACAAACAACTTCATTGTTTGTCATCTATTCTGGTAAAAGGAGAGGTCAGAAGGCGACTGCTACCTCTCTTTCCTTTTGGCTGAAAAGCATCATCCGTCTGGCCTATGAGACTGCTGGCCAGCAACCTCCTGAAACAATTACTGCTCATTCTACCAGAGCAGTGGTTTCCACATGGGCTTTTAAAAATGGTCTTCGCTGCATACCTTTTACAAATTTTACAAATTCGATACTTTTGCTTCTTCGGAGGCTATTTTTGGGAGAAAGGTTTTACAAGCAGTGGTGCCTTCCGTTTAGGTTACCTGTCTTGTTCCCTCCCTTCATCCGTGTCCTAAAGCTTTGGTATTGGTATCCCACAAGTAAAGGATGAATCCGTGGACTGGATACACCTTACAAGAGAAAACAGAATTTATGCTTACCTGATAAATTACTTTCTCTTGTGGTGTATCCAGTCCACGGCCCGCCCTGTCTATTAAGTCAGGTAGATTTTTTTTTGTTTAAACTACAGTCACCACTGCACCCTATGGTTTCTCCTTTTTCTTCCTAACCTCCGGTCGAATACTGGGGGGTGGAGCTAGAGGGGGAGCTATATGGACAGCTCTGCTGTGTGCTATCTTTGTCACTTCCTGTTAGGAAGCAGAATTTCCCACAAGTAAAGGATGAATCCGTGGACTGGATACACCACAAGAGAAAGTAATTTATCAGGTAAGCATAAATTCTGTTGTTTTTATCTACCATTTTGGAGCTGTTCAAATCATCATTCAAGCTGCTGGATCTGTGGGACTGATCATTGCTGTGCAGACCCCTGTCTGTGGTATCTCTGGACTATCCCTGGTGAGACGAGGATCCCCCTTTGTGACATTATCCATTGGTCCACCGGACGACGAGCGGTTCCGGACTGCTGGTACTGCACATCTGTGCTTTACATCTTGTGAGTAGGATTCTTATGTCATTTCTGCACCATATTAAAAGTTACCTTATAATCTTCACTATGTGGCGCCCTCTGTTCTGATTTGTTTAGAGTATTGGTATAATGTCCTGGGGGACGTCTCATCCTCCACCTGGGAGTGTCCGTGGAGGAAGGACCTTCTATTTCATGGTTCCTTCTTTTACCCGGAAATATTTTCACTGAAGCTATCTAGTGGAAGCTTTATTTTATACAAGCTTGAATTAGGAATTAGTCATTGAGTCCATGAATCAAGCTCGTAAGCCTGTGTCTAGGAAAAAAATTACTCATATGTTATGGCATACATTTTTTTTCTAGTGCGAATCCTAAGGCTACTTTTAAAAGGAGTAGGGATTGGATTTTCTGAAGGACATAGCGGTCTTGTCTATTTGGTTTCAGGTTCGTCTGGAGGTCATCCCAGATGTACATTCGTTTGGTCAGGCCTTATTCAGGATCAGACCTGTGTTCAGACCAGTTACTACTTCATGGAGTTTGAATTTAGTTCTTGAAATTCTCAAGGGGCTCCGTTTGAACCTATGCATTCCTTAGATATTAAACTGTTATCTGAGAAAGTTTTATTTCTTGTTGCTTTTTCCTCTGCTCGCAGAGTGTCCGAGCTCTCGGCATTGCAGTATAAGTCCTATTACCTTATTTTTATTCTGATAACGTAGTTTAAGTACTAAATTAGGATTTTTTCCCAAGGTTGTTTTTGATCGGAATAAATTCTCTGTTGTGGCTAGCTCACTGACCTTGCAAGCAGAAGGTCCAGGGTTCAAATCCACCTTTGAATCATTCGAGAGAATATCGTTCCTTCCTGTGTCCTAATCCTATTTCTCAGAAGAATCGGTTTCTGCACAATTTGGTTGTGGACCGTGCTTTAAGGTTTTACCTACAGGCGACTAAGGTTTTTTCGCCTGTCTTTTGTTTTTGCATATGAGACTGCTGGTCAGCAGCCTCCTGAGAAGATTGCGGTTCATTCCACGAGGGCCGTTGCTTCCTCATGGGCATTCAAGAATGAAGCTTCTGTGGAGTAGATTTGCAAGGATGCAATTTGGTCTTCTTTTCACACTTTTTCAAAGTTCTATAAATTTGACACTTTTGTTAGGCTGAGGCCGTTTTTGGGAGACAGTTTTTTTTTCAAACAGTGGTGCCTTCCGTTTAGGTTCCCTGTCTTGTCCCTCCCGTATCATTGAATATTGAATCCCATTAGTAATTAAGATGATTTGTGGACTCATCGTGTCATTATAAAGAAAACAAAATTTATGCTTACCTGATAAATTTATTTATTTTTTGACACGATGAGTCCATGGCCCGCCGTGTTTTTGTGAGACAGGTTGTTGGTTATTATAAACTTCGGACACCTCTGCAGCTTGGTTTTTCCTTTCTGTCCTTAACTTTGGTCGAATGACTGGAGTGGGAGGGAAGGGAGGAGCTATTTAACAGCTTTGCTGTGTTGCTCTTTGCCGCTTCCTGCTGACCAGGAGGTGAATATCCCATTAGTAATTAAGATGATCCGTGGACTCATCGTGTCAAAAAAGAAATAAATTTATCAGGTAAGCATAAATTTTGTTTTTTTGTGCTCGTTTTGCACGCAAGTTAAAGGGACAGGGCAATTTTCATATAACTGCATGTAATACACTACTATAAAGAGCAATATGCACAGATACTGATGTAAAAATCCAGTATAAAACTGTTTAAAAACTTACTTGGAAGCTCCAGGTTTAGCACTGTTGATGAGGTTAGGCTGAGATACCCAGTGAAAGGGGCTGGAAAATCAAGAAGAGCAGACACTCCCCCCTTCCCTGCATAATCTGCTCTCCCTAACATCACCGACACCTAACTTCAAGTATTAACCCCTAATCTGCCGACCGGACCTCGCCGCTACTCTAATAAATGTATTAACCCCTAAAGCCTAACCCTAACACCCCCTAAGTTAAATATAATTTTTATCTAACGAAATAAAATAATTCTTATTAAATAAATTATTCCTATTTAAAGCTAAATACTTACCTGTAAAATAAACCCTAATATAGCTACAATATAACTAATAATTATATTGTAGCTATTTTAGGATTAATATTTATTTTACAGGCAACTTTGTATTTATTTTAACCAGGTACAATAGCTATTAAATAGTTATTTACTATTTAATAGCTACCTAGTTAAAATAATTACAAAATTACCTGTAAAGTAAATCCTAACCTAAGTTACAATTAAACCTAACACTACACTATCAATAAATAAATTTAATAAACTACCTACAATTATATACAATTAAACCTAACACTACACTATCAATAAATTAATTACATACAAATACCTACAAATAAATACAATTAAATAAACTAATTAAAGTACAAAAAATAAAAAAAGAACTAAGTTACAAAAAATAAAAAAATAATTTACAAACATTATAAAAATATTACAACAATTTTAAGCTAATTACACCTACTCTAAGCCCCCTAATAAAATAACAAAGCCCCCCAAAATAAAAAAATGCCCTACCCTATTCTAAAATAAAAATTGAAAAGCTCTTTTACCTTATCAGCCCTTAAAAGGGCCTTTTGCGGGCATGCCCCAAAGAATTCTGCTCTTTTGCCTGTAAAAAAAAAACATACAATACCCCCCCAACATTACAACCCACCACCCACATACCCCTAATCTAACCCAAACCCCCCTTAAATAAACCTAACACTAAGCCCCTGAAGATCTCCCTACCTTGTCTTCACCACGCCGGGTATCACCGATCCGTCCAGAAGAGGGTCCGAAGTCTTCATCCAATCCGGGCGATGTCTTCATCCAAGCCCAAGCGGGGGCTGAAGAGGTCTATCATCGGGCTGAAGTCTTCATCCAAGCGGGGGCTGAAGAGGTCCATCATCCGGCTGAAGTCTTCTATCAAGCGGCATCTTCAATTTTCTTTCTTCCGGCTCCATCTTCATCCCGCCGACGCGGAACATCCATCCCGGCCGACGACTTCCCGACGAATGATGGTTCCTTTAAGGGACGTCATCCAAGATGGCGTCCCTCGAATTCCGATTGGCTGATAGGATTCTATCAGCCAATCGGAATTAAGGTAGGAAAATTCTGATTGGCTGATGGAATCAGCCAATCAGATTCAAGTTCAATCCGATTGGCTGATTGGATCAGCCAATCGGATTGAGCTCGCATTCTATTGGCTGATCGGAACAGCCAATAGAATGCGAGCTCAATCTGATTGGCTGATTGGATCAGCCAATCGGATTGAACTTGAATCTGATTGGCTGATTCCATCAGCCAATCAGAATTTGCCTACCTTAATTCCGATTGGCTGATAGTGATACCAGGCGTGGTGAAGACAAGGTAGGGAGATCTTCAGGGGCTTAGTGTTAGGTATATTTAAGGGGGGTTTGGGTTAGATTAGGGGTATGTGGATGGTGGGTTGTAATGTCGGGGGGGTATTGTATGTTTTTTTTTACAGGCAAAAAGAGCAGAATTCTTTGGGGCATGCCCCGCAAAAGGCCCTTTTAAGGGCTGGTAAGGTAAAAGAGCTTTTCAATTTTTATTTTAGAATAGGGTAGGGCATTTTTTTATTTTGGGGGGCTTTGTTATTTTATTAGGGGGCTTAGAGTAGGTGTAATTAGCTTAAAATTGTTGTAATATTTTTATAATGTTTGTAAATAATTTTTTTATTTTTTGTAACTTAGTTCTTTTTTTATTTTTTGTACTTTAATTAGTTTATTTAATTGTATTTATTTGTAGGTATTTGTATGTAAATAATTTATTGATAGTGTAGTGTTAGGTTTAATTGTAGATAATTGTAGGCAGTTTATTAAATTTATTTATTGATAGTGTAGTGTTAGGTTTAATTGTAACTTAGGTTAGGATTTATGTTACAGGTAATTTTGTAATTATTTTAACTAGGTAGCTATTAAATAGTTATTAACTATTTAATAGCTATTGTACCTAGTTAAAATAAATACAAAGTTGCCTGTAAAATAAATATTAATCCTAAAATAGCGCGTTTTTGAAGCTGGCCACGTCCGTAAGCACCGCTGGTATTTAGAGTTGCAGTGGTGGTAAATTATGCTATATGCTCCCTTTTTGGAGCCTAACGCAGCCCTTCTGTGAACTCTAAATTCCAGCGGTATTTAAAAGGTGCGGGGGAAAAAAAGCACGCGTAGCTAACGCACCCCTTTGGCCGCAGAACTCTAAATCTAGGCGTATGTTTTTAGTGTAAATATTTCATATTCCAATGTTCTGCATGTAGAACAATATGTTCTAAGTATTTTTAAATAGATATTCCTATATATATCTGTGTATATCTATACCTTCATATAATCATGTATACATATAGGTATAGATATATATTGTACCAAAAAAGCATCATATATATGTAGAAACATTAATTTATGAATAAATAGAACATATTCTTGTATGTTGTCAGTATATGGCCGGGTTATAATACTTTATTTAATAATTATTCTTTAAAACAAACCCCCAATAAAATGCATATACGAAACAATTAAAACTAATATAAATTCCTAAATTCTTTATATTAGTTAAAGTTAAAAAACATATTAAATTATATTTATAGAAAACCAGATTATGAATCAGATGATACACACTTATGCTGTTATAATATCCTTACAAAGGACATAAAAATATATCTTGACAAATTACCTTATTCACAATAATCGCATTAAAATACCACAATAAAATACCAGAATCTTCTATTAACCAATAACTCTAGTTCAATGCTCAATATGGGTTACCAACTTACTATGCTTAATTAATAACTACCAGGGATATAATCACACTAACCAGTTTATGTACAGTTCTGAAAGAGTTCACTATAATAATTGACTTATAAATCTGGAGTATAAAACCCTGTCTAGTAAATAAATTATTTAGCAATAATGACTAGTTAAGACTACACAGGACTATGGATACAACTTAAAATACAAATTGTGCCCTTTTAAAATTACTAACTGTAATCTAACTATAACCTTTGATTTAAAATATTAAATATACTTAACAGTTTCTTATACTTTACCCAAATAACCAAATTAATGTAAATCCAATTTCACCAAGATGGATAAAAATTTTGGCCCAGATTGCTTTATATAGACTGGATCCCAAGGCAGCAGTTTGTCAGTCAAAATTCAGCAGCAGACTTCTTTTTTTTTCTCTTGCCTGAGATTAAAGCACGTAATATAACCCAACCCCTTTTTATTATAATTATTGGTTTAATTGGAAATGCACAACGGAAGCTTGTCTTTTGTGATAGGCTCCTTGAGCTGAACATCTCTCTCTTTTTTATTTATATACAGCCAATATCAAGCTCACAAATATTCAGCAAGATTCTTTCACATCACGCAGGATGTGTCACAGGAAAAAAAAAAACAAAAACCAGAAAGAGAAAAAAAGAATATCAACAAAAGAGAACATTGGCTTTAACGGGAAAGCACATTGTCATATGTATCTCCAACCTATAAGAGCTTCAAAACAGTTTCTATAACCCAAATAGGAAAAATAAATATATTTCTTTATATACAGGTCCAAATCAGCCCCTATCTAACTTAAACAGTTGTATGGAAATCGTTTTTCCTTTCTTTCTCCTCCTCCTCCCCTTCTTCTTTCTTTACCTTCCTTCCAGCTTTCCTGTCTTTGTCTCTCTATCCCTCCTCTCCTTTCCTTCCTCTGTTAATATTCTCTTTAACTGAATTTTTCGTTCGCAGGTAAAATATATCTCTAGATTGTAGTTTCAGTCTACCTTCTAATTTACAGGTAAGCCAGTACTCTACTCTACCCCAAAACTGCAGGATCTTGGGGCAGGACCAGAAGCAATGTATTAGATCCGCCTTTGGATTGTTACACTAAGAGCAAAAATTAACCTCTCTTAGTTTCCATGTATTCATTTTCCCTAGTGTAATATAGACTTTATTGAGAAGTTTTATATGGGATTCTTTCCAAGAAGCGGAAGTAGTTGCTTTCTGTGTCCATTTATAACTAGTTTTAACTGTCTCTATAGTCGTATCCCTATAGTCTCTTTTCCATGTTTCTACTAATCTATCCAACATTAATTGGCCCTGTTTTGCCAACATGATTTTATATAGTAGAGATATATTATTGTTTCCGGTTTTATATACAATCATATATAACGCAACATTAGAACCTTCCAAAGTTACCCTATTATGACTATTCAGCCCTTGTAAAATGCCTGATCTGCAGGTATGCAAAAAAGTTTTTGTTGGGTATATTAAACTCTCTATTAATTGTCTCGAAAGATTTAAAGTGTTGCCTACTATCAAAACATTGGTGGACAAAGTTCAGTCCCTTATTAGCCCAGCTTTTAAAAACATCTGAGCATAAGGCTGGTATAAACTTTGGATTACCCCTTATCCGCAGGAAGTGAGAAAATTCATAATCGAGATTTAACTGTATACAAAGTTTTTGCCACGCCACCACAACACTGTAAATTTAATTTATATTTTGAATATTTCTTGGAAGTTGTGAGGCAGGGCATTGTACTAATGCCTTTAAACAAAAAGACGAGATCATTTCTTCTTCTAGTGATATGGATGTAAGATAATTAGCTTCTGTAGTCCAGTCCACAGCAAAGCGAGCTAACATTGCAGTATTATATTTTTTAATGTCAGGTAAAGCTAATCCTCCATCTTCTAGCATACAAGTTAATTTAGCTATAGACAACATATGTCTCCTTTTTCCCCAGAGGAATATAGCACACTCTTTATAGAAGGTTTTAATATCTTGCCTGTGTATAAATAACGACACATTCTGCATAATATGTGTTAATTGCGGGAATAAAATGGTTTTAATAATCATAATTTTAGCTGAAAGAGAAATAGGAAAAATTCTCCATCTTTCAAGTTTCATAGAGGCTTTTTTAAAAAAAAGGCTTATAATTCAGCTTGTACCACTGCTTAGGGGTCCGCATGTAGATGTATTCCAAGATACTTAATAGATAAAGTCTCTTTAAGAGCGCAATCTTTTATGCTATTTCTATTTTTCCTAATCCATAACACTTCCAATTTATTCATATTAACTTTGTATCCTGAAAAGGAGCCGAACAACTTCATAATGTCTAATGCCTTGGGTATATTTTTTTTAGAATTTTCTATAAACAACAAGTCATCTGCATACAGTAGTAAAACTAATCTTTGTTCTCCTATAGATATACCTTTTAACTCTTCACACAGCCAAATAGCTAGGGGTTCTATTGAGATATTGAATAATAAAGGCGAGAGTGGACAGCCCTGCCTGGTTCCCCTATTCAGGATCAGGTTTTCGGTCTGACTACCATTAATCAGGATAGACGAGCAGGGATGATCATATAATGTCCTGATAAAATTGTTAAAGTGGCCAGAGAAACCAAACTCATCTAGAGAGGGGTGTATAGGTGATCCCATATGATGGAATCGAACGCCTTTTCTTCGTCCACCGTTATCAAGGCCATATCTTGTGAATTTTGTAAATTCCCATTTACTCTGTCTCTATAATATTCAAGAACTATTGTAACTTTACGCATATTCTTAATAGAAGATCTTCCAGTCATAAAACCAGATTGGTCTATGTGAATAATATGTTCGAGACATCGCTTCAGCCTGTTAGAAATAATAAATGTTAATAATGTATAGTCTATGTTCAAGAGGGAAATGGGTTTATATGAAGCAGGGTCTAGTGGATTTTTTTTTTTTTTTAGAATCAATGTAATATTTGAGGCTGTAAAATATTTAGACATTTTATGTCCATCAATATAATAATAATTAAACAGTTTAGTTAATATGTCCACTATCTCTGGTTTTAAGATTTTGTACATTTCTATAGGCATCTGATCTGGGCCCGGCGCTTTGTTGCATTTGGCGTTTTCTATAGCTTCTATCACCACTTCTCTAGTAATAGTTTTATTTAAGTCATATAAGCAATCTTGCGGAACTCTAGGTAGTTTTACTTGATTCCAAAAATTATTTTTATTATGTGTATCTATCTCTACCGCTTTATAGATCTCTTGGTAGTATTTCCAGAAAATCTCTTTAATGTTAGCTATATCTGTATATCTGTTTTGCTCCCATTCCAGGGCTTCTATTGTATTGTTCTTTTTTCTGGCTTTATCTAGTCTAGATAAGAATTTTGCTGATTTGCCGTAATTGCCTTTATATAATGCATTTAATTTAATTTCTTCCCAGTAACTCTGCTGTTTAAGGTACAGGTCTCTATCCAGTTTAGCTTGCTTATATCTATCCCACAATTCCTTACTGGGTTTATTTATATAATTGCAAAGAGCATTACATACTTGATTGGAAAGTTGTAACTCTCTGGCCTTACCCTTTTTCTTTTTAACTATCATAAATGCTTTGATCTCACCTCTAAGCCATGCCTTAGCTGTTAACTAAAAAAATTTCGATTTTTTTCAATATATGCTTTGTTAAAACTCTTAAAGACTCTCCATTTTTGTGTTAACCAGTTAACAAAATAATCGTTATTTGCTAAGAATTTAGGGGAAAAAAAATTGAATCCACCACTTCTTAAATTGGAGCTACATCTTATTTCTACTGAAATAATCGAGTGATCTGAAATACTTATGTCATGTATTTTAGTTATTAACTCTAAATTAAGTAATGACTTAGATACTAGAAATAAATCTATTCTAGAGAGGGAGCCAAAAGCTTTCGACTCGCAAGTAAACATCCTAACATCAGGGTGGTGTATACGCCAGACATCGTGTATCTTGAGATTCTTACATATTTGTAAAAACAATGTAGCCTTTTGTTTAGAGAAGGCAACACTTTTAGAACTTATTTTATCTAATTCTGTAGGAATTAGATTAAAATCACCTGCTAGTATTACATTTTGTCCCATATATTCGGATAATCGAAAAATTAGATTATTCCAAAATATTGGATCTATTTTATTTGGACCATACACATTACAAATAATTTAGTTTAATTCTCTTAATCTGTAATTCAGCTATCACCCACCTTTCATCCGCATCTATCTCTATTTTAATAATATCATATGACAATTTTTTGTTTATTAATATTGCTACTCCTTTCTTTCTCCTGGAACAGTGGGTGGCAATCACCTCCCAAACCCATTTGCTTTTAATGTTATTGGCTTCTTCCACTTTTAGGTGGGTTTGGATTCAGTTTCCCTAGCTGTCTTACTATTAATTTCCTTTTGATTGGGGAGGTGATTCCACCCACGTTCCAGGCGAGAAGTCTAATATTGTCCTTTATCATTTATGGTAATCAGGCATCATAAGGACAGGAAGAGTAGAGAGGCAGCGGACGAGAGAAAAAAAATAAAAATAAGAAAATAAAATACAAATACCTATTCAACCAAACTTTGCCAGTACCTAACATCCAAGATTATAGTTACTACTTTATATGAGGAGTCTCTCTTAAGTTCCTTTTATTTAAATGCCTCACCAAACTCCTGTGATATTTTTTTCCTAGCAAAATAATTTTTAGCCTCATCTTCACTTAAGATATTTGCTGGATACAAAAGCCTAGCTTTATATCCCAATTGAATTAGCTTAGTGCAGAATTGGGCTATTTCTTTTCTCCTAGAGGCAGTGTCGCTGGAATAATCCTGAAAAAGTAGAATGTTATTTTCTCCTACTATCAATTTTTCTTTTTTCCTGTATAAACGCAGGATATTTATCTTGTCTTGGAAATCTAGTAATCTAACCATAATTGCCCTATTAAGATTTTTTCCAGCGGCACTGCCCCTGGGGGGTCCCATCCTATGTGCTCTTTCTATTTTTAATGGTAAATTTTTCTCGTCAATCCCTAATATTTGGGGTAATGTAAATGCAGCAAGATATAGTAGATCTTCAAACTCCAAATAGAAGAACACAGAGGCGCCACCATGGCCCAGTACCACCAAAACAAAGAAATAAATATATAGAAGGCACTATATATACTCACAAACGTCAAGCACCCAGGTGGTGCTAGTGGGGCAGGCTGAAACTTCACAGTAGTTCAGCTCACTGATATACCTCCAAATAGATCCAGTCGGTGTTCCTTGAGAGCCTAAGATCCTATGCCTAGAAAAAAGAGAGGCAAACCAACATGGCCTAGTATTGTTTGAGCCCAGGGAGAATATAGCCCTAATGGGTATACTCACAGGAAACAAAGCACCTCCAGGTGCAATATCAGCAAGCTGGAACCATAAGTCGCCCAGTAGACAAACCACGGCAAGTGATCCTCCGCTTCCAGTAGTATAACGGTGGATAGGAGAGGGGTGTATGAAACCCCACAACAGGTTATTAGGTCAAAAATACCACACCAGCAAGTGTATATAAAAGTAAAAATCTTTAATAACACAGCGACGCGTTTCTCAGCCGCCTATGGGCTGTTTCATCAGGCTATAATAAAACATTAAAAAATACACTTGCTATATACTAAATTAAAAAACTAAAACATTATCTGATTGGACAATCAATTAAAATACAACCAATGTGTGATCTTTCTCAATCAATTACTATGGTAACAATTTAGTTAGTATTCGGGTGGATAGGTGTGGCCAGGTGTGCACCTAATTAGCAAACTGACACTCCACCTAGCTTGCAACCCCTGTTGCTAATTTGCCATAGTGACCACCTAACAGTGCAAACACAATATAAGTTTATCTAATGACAGTACATACACATTAAAAGTTTATCTCATACACATAACACATTTACATTTGATTAGCACAAAGGAATAATGACAAGTACTCAGTAGTTCATTTGGTGCCCATCTCCAGAGTTGTACTTATGAGAGGTCAAAGCGCAACCGGAAGGTAGTCCGGAGCTCATATGTGATCTATAAGTGCCTTACCGGCCTGATATTAATAGTATCACCAGCCCCATATGAGAACCTTTGTTGGATTCAATATGTGAAAGCATATTGAATCTATGTATAGGAGTGGTGATCAATGTATAGTGGGCTGTGTGCAAACATAGAGCTGTCATTATGAAATTCTGCGTGTCTTAGCGTAAAAGCCTTCTTAACATGAATACCTTATTGTCAATGTAATTCTTTCATATCGATCTGTTGTGCCAAAAGGCATCTGTTTACCCAATTGCTAGATCCTACTCGATGTTTGTGGATGACCCCAGACGCCTTCGGATGCGTCTCACTCTCTAACTATGTGATGTTACTTTGTTTAAAAATATCGGAGCTATTCTCCAATCGTTCTGGTGGCTCTAAGAGGAGTGTAAATCCGCTCCAATGAGAATGCTTGTTGTGGGCGGGATAAGCACCTGGTCGAATCCTATTCCTTTTGGATTAACATACATGTTAGCCCCAGAAATGGGAGCGCGAATGAGAGCACTCTTCATCACGCCCTTACGGCACACCTCCCATTTACTCTACTACTATTGGTCTGAGGGCTTGTGAGGCATGTTTACCTACCCTATAGAGCCTTTGCAATAAGCCAGGACAATATTGGTCCTGACCTCGGTATAAGGTGCCTATATCGTGTTGAACGCACAGGGATATGTGTCTTGTAACTGAAATAAAAAATAAAAATAATAAGAAGTGAATAATAATAAAAAAATATATTGCTAGCGGAACCCTGACATTTAGGACAATCTGTCATTGTATGTTGTATCGTGCAAACGATCGGAGGGAGGGGGGGTGGGGGATATAACAAACAAGGGAACTATTTATTAATGGCCCAGAGATACATGATGCTGTTATATCTCGTTACAATGTACCCTACTGGGCTGAACCCACTGTACTAATATAATAGTGATGGTGATAATATAGAAGGAAGTGATAATAAACCTATTTTATTTTGTGTACTTCTTAGTGAGAACAAATAGGGAGTGGGATTCTAATGTGTAATAAATGTGCTAGTGACCCAGTGGTGTTTAACCAGTGTAAACTGATATTTTTATCTATATAATGTATATATATATACCTTGACTTAAATAAATTATAATAAGTGGACAGTGATAATCTAATATTGTAGGTAGTGCAGTGTCGGTCAGTCTAATGTAATACAGTAGTGGTGCTGTGCCAATAAGTGACTGTTTAGTTAATATAGATTAGATGATGCCTCCAATGTTACCCATAGATAAATTACTATAAGCTATTAGTGGAAACATTGTTATACAATACTTATAATACGTGAGTATAAGTGGTGTGTCATTGTAACTAACAGTGTGTCTAGAAAATAGAATAATGGGTAAAAGATGGGATAGATTGTTTAACTGATGATGAAAACTCATATGGTGCTAGTGGTGGTCTAATCATATACATGAATGAAGGAATGTGTAAGTGTATAATATAATAAAATATGTTAGGGGTGTGAGAGTTAACTGACATCTATGTACAGGGAATTGACAATTTGTGAGTCAATATTTAGCTAGCCTTGGGTAATGGCAGCTATTACATTATCATGCCTACGACCTATTGGTAACTAAAGAAACCGATCTCACAATTCATCATTAGGGGAGATCACTAGTGGACAGGATGGAGGGGAAGAGGGAGAGTGGGGTATGATATCCCCATCCCCTAGCACCATAAATTGTTCGGTCATCAGAATGCCGCCATGTCAAGGTTCTCATTAAGACCATCTGGCTGTAGAGTTTGTAATTTTTTAATCCAGAAGGTCTCTCTTTTTCTGAGAGTAAGGAAGGAAGTTTACAAGACCTTACAGACCTTACAGACCTAAGACATTACAAGACCTTCTGGATTAAAAAATTACAAACTCTACAGCCAGATGGTCTTAATGAGAACCTTGACATGGCGGCATTCTGATGACCGAACAATTTATGGTGCTAGGGGATGGGGATATCATACCCCACTCTCCCTCTTCCCCTCCATCCTGTCCACTAGTGATCTCCCCTAATGATGAATTGTGAGATCGGTTTCTTTAGTTACCAATAGGTCGTAGGCATGATAATGTAATAGCTGCCATTACCCAAGGCTAGCTAAATATTGACTCACAAATTGTCAATTCCCTGTACATAGATGTCAGTTAACTCTCACACCCCTAACATATTTTATTATATTATACACTTACACATTCCTTCATTCATGTATATGATTAGACCACCACTAGCACCATATGAGTTTTCATCATCAGTTAAACAATCTATCCCATCTTTTACCCATTATTCTATTTTCTAGACACACTGTTAGTTACAATGACACACCACTTATACTCACGTATTATAAGTATTGTATAACAATGTTTCCACTAATAGCTTATAGTAATTTATCTATGGGTAACATTGGAGGCATCATCTAATCTATATTAACTAAACAGTCACTTATTGGCACAGCACCACTACTGTATTACATTAGACTGACCGACACTGCACTACCTACAATATTAGATTATCACTGTCCACTTATTATAATTTATTTAAGTCAAGGTATATATATATACATTATATAGATAAAAATATCAGTTTACACTGGTTAAACACCACTGGGTCACTAGCACATTTATTACACATTAGAATCCCACTCCCTATTTGTTCTCACTAAGAAGTACACAAAATAAAATAGGTTTATTATCACTTCCTTCTATATTATCACCATCACTATTATATTAGTACAGTGGGTTCAGCCCAGTAGGGTACATTGTAACGAGATATAACAGCATCATGTATCTCTGGGCCATTAATAAATAGTTCCCTTGTTTGTTATATCCCCCACCCCCCCCTCCCTCCGATCGTTTGCACGATACAACATACAATGACAGATTGTCCTAAATGTCAGGGTTCCGCTAGCAATATATTTTTTTATTATTATTCACTTCTTATTATTTTTATTTTTTATTTCAGTTACAAGACACATATCCCTGTGCGTTCAACACGATATAGGCACCTTATACCGAGGTCAGGACCAATATTGTCCTGGCTTATTGCAAAGGCTCTATAGGGTAGGTAAACATGCCTCACAAGCCCTCAGACCAATAGTAGTAGAGTAAATGGGAGGTGTGCCGTAAGGGCGTGATGAAGAGTGCTCTCATTCGCGCTCCCATTTCTGGGGCTAACATGTATGTTAATCCAAAAGGAATAGGATTCGACCAGGTGCTTATCCCGCCCACAACAAGCATTCTCATTGGAGCGGATTTACACTCCTCTTAGAGCCACCAGAACGATTGGAGAATAGCTCCGATATTTTTAAACAAAGTAACATCACATAGTTAGAGAGTGAGACGCATCCGAAGGCGTCTGGGGTCATCCACAAACATCGAGTAGGATCTAGCAATTGGGTAAACAGATGCCTTTTGGCACAACAGATCGATATGAAAGAATTACATTGACAATAAGGTATTCATGTTAAGAAGGCTTTTACGCTAAGACACGCAGAATTTCATAATGACAGCTCTATGTTTGCACACAGCCCACTATACATTGATCACCACTCCTATACATAGATTCAATATGCTTTCACATATTGAATCCAACAAAGGTTCTCATATGGGGCTGGTGATACTATTAATATCAGGCCGGTAAGGCACTTATAGATCACATATGAGCTCCGGACTACCTTCCGGTTGCGCTTTGACCTCTCATAAGTACAACTCTGGAGATGGGCACCAAATGAACTACTGAGTACTTGTCATTATTCCTTTGTGCTAATCAAATGTAAATGTGTTATGTGTATGAGATAAACTTTTAATGTGTATGTACTGTCATTAGATAAACTTATATTGTGTTTGCACTGTTAGGTGGTCACTATGGCAAATTAGCAACAGGGGTTGCAAGCTAGGTGGAGTGTCAGTTTGCTAATTAGGTGCACACCTGGCCACACCTATCCACCCGAATACTAACTAAATTGTTACCATAGTAATTGATTGAGAAAGATCACACATTGGTTGTATTTTAATTGATTGTCCAATCAGATAATGTTTTAGTTTTTTAATTTAGTATATAGCAAGTGTATTTTTTAATGTTTTATTATAGCCTGATGAAACAGCCCATAGGCGGCTGAGAAACGCGTCGCTGTGTTATTAAAGATTTTTACTTTTATATACACTTGCTGGTGTGGTATTTTTGACCTAATAACCTGTTGTGGGGTTTCATACACCCCTCTCCTATCCACCGTTATACTACTGGAAGCGGAGGATCACTTGCCGTGGTTTGTCTACTGGGCGACTTATGGTTCCAGCTTGCTGATATTGCACCTGGAGGTGCTTTGTTTCCTGTGAGTATACCCATTAGGGCTATATTCTCCCTGGGCTCAAACAATACTAGGCCATGTTGGTTTGCCTCTCTTTTTTCTAGGCATAGGATCTTAGGCTCTCAAGGAACACCGACTGGATCTATTTGGAGGTATATCAGTGAGCTGAACTACTGTGAAGTTTCAGCCTGCCCCACTAGCACCACCTGGGTGCTTGACGTTTGTGAGTATATATAGTGCCTTCTATATATTTATTTCTTTGTTTTGGTGGTACTGGGCCATGGTGGCGCCTCTGTGTTCTTCTATTTGCAGTATCTAACCATCAGGACGACCATCCTTTGACAGAGTGCTGCCGCCAGATAGTGGGACTTGATTGATGAATGGACATTAACATACCTATACCCACTGTATAGTTCACTGTTCTGTTGTTTTATCCTGTGTTACTGTGTGTATTGTTTTATGTCTAGGTTCTAGACTATTTACCTATCTGATTTTTTGGCAACTGGGAGGCGCACCCTAAAGGGTGTGGTGTGCATTTGTGTATACCACTCCCCACATTATAGATCTTCAAACTCATCTGTTTCGGGAATACCTATTATCTTCAGGTTATTTAGTCTAGAACGATCTTCTATTCTAGCATTCAAATTTTTATTTTTATTTTCTAGCATTGTAATTGTCTCTGACTGCGTATTAAGCGTATCCTCTAGAACTGAGATTCTGTCCTCTGCTTCCGCTAATCTACTGGCGAATTGTCTAACTTCAATCGATAGGCTCGCCAGTTGGGTTTTCAGAGAATCAAATTGCGGCAAGAAAATATCTGACAATTGATTAATCATTAGTTGCATATCTGCTTTAGTGATCACCCCTTAACTCTGAGTATCACTCAGAACCTCAGAAAGCCGATCCTTCTTGTCTTTACATTTTGGGGGCATGGTCTGTGAGGTAGCGTGTGTGTTGGAAAGAAACCTTTCCATGTGCCCTAAGGGAAAAAGAAAAAAAAACAACACAAAAAACAAAAAATGTGTTGTATGTGTCGACTGTGTCAACTACTATTTACTCTAGGGGAAGGGGTGGAGTGACTGGGAGAATAAGTTATATATGTGTATATCTATCTATCTCTCTCTCTCTCTCTCTCTCTCTCTCTATATATATATATATATATATATATATATATATATATATTCCACTGGGTTGTCCCCACTTGTAGCGCAAAAAACCTCTCCAAAGAAAAGTAAAACTTCCTTTATTGTGATATCAAAAGTAAAAACATGACAGCCTACACACGACTGTAATAAAGCACAATATGTAAAAACACAGTGTCAGTGATCTGAACCACATGCAGACATGTTTCGTGCAGTTGCGCACTTGATCACTGCTTGAAAGCAATCCTGATCACACCTGCTTTATAGCACTTTTCTTAAAGAGACATTTGTGAATGGTAGACACTGTGTGAATTATCTCTCAGTTTACTGCCTATCCTTTGTTGAAGAACATTTTTCAAAAAGTTATTTCATGCATTAGCAGAAAATTTTTTTCTCTTCTACATGTGTACTAATAATATTAGTTAATATGATGTTAACTTTTATACATTAAAAATTACATTATATCTTTGCCTCATTTATCCCAAGTATATCTTGTATCACTAGATAAAATTGTAATCTTTGAATTATTTTAAGTGTAATTTATATATGACACTATGTACCATACAGAAATTGTTAAGTTTGTTTCTAGAGCAAAGTTTAGACTTTAGAATATGTATAAAGATAATTAATTAATTAAGACTTATATGATCGCCATACATTATTTCTCCCTTTTTTTACATTCTATTTATCAAAAAGAAAAACTGTTGAATATATATTAATTCACAAAAAGATCAAGGTCTCTACGCATATTGAGACCTAATGGATTACATGTTTTTAATGTGAAAATCCAAAAGACTTCACGTTTGTTAAGTTTGTCTTCTCTGTCACCTCCTCGTTTTCATAGAGGAACATGATCTATACCTTGAATTTTTAATAAAGACACATCTGAATTGTGTTGGCTTTTAAAGTGCCTTGACACTGGTGTGTCGGTATCATCATCCTCTATTGATCTGAGGTGCTGAAGGAACCTATCTTTAATGCTTCGCTTGGTTTTACCTACATAGTTAATTTTACAGAGATCACACGTAAGTAAATATACTACATGTGTAGTTGAACAATTTATGTAATACTTAATTTTATAGTCTTGCTGGGTAGCAGATGAAGAAAAAGTATCGCCCTCAATGACATGGTTACAGGTTTTACATATATTTCTCCTGCATCTAAAGAATCCCTTTCTTTCTTTTAGCCAGCATTTGTTATGTTTTATTGGAAGATTAGATGGAGAGAGGTAGTTTGAAAGTGTTTTGCCTCTTTTGGGTATAATATCTACACCCTCTTCCATTATGGTTTTTAGTACTGGATCTGAATATAATACAGGGACAGTATCTTTAATGATTTTGCTGATGTTTTTAAAATCAGTACTATAGGTAGTTATAAACCTGGGTTTCTCAGTGTCCCTTTTTACATCTTTCCTTTTGTATTTTAGTAAATCCTCCCTAGTTTTTTGTTGAACACTTTCTTTTGCTTTAATTAAAGTGCCTTCACTATATCCTCTCTGTTTTAGTCTTTCTTCAATAATTTTACACTGTTTGTTGTAATCTTCCTCATTAGAGCAATTTCTTTTAGCCCTAATGAATTCACCCTTTGGTATTCCTTGTAGCACGTGTCTAGGGTGACATGATTTGTATAAAAGTGTATAAAATAGTATTGCCTGCTGTTGGCTTTCTGTAAAGTATAGAGACTATTTTTTCATGTTCTACATCTGCTTTTAATGTAAGATCTAGAAAGTCTATTGACTCTGTACTTTGTTCTCCTGTGAATTTCAACCCACATCTGTTGTTATTTAAATAAGCACAGAAATCTTTTACTTGATCTGTATCTCCCTCAAAAATGAAAAGTAAATCGTCTATATATCTAAAAAAGTGTATAATTCTCTCTCTATGGGGATTTCTTTCTCCAAAGACGTGGAACAGCTCCCACCAACCCATAAATAGGTTGGCGTATGATGGGGCAAACTTGGCTCCCATCGCTGTTCCACGTCTCTGGAGAAAGAAATCTGATCCAAACATAAAGAAATTATGCGTTAAAAGATATTCAATTGCATTAAGTATAAACACTTTTGTTGCTGATTCATAGTCAGTATATTGGTTCAAGAAAAATTCTATGGCTGTTATGCCTAAGTTGTGATCTATACAAGTATACAAGGATGATACATCCACTACTAGAAATCTGTAATTCTCTTTCCATTTGATATTCTGTAACTTATTAAGCAATGATGTGCTATCCTGTATGTAACTTAGTAAATCTTTGACAAGTGGTTGTAAGAAAGTGTCCACCAGATCTGATAAAGGCTCATTTAATGAGTTAATACCTGCAATTATAGGTCGTCCTGGTGGACAGACTAAATCTTTATGTAATTTGGGAAAATAATGAAATATTGGAATTACTGAATTAGTTGGGGTTAGGACTTCTTCTAATGTAGGAGTTATGATATTGTTTAGTTTAGCTATCTTAGTGATTTTAATTAGCTCTTTCCTAAATTCTCTCGTGGGATTTCCATCTAGTTTGATATATACTTCTTGATCAGACAATTGCCTTTTGGCTTCTTTAATGTAATCTACAGTATTTAAAATGACCACATTTCCTCCTTTATCAGAAGGACGGATCATTATATCTTTATTTTCTTGAAGAGATCATAAAGCTGCTTTTTCTTTATTTGTTAAATTAGAGTACCTTCTTTTTTTACTTTTTAGATTCTTTTCATGTAGTATTCTTAACTTACTTTCCACTGTTTTCTGGAAAATATCTAACACCTTAGGTCTGGTGTGTACTGGATAAAAGGTGCTCTTTTTCTTTAAGTGACCAAATTTAATATCACAGACCGGCTCAGTCTCCACAGCTGCAGATCTCCATACACTCTGATCCAATTGCTCCCCAGCATGTTACCGGACAGTGAGCGATATACAGGTACCTTTGAAATTATATTGCTGATAGTCTATGTGTGCGCTTTTTACTTACCAAGTGTTCTATTATATATATATATATATATATATATATATATATATCTCAAAATAACAAAAGTATTGCATTGAGCAATGATACTTTTTTTATTGGACTAATTATACATTTAGAAGTAGACAAGCTTTCGGAAGAGTTCCTTCCTTTATCAAGTCTGAAGCAATACTGACCAATTCAATGGAATTTACAGATTGTATCTTAAAACACAGAATAGCTAAGAAGACAGTGCCTGTTACCTAAGCCCCCCTCATGATTTTTACGACACCTCCTCCTCTCCCTGCACTGTCTTCTTAGCTATTCTGTATTTTAAGATACAATCTGTAAATTCCATTGAATTGGTCAGTATTGCTTCAGACTTGATAAAGGAAGGAACTCTTCCGAAAGCTTGTCCACTTATAAATGTATTATTTTTATTATTATCATTTATTTATAAAGCGCCAGCAGGTTACACAGCACTATACAAAGAATAAAAACATTACAGGGATGCATTAAATACACAAACAAGTACAATATTAGGGTACATTACAGTTGTAGGTGCAATAATGAGTTATACAAAAGGAGAGGAATGCCCTGCCCTTGAGCACAATCAGTAATAGTTCACTTTAAATACAAAGTGGCCTACAGGTAGAGAGGCTCTCAAGCTTACAATCTAAAGGAGAGGGAATGGACACAGAAGGTGAGGGAGAATGGAAATAAGTCTGATATAAGGCAGAGTGAATTGAGAGTGAATGATGACATAGGGAAAAAGTGTTTGGTGACTGAGCAAAAGAGGTTTTGAAAAGTGTAAAAGAATGTGGTAAAATGTCAGTACAGAGGCTGTGAGTCTGAATTGGTTTCTCTATTCTGTATTATTAGTGACAGCTGCACATAATTACTGTTAGAAGGTGTGTGTATATATTAAAGTGAACACTAGGGTGGGTTGGTGGTGGGAAGGGACTGGATTGCTAGTGCGTGCAAATCTCTGTAGTCTGATGATATGCCTGTAGAATGGCTGTGCTGGTGTGAGGTGTGAGTCGGTGGAGAGAGAGAGAGAGAAGGGTAAACATGCCTGGTGAGAATGTTTAGTTAGTCCAATAAAAAAAGTATCATTGCTCAATGCAATACTCTTGTTATTTTGATAGCTAAATCTCTGGACTAACATGGCTACTCCAATCAACGTGTATATATATATATATATATATATATATATATATATATATATTCCTATATATTATGTATTCGTGTTTAATAAAGGACTAGGTCCCGCACTGATTAGTTAGATGTGTCTGTATCAGCTATGTGTCCACTACTGAATTTACTCTAAGGGAAGGGGTGGCGTGACTGTCGGGATAAATTATATATGTGTATAACTATGTATATATAAATATATATGAACTCCCATATATTGTGTATTCGTGTTCAGTGAAGGACCATGTCCCGCACTGACCAGTTAAATAAAATCCTACTAGCATCGGCGTAGTCAATTAAATCTCCAGAAAATATGCACATGCATTTTTTAACTTAAAACTTCACAATAGTATAGCTATGAAAGCCTCTGACCTACTAATATAAACAAATATCCTTTGAACATCCTTTGAACAAAAGATTTTATATGTCGCAAGACGCTAATATAGTATCCCTTTATCAGACTCAGATCACATTTCTTTCTTTTTTTTTCTTATCCTTTACACCTTTTATGGATTTTTTTTATATGTCATAGCAATGAAATAATATCCCTATGTTCAACTCAGATCACTTCCCCCCCCCCCCCCAGTACAAAAACCCAGGGAATTAATCTTTTTCACATATTGTATAGCTGCAGCTGAAAATCCCAACCATAGTCAGGTACTTGATATTAGAATAAATTAGCAGCTATACTTTTACGCTATCGCCAATATTTATATGATAGTTCACAGGCAGAAAAACAAGAAAAGAAAAAACAAAGAGAAAAAACTAAAAACTTATAGCTTTAGTTCACAGCCCAAGTTTCTCCAACATTGGTGTGTCCGGTCCACGGCGTCATCCATAACTTGTGGGAATATTCTCTTCCCCAACAGGAAATGGCAAAGAGCACAGCAAAAGCTGTCCATATAGTCCCTCCTAGGCTCCGCCCACCCCAGTCATTCTCTTTGCTGCTGAACAAGCAGCATCTCCACGGAGATGGTGAAGAGTATGTGGTGTTTAGTTGTAGTTTTTTATTCTACTATCAAGAGTTTGTTATTTTAAAATAGTGCTGGTATGTACTATTTACTCTGAAACAGAAAAAGATGAAGAGTTCTGTTTGTGAGAGGAATATGATTTTAGCAGCAGTAACTAAAATCGTTTGCTGTTTCCACATAGGACTGTTGAGATGAGATAACTTCAGTTGGGGGAAACAGTTGGCAGACTTTTCTGCTTAAGGTATGACTAGACATATTTCTAACAAGACTGAGTAATGCTGGAAGGCTGTCATTTTCCCCATCATGGGGACCGGTAAGCCATTTTCTTAGTCTCAAACAGAATAAAGGGCTTAATATGGGCTATAAAACTGGTAGACACTTTTATGGGCTAGATCGATTGCTTTATTTGGGCATTTTATACAGCTTGAAGTTGAAATTCACACTTTATAACTTTGGGGAACGTTTTTTTACGTCAGGCACTGGTTTAGACACCTTCCCAGTCAGGAAGGGCCTTCTATGTAGTAGGCAGAGCCTCATTTTCGCGCCATTACTGCGCAGTTACTTTTGAGAGCAGGACATGCAGCTGCATGTGTGTGGGTCTGGAAGTGGTTGAAAAGGTTCCTAGAAGGCTTCATTTGGTATCGTATACCCCCCTGGGTTTGGTAAAGTCGCAGCAAAGGCTGTAGCTGGGACTGTAGAGGGGTTAAAACTGTAAACGGCTCCGGTTTCGTCATTTTAAGTGTTAAAGGTCTGAAATTTGGGGTGCAATGCTTTGAATGCTTTAAGACACTGTGGTGAAAATTTGGTTAAATTGAACAATTCCTTCATTGTTTTTCACATATTCAGTAAAAAAGTGTGCCCTGTTTAAAATTTAAAGAGACAGTAACGGTTTTGTTTTAAAACAGTTTTTGTATTTTATTGACAATTTTAAGCCTGTTTAACATGTCTGTTGTGCCTTCAGATAAACTATGTTCATTCATCAGATGAAGGGAGTAGACATAGTTCTACATCATCTCCTTCTGTGTCTATACCAGTTATGCCCGCGCAGGCGACCCCTAGTACTTCTAGCGCGCCAATGCTTGTTACTATGCAACAATTGACGGCAGTAATGGATAAGTCCATAGCAAATATTTTATCCAAAATGCCTGCATTTCAGAGAAAGCGCGATTGCTCTATTTTAAACACTGTAGAGCAGGAGGGCGCTGATGATAATTGCTCTGTCATATCCTCACACCAATCTGAAGTGGCCATGAGGGAGGTTTTGTCAGATGGGGAAATTTCTGATTCAGGTAGAATTTCTCAACAGGCAGAACCTGATGTTGTGACATTTAAATTTAAATTAGAGCATCTCCGCGCACTGCTTAAGGAGGTGCTATCTACTCTGGATGATTGTGACAACCTGGTCATTCCAGAAAAATTGTGCAAGATGGACAAGTTCCTAGAGGTTCCGGTGCACCCCAACGCTTTTCCTATACCCAAGCGGGTGGCGGACATAGTGAATAAGGAGTGGGAGAAGCCCGGCATACCTTTTGTCCCCCCTCCTATATTTAAGAAATTATTTCCTATGGTCGACCCCAGAAAGGACTTATGGCAGACAGTCCCTAAGGTCGAGGGGGCAGTTTCTACACTAGCTAAGCGCACTACTATTCCTATCGAGGATAATTGTGCTTTCAAAGATCCTATGGATAAAAAATTGGAGGGTTTGCTTAAAAAGATTTTTGTACAGCAAGGTTACCTCCTGCAACCTATTTCGTGCATTATTCCTGTCACTGCAGCAGCGTGGTTCTGGTTCGAGGAACTAGAAAAGTCGCTCAGTAGAGAGACTCCGTATGAGGAGGTTATGGACAGAATTCACGCACTTAAGTTAGCTAATTCCTTTATTTTAGATGCCGCTTTGCAGTTAGCTAGATTAGCGGCGAAAAATTCAGGTTTTGCAATTGTGGCGCGCAGAGCGCTCTGACTAAAGTCTTGGTCAGCGGATGTATCTTCCAAGACAAAGTTGCTTAATATCCCTTTCAAGGGTAAAACCCATTTTGAGCCAGAATTGAAAGAGATTATCTCAGACATCACTGGGGGTAAGGGCCACTCCCACAAGATAGGCCTTTCAAGGCCAAGAATAAGTCTAATTTTCGTTCCTTTCGCAATTTCAGGAACGGACCGGCCTCCAACTCTGCAGCCTCTAGACAAGAGGGTAATGCTTCGCAAACCAAACCAGCTTGGAAACCGATGCAAGGCTGGAACAAGGGTAAGCAGGCCAAGAAGCCTGCTGCTGCTACCAAAACAGCATGAAGGAGTAGCCCCCGATCCGGGACCGGATCTTGTAGGGGGAAGACTCTCTCTCTTCGCTCAGGCTTGGGCAAGAGATGTTCAGGATCCCTGGGCACTAGAAATAGTTTCTCAGGGTTATCTTCTGGAATTCAAGGAACTACCCCCAAGGGGAAGGTTCCACATGTCTCACTTATCTTCAAACCAAATAAAGAGACAGGCATTCTTACATTGTGTAGAAGACATGTTCAAAATGGGAGTGATACACCCAGTTCCAACTGTGGAACAAGGAATGGGGTTTTACTCAAATCTGTTTGTAGTTCCCAAAAAAGAGGGAACTTTCAGACCAATTCTGGATTTAAAGATTCTAAACAAATTTCTCAGAGTGCCATCGTTCAAAATGGAAACTATTCGAACGATTTTACCTTCAATCCAGGAGGGTCAATTTATGACTACCGTGGATCTAAAGGATGCGTATCTACATATTCCTATCCACAAAGATCATCATCAGTTCCTAAGGTTCGCCTTTCTGGACAAACATTACCAGTTTGTGGCTCTCCCATTCAGGCTAGCCACTGCTCCAAGGATTTTCACAAAGGTACTCGGGTCCCTTCTAGCGGTTCTAAGACCAAGGGGCATTGCAGTGGCACCTTACTTGGACGACATTCTGATACAAGCGTCGTCTCTTTCAAAGGCAAAGGCTCACACAGACATCGTTCTGGCCTTTCTCAGATCTCCCGGGTGGAAGGTGAACATAGAAAAGAGTTCCCTGTCTCCGTCGACAAGAGTTCCTTTCTTGGGGACAATAATAGATTCTTTAGAAATTAAGATTTTCCTGACAGATGTCAGAAAGTCAAAACTTCTAAACGCTTGTCAAGTTCTTCACTCTGTTCCACGACCTTCCATAGCTCAGTGCATGGAAGTAGTAGGGTTGATGGTTGCAGCAATGGACATAGTTCCTTTTGCGCGAATTCATCTAAGACCATTACAACTGTGCATGCTGAAACACTGGAATGGGGACTATACAGACTTGTCTCCAGTGATTCAAGTAGATCAGAAGACCAGAGACTCACTCCGTTGGTGGCTAACCCAGGATCACCTGTCCCAGGGAATGAGCTTCCGCAGACCAGAGTGGGTCATCGTCACGACCGACGCCAGTCTAGTGGGCTGGGGCGCGGTCTGGGACTCCCTGAAAGCTCAGGGTCTATGGTCTCGGGAAGAGTCTCTTCTCCCGATAAACATTCTGGAACTGAGAGCGATATTCAATACTCTCAGGGCTTGGTCTCAACTAGCAAAGGCCAGATTCATAAGATTCCAATCAGACAACATGACGACTGTTGCTTACATCAACCATCAGGGGGAAACAAGGAGTTCCCTGGCGATGAGAGAAGTGACCAAAATCATAAAATGGGCGGAGGATCACTCCTGCCACCTATCTGCGATCCACATCCCAGGAGTGGAAAACTGGGAGGCGGATTATCTGAGTCGTCAGACATTCCATCCGGGTGAGTGGGAACTCCACCCGGAGATATTTGCCCAGTTGACTCAATTATGGGGCATTCCAGACATGGATCTGATGGCGTCTCGTCAGAACTTCAAGGTTCCTTGCTACGGGTCCAGATCCAGGGATCCCAAGGCGACTCTAGTGGATGCATTAGTAGCGCCTTGGGCCTTCAACCTAGCTTATGTGTTCCCACCGTTTCCTCTCATTCCCAGGCTGGTAGCCAGGATCAAACAGGAGAGGGCCTCGGTGATCTTGATAGCTCCTGAGTGGCCACGCAGGACTTCGTATGCAGACCTGGTGAATATGTCATCGGCTCCACCATGGAAGCTACCTTTGAGACAGGATCTTCTAGTACAGGGTCCATTCGAACATCCAAATCTAGTTTCCCTCCAGCTGACGGCTTGGAAATTGAACGCTTGATTTTATCTAAGCGTGGGTTTTCGGATTCTGTGATAGATACTCTGGTACAAGCCAGAAAACCTGTAACTAGAAAAATTTACCATAAAATATGGAAAAGATATATCTGTTGGTGTGAATCCAAGGGATTCTCTTGGAGTAAGATCAAAGTTCCTAGGATCCTTTCTTTTCTTCAAGAAGGTTTGGATAAGGGATTATCAGCGAGTTCTCTAAAGGGACAGATTTCTGCTTTATCTGTCTTGTTACACAAACGACTGGCAGCTGTGCCAGATGTTCAAGCTTTTGTTCAGGCTTTGGTCAGGATCAAGCCTGTTTACAGACCTTTGACTCCTCCCTGGAGTCTGAATTTAGTTCTTCCAGTTCTTCAAGGGGTTCCGTTTGAACCTCTACATTCCATAGATATCAAGATGTTATCTTGGAAAGTTCTGTTTTTGGTTGCTATTTCTTCTGCTAGAAGAGTTTATGAGTTATCTGCTCTGCAGTGTAATCCGCCCTATCTGGTGTTCCATTCAGATAAGGTTGTTTTGCGTACTAAACCTATTTTCCTTCCAAAGGTTGTTTCCAACAAGAATATTAACCAGGAAATAGTTGGGCCTTCTTTGTGTCCGAATCCAGTTTCAAAGAAGGAACGTTTGTTACACAATTTAGATGTAGTTTGTGCTTTAAAGTTCTATTTAGAAGCAACAAAGGATTTCAGACAAACGTCTTCTCTGTTTGTCGTTTATTCTGGCAAGAGGAGAGGTCAGAAAGCTACTGCTACCTCTCTTTCCTTTTGGCTGAAAAGCATCATCCGATTGGCTTATGAGACTGCCGGACGGCAGCCTCCCGAACGCATCACAGCTCACTCTACTAGGGCTGTGGCTTCCACATGGGCCTTCAAGAACGAGGCTTCTGTTGATCAGATATGTAAGGCAGCGACTTGGTCTTCCCTGCACACTTTTGCCAAATTCTACAAATTTGATACTTTTGCTTCTTCGGAGGCTATTTTTGGGAGAAGGGTTTTGCAAGCCGTGGTGCCTTCTGTTTAGGTAACCTGATTGTCTCCCTCCCTTCATCCGTGTCCTAAAGCTTTGGTATTGGTTCCCACAAGTTATGGATGACGCCGTGGACCGGACACACCAATGTTGGAGAAAACAGAATTTATGCTTACCTGATAAATTACTTTCTCCAACGGTGTGTCCGGTCCACGGCCCGCCCTGGTTTTTTAATCAGGTTTGATGAATTTCTTTCTTTAACTACAGTCACCACGGCACCCTATGGTTTCTCCTTTTTTTCTCCTGTCCGTCGGTCGAATGACTGGGGTGGGCGGAGCCTAGGAGGGACATTATGGACAGCTTTTGCTGTGCTCTTTGCCATTTCCTGTTGGGGAAGAGAATATTCCCACAAGTTATGGATGACACCGTTGGAGAAAGTAATTTATCAGGTAAGCATAAATTCTGTTTTTTATCTATATACCATATATGTATGAATAGGGCCTGATTCTATCCCACGACTTTATACAGTAAAATCTTTCTAAACCTGGTATAGATATTACAGCTGCAAATACAGCACAGACTCATCAAATACGTATTATAGCAACCTTAGAAAAGCACAAAAGTTAGTAAGGCACTGTTCACATCTCATTCATAGTCACTTTTCAGAAGAAGATCGTTAGCGTTCTGATTCCCAGCCCCACATTAGCTATGCAGGTAGATGTCTAGATACAAGCACATGGGCACCGGAAAGTCCTCAGTGACCTCCGCCCTCAGCTGTTAAACTAGAATTGGTATCCACAAAAGGTATAAATCTAGTTGTTCTTAAGAGTGCTGCTCCTTGATACTATGTCAATGTATAAAACGGGAAAGAGCAATCCCGAAAATAGAACACCCAGGCTTAAAAACACCATCAACCACTCTTTTAGAAGCGTTATAGCACTAGATGTTACTTATAAACATTTTTTTTCCTCTTTAGCTCCTCCAGTTAATCCGTGGATGATTTATCTAAGCCAAGAGTTAATAGACACTGGTATATGTGCTCAGCAGCCAGTCACTCTTAACTGGAGAATACCTCCCCTTACAGTTTAGCACCTTTCAATTCTAACTGTAGGGTAATAGCGTAAAGTCAACTGTCTCTGCACTTAACGCAACAGGCGGCTACCACATAAGAAGTAACTCACGGCTCCAGATGGCCCCCAACACAAAATAAGGGCAAAACCTCAGCTGTTCCTGCCACCAGTGTACATTTTCAACCCACCAGGGTCTCGAGTTCTCCAGGCTGGCTGTCGGCTTGTTGCTCTCAGTCGCTGCGTCTATCAGCTGGCATTCCTCCACTGCTAGCTACTCAGGGCACCGGCTGCTGTTTTCAAATAGCCCCATCTGCTCACTGTTACTGCGTCTGTCGGCTAGTGATCCTCCTCTGCTGTTTGCTCAGCACACCAACTGCGGTTTAAAGTAGCACCATATGTTACCCAGATGTCACGGTACTTCAGGCAAGCTCAGCTGTGGCTCTACCGAGCAAACCCTTTGCGGCTCCTTCTGACTTCCCGGTCAAACCCCCAAGTCGTCAGGGTTAGGGTCCTAGGAAGGCTGTAGATGCTGCCTTCAACAAAGGACCTAGACCGCGGGTTGATCTTCCACAAGCTCTTTCGGCTGCACGCTGTTTCGGCGTGCTCCTCCTAGCTCCACCCACCAGAATTCAGCTGAACATCTCTTGGTTATTTGGGAGACGCCTCCCTGAGTAGCCATTTATCTTTTGACTGTGATACCATCCCTGATCTATAGGTGGCAGCAGACACCCAGAAATGCAGTTTCTATTCTTAACACTGCTAACAGTAAATACAGTTCCTATATATTTTAATTTAATATACTATAATTTCTTGTATTAATAAGTCATATGTTTAATATACCTAGACCATATTGTGCCATTTTTTCTGATTATTTTGATATGAAACATGAGCATTATTTCTAGCATCATATTAAAATAAAAATAAAAAAGCTCACTGCCAACCATCTCTCTTCACAGCATCATTGCATTCAACATCCTGGTATTGTATTGTATCTTAAATGAATACAGTATATTTCACGTTTCTAATAATTTTGAATGCATGAAAAACCAAATGTAGGTCTGAAATGAAAGAAATAATGTTGTTACAAATGTCAAACATTTATACATCTATTTGCACTTATTCATTTAATTTATTACAAATCTGAAAGGCATTTCTTAGATCCATGTATAGATATTTATACAGTCTGAGAATCAATTATACTTGAAATTTAAACACAAGTTGTACTTTAAAAATGAATTTTAAAGCTACAATACAAACGTGTTTCTGCTTGGTTCAGTACACGTTTATCTGAGGCACAGGGGCAATTAACAGGTCTGTGCTAATTACTGTATTCCTGGCTTTAGTGATGCATATCTTCCACCAAAAGCGTTTTCACAGACATTTAGACTCCCTCTGTATTGAGCAGTGGGGGGGTCTGTAAATCTATTATCCATTTTGGGCAGGAAACTCCATATATGGACCTACACATCTGAGGGTTTCAAAATGCTAATATTTACTTTGAAGTGGCCAACTGGCCTTATTTATACAACGGTCTAAATCCTTTGTTCTCTCCTGTGTAATTTTGCATATTGAGTGCAATACATAGAATGTGTCCAGTAATAAAATAAGCATTTTCAAAAGTAATGTTTGATAGATTGTATACTTATTTTATTATATATATATTATCTACTGACATTCACAGATACCCTGACAATATGAAGAACACTGGAATGTAAAACATTCATATTTTCATGTTGGGTTAGCGTACGTGAGAATATGCGATCGGGTTTTGTGCGAGAGTGGGGTGTTAGGTTTTTTCCACTTTTTTTTCTCTCCATTGACTTCTATGTGGGAATGCTTGAACTCGCACATGATATTGCAAGCTTTTTGCGCTTGTTGGGTTAGCGCGTGAGCGAAAACTGTTTACTTTTAACTCAACGAGTGCAAAACACTTCTAGCGCAATTAACGCTTGAGCAGGAGAGTTAATTAGCACTCCACTTGTAATCTGGCCCATAATGGGATAGTTTTATTTTTTATTTTTGTTTTATGTAGGTTTAGAGATATAAAGCTTCAAAGTGGTGATATTTTAATGTTGCCTAAATTTTAATTTTGTGGTCAAGCATAGATGTATAGTACCAGATTAAAACATTTTTATACTTAAATTACTATTTATGTTTCTGTTTTTAACAATTGTGGAAGTTCTGTCATTTGTATAAACAAATATTTATAGAAGATAGTTTGTTTCAGCACATAGTGTGTTTTGTTTATGAGGTAATATATTAAAACTGAATGGCTGAGTTGTATGTGCGTGTATATGTGTGGGGGGCTTGTGCATATTCGTGTGTCTGTATGAACGCACAGATGTTGCATATTTGTAGCCCTTATTTATTTTAGGTGGCCAAGCAAAGTAGTTGCTGGACAACCTATTGTTATTGTCATGATTATTAGGTGGCCAAGCAACATAGTTGCTGGAGAACCTATTGTTATTGTCAGGATTATAATTATTATTATTATTTTTATTATTATTGCTACGCTTTTTCTATTGCCCATAACTCTTGAACTGCTAAAGCAAAGCTCTTGAAATCAAGTATGCTGGTACAGCCTATTACTCTGCTACATCTCATGCAACATTGAACTCATATGTCATAAGGTTAGGCAGCCATATTGCTTTTTGCAACAAATTTCGAGAAACGCTTAAAAATCTTTATCTCTAGAACTGCTTATGTTACAATTTTGAAACTTGCTGTGCTCAGTGCTGCTATGACCTACCAACAGAAGTGCCTTGGTCACATGATGTAGCAGCTATCTTGCATTTTGCAAAAATCTTTAAACCTATTCTCTTAAATCGCTTAGTGCAAGGTCCTCTATTAAGTTTGACCTATAGTTACATCTGTTTGTGTTGAAAGTATTAGTCATATGGTGTGGCAGCCATATTGAAAAACGCAAACATTTCGAAAATGTGTTTTATTTTCAACTGCTTATGTTAGAAATGTAAAAACTTGCTTTTTAGCTTTATATTGTGACTTAGCTGCTTGTATGCCATTGCAAAGGTGATGCACTTGGCCACCTCTATTGCTGCTTGCAGCTATATTTATTATTATTAGGTGACCATGCAACAAAGTTGCAGGACAACCTATTGTTATTGTTAGGATTATTAGGTGGCCATGCAACAAAGTTGCAGGACAACCTATTGTTATTTTCAGGATTATTATTATTATTATTGTTTTTTTTAATTATTATTCCGCCGCTTTTTTCTATTGCCAATAACTCTTGAACTGCTAATGCAAAGCTCTTGAAATCAAGTATGCTGATGTCAAAATTTGCACTGTGCAGTTGTCTTTGTGAAATAAAACATTTGCAAATTTTCATGAAACTTCTTCAAATTGTAGAGGTCTATAGTGAGCATTAGTATATGCAATCTGAAAGCCATACATTGCATAGCTTGGCGGCCATTTTGTTTCATATGCGCTGTTTTTAAAAACCACAAAAATCTTCTTCTCCGTAACTGCTTATAGTACAGACTTGAAATTTTGTTTATATAGCTATCTTATGACTAACATTCAGATTTGTTCAAAAGAAGTTGATACGTCATGTGGTTTGGCAGCCATTTTGAATTGTTCAAAAATGCTTAAAGATATTTTTTAATTAATAATAAAACAAAAAACGCTTTACAAAAATGTTTTATTTTTGCCATGTTTATTGACATCTATGATGAGAACTATTGTGCATAATATGGAGGCTGTATATCATATGATCTGGCATCCATTTTGTTTTACACAAAACATCTATTTTCTCTGTAACCGCTTATGTTAGTATTGTGAAACTTGCTGTATAACCTTATATTGTGACCTAGACTCACAGTTGTTCATGTTGAAGGAATTGGTCTCAAGCTGTGGCAGTCATATTGTTTTCTGTGAAAATGTCGAAAATGTGTTTTCTTTGCAACCACTTATGTTAAAGATGTGAAATTTGCTGTATAACCATATATTGTATTATACAAATGACGAGAAAAACAGTATATAATATATATGGTTACAGTAAATGATTAAGAGGAAAATTACAGTTAAACACAAACACCGCAGAAATATAAAAATAGCCCTGATCCGGTAAGAAAATTGAAAAGTGTTGTCACTAAGGGGTTAATAAAGAATACGAAGCAAATTAGATAATATAAGTAAATTTCATGCTCTATCCAATCCATTTAAGTTTAATTTTGACTTTACTGTCATACTGTAAATTAAAATAATCTACTACAAGCAATTTTATATTCTAAATTACTTTAAACCTTTGCAGGAGCAGTCTTTTTTTTTTTTTTTTTTTTTTTCAGCTAACGTTCTACCTAATTTTAAATATTCTGGCCATTATGATGCAGATACTGAAAGTCATTATATTTTGTTATATGTGTGTCACTTTTTTTCAGACGCAAAATAAGATAATAAGATAAAATAAACAGTCTTGTAAAACATCCAACCAGATGCCAAAGAGGAAGTAAGTAATCAGAAATGGAACATAGGCAACTTTAACTGATAAAGCAGTGCTGGCTATAGCCTTGACACCCCAGATGTTTTGAGGCTACATTTCCCATAATGCTGAGGTACTCTGCAGTCTAGTTGAGCATCATGGGAAATGTGGTTCCAAAGACATCATAATAATATTAATATTAATAATAATATTGTAACCTAAAGTTACATCTGTTGAAAGTATTAGTCATATGGTGTGGCAGCCAACTTGAAAAACGCAAACATTTCAAAAATGTGTTTTCTTTCAACTGCTTATGTTAGAAATTTAAAAACTTTATATTGTGACTTAGCTGCTTGTGTGCCATTGCAAAGGTGATGCTCTTGGCCACGTCTATTGTTGCTTGCAGCTATATTTATAATTTTTTTTCTTTTTATTCCGCCTAGCTTTTTATTCAATTGTCCATAACTGCTTAACTGTTAGCGCAAAGCTCTTGAAATCAGGTATGCTGGTACAGCCTATTGCTCTGCTACATCTCATTGGTCACATGCTCTTGCAGCCATATTGCTTTTTGTGACAAATTTCGATAAATGCTTAAAAATCTTTTACTCTGCAACTGCTTATGTTACAACTTTGAAACTTGCTGTACTCTCTGCTGCTGTTACCTCGAATTGCTATTGCTCAAGAGAAGTGCCTTGGTCACATGATGTGGCAGCCATCTTGCATTTTGCAAAAATATTCAAACATCTTCTCTTAAACCGCTTAGTGCAATAAAGCATAATTTTGCACATATGCTCCTTGCAAGTTCCTCTACCAAGTTTGTTCAAACTGCGATTTTTTTTTTCCCCCATAATCAACATGGCTACCGCGAGACATTTAACATTTTTATCGACTTTTAATTGTGTAAATTTGCACTTTATGCATTAGACACATGATTACACACAGCCATGACCCCCAAGGACAATATTGCGGTCAAATTTTGCATTGCGCAGTAGCCTTCATGAAATAAAACATTTATAAATGTTCATTAAACTTCATCAAATTGTAGAGGTCTATGGTGATCATTAGTGTGTGCAATATTAAAGCCATACATTATATGGAGTGGCGACCATTTTGTTTCGTATGCACTATTTTTAAAAACTACAAAAATCTTCTTCCCCGAAACCGCTTATGACCCAGGCATGAAATTTGGTTTATAGAGTTATCTTATGACCAATATTCAGATTTGTTCAAGAGAAGTCAATCAGTCATGTGGTTTGGCAGCCATTTTTAATTGTTCAAAAATGCTTAACAATATTTTAAAATTAATAATAAAACATAAACCATTTGACAAAAATGCTTTACTTTTGCCATATTTATTAACATCTATGATGAGCACTATTGTGCATAGTATGGAGACTGTAGTTCATATGATCTGACAGCCATATTGCTTTATGCGACAAATTTTGATAAAAGCTTAAAAATCTCTTGCTCTGCAACTGCTTATGTTACAACTTTGAAACTTGCTCTGCTCACTGCTGCCTTTACCTAGAATTGCTATTACTCAACAGAAGTGCCTTGGTCACATGTGGTGGCCATCTTGCATTTTGCAAAAATCTTCAAATATCTTCTCTTAAACCGCTTAGTGCAATGAAGCACACTTTTGCACATATGCTCCTTGCAAGGTCCTCTACCAAGTTTGTTCAAACTGTGATTATTCCATAATCAACATGGCTGCTGCGAGACATTAACCTTTTTATCGACGTTTAATTGCGTAAATTTGCACTTTATGCATTAGTTTTACACAAATTAACTATATTACAGTGTAGTAGACACATCATTACACATTGCCATGACACCCAAAGACAATATTGTCGTCAAAGTTCGCATTGTGCAGTCGCCTTCGTGAAATAAAACATTTACAAATGTTCAGGAAACTTCAGCAAATTGCAGAGGTCTATGGTGAGCATTAGTATGTGCATTTTAAAAGCCATACATTGCATAGCTTGGAGGCCATTTTGTTTCGTATGTGCTGTTTTTAAAAACTTCAAAAATCTTATTCTCTGAAACCTCTTATGAGACAGACGTGAAGCTTGGTTTATAGAGTTATCTTATGACCAATATTAAGATTTGTTCAAGATAATTCAATTGTTCTTGTGGTTTGCCAGCCATTTTGAATTGTTCAAAAATGCTTAAAGTGATGGTAAAGTCGTATGTATTGCCAAATATATTCCTGATGCTCTTACTTTAACTAGCACATCGATGTGCTTATATAAATAAAAAAACCTTTTTTCACTTTGTAATGCCGTTTTTATTTGGCTAACCGTACAGTGTAATAATCTGCCTCTCTAGAATTTTTTCACAGGGGCAGCTTTGATTGACATCGCTTTTAGCCAATCATCAGCTCACCATGCGCCCCATGTGAAATAGGAACTGCACGCTCTCGTGCTCTCAACTAACTTATTGCTACTGACTGCGCTTGCGCATTTCTAAATGAGAATACTCGGCTCCGGGTTACATACACATAGCATCCGATGTAAGTAAACTGTAAATCATTCCTTTCGTACTGATTCACTGTTTACTTTCATTTCTGTCTTCATCAATTATTTTTCTCTTCATTTATACAATTATTGTAAGTATTTATTGCCAAAGAATTACCTCAAAAAAATGACCAACCTTTATTTGAAAATTATAAGTAGCGTAAGAATTGCGCATGCTCAGTCAGTAGCAATGAGTTAGTTGAGAGCACGGGAGCGTGCAGTTCCTATTTCACATGGGGCGCATGGTGAGCTGATGATTGGCTAAAAGCGATGTCAATCAAAGCTGCCCCTGTGAAAAAATTCTAGAGAGGCAGATTATTACGCTGTACGGTTAGCCAAATAAAAACGGCATTACAAAGTGAAAAAAGGTTTTTTTATTTAAATAAGCACATCGATGTGCTAGTTAAGGTAAGAGCATCAGGAATATATTTGGCAATATATACGACTTTACCATCACTTTAACGTTATTTGTAAATTAATAATCAAACAAAACAGTTTGACAAAAATGCTTTATTTTTGCCATGTTTATTGATATCTATAATGAGCACTATTTTGCACAATATGGAGGCTGTAGATCATATGATCTGGCAGCCTTCTTGTTTTATGCATACATTTTGAAAATCTATTTTCTCTGCAACCAATGTTACAACTGTGAAACTTGTTGTATAACCTTATTTCATGTTGAAAGTAGTAGTCACATGGTATGGAAGCTATATTCATTTATGCGAAAATTTTGAACATTTGTTTTCTTTGCAACCGCTTATGATAGAGCTATTAAACTTGCTTAATAGCTTTATGTTGTGACTTAGCTGCTCATATGCTCATATGCCATTACACAGGGGATGCGCTTGGCCACCTCTATTGCTGCTTGCAGCTATATATTTTTTTTTCTCAAACATTTTATTGTGTTTTTATATGAACATAACATAAAAATATCTTGAATGACATCAAATAACATCTGTTGACATAGCTTATATTGTAATACATATATTTACTGATGATTACTATAGAATGAAAAGGAAAAATCAACACATTTCCAATTGGGTAGTCCTGAAATAAATCATTTTCCTCAGAAGGGGAGCTTATGTCCTTAAATTAACTACATTTCTGCCCTTATTGAGATGTGTGCTACCCATGGTAATGGCCAAAATCTTCTATAATATCTAAAGTTTTTTGGGTATGGGTCGAAAAATGGCAACATAGCGTAGCATGCCTTAGATATATGTCAAGGTGTAGATTTAACATATACTTGACTACTCATTGATTTGGAGACCTAAGGGTGGTCCGGCCTTATATAGTTTAAATATACTCTGCGGGCCTTCAGTGCATTGGCCCAAGTTGGGATCTCCAGGTGTGAGAGGTTGGGTATGAGGCAAGGCGAGCTAAGGAAAGGGAAGGTGCACAAAGAAGGGTGGAAGGGCTGGTAAGTACTTATAAGGGGTCAGGGTCAGGGTCAGGAGAGGACTCATGGATTGTTTTTTGGTTATCCCGAGTTTCTCAAATCATAAACAAGATTTTCCATGTGGACCAGTAGGCGTCCTCTTTATTGAGATTTTGATAGAAAACTCTTTCCATCTTAGCAAACTGGTCAACTGTTTCAATTACCATAGACAAGGCAGGGGGAGCAGGATTCTTCCAGTTTCTAGCCACATTAATTTTCATTGCTGCGAATATGAAAATCAACAAATTGAACAGAGACACCTCTGGCTTTATTTCGACCTTACTACCCAGCTTCTTGCAAAGTAGGAACACCTGTCTCCAGGTAGGGGCCAGAACCGGGAAAGACCACCACATGGGGAGATCTGAGCCTCTCTCTCCACATTCCCTCCAACAGAGGGGAAAGTGAGAAAGAAACATCTGGGAAAGTCTGAGGGGAATGTAATGCCAGCGAAGGAGGACCTTCATGTATAATTGACTGAATTGGCACAGTGTAGAGTTTTCTTTGTCTGATAAAGAGATACATAGAGCCATGACATTAACAAAGATCTGGAGCAGTCAGACTCCCAGGCCCAGACCTGCCAGAGCCTATCAGTGCTAGAGCATTTCAGGATTGCTTCATAGTGCCATGACAGAGTTTTTGGTAATTTTAGAGCCAATTTCCCAAATTTTCTGCCAAAGAGTTAGGTCTCTCAATCCTCCTCTGGGAAACCCCCAGGAAATTAAGAGATTGTTGGGAAGATCAAAATCGACCTGGTCTAGGGTCTTCAAAGAGTTCCGAGAGTAGAGTTGGGAGAATACCTCTCGACCTCCATGTGAGTCTGGGAGAGCGATAAGGAGACTCGTCATCGAGTGGCTAGGGGATGGATGGGGGATGGATGGGGGGCGATGTTAGGATGATGCCTCAGATCTTTCCACGCTTGGAGACTCTCCCGGATAACATAGTTATATACTTTTAGTTCCTTCCACTTATAAGTAGGGACCCAAGGTAGATCTCTTAGAAGCATACCCACTAGCAGTGAGAACTGTTCAACACCCTTACATCTCTGAGTTTCCCCATAATTAGCCCATGCCAGTATATGAGACAACCTTGCTGCTTCGTAGTAACTTACTATTTTTGGCATAGAGACTCCCCCTCTTTCGAATCTTCTATGTAGAGTTTTGCCTGCAATTCTTGTTTTTCCTTTTTGCCAGACAAATTTCAAAAACATGGATTGAAGGTTATGGAGAATGTTTTTGGTACGTTCCGTGGCAAACATCTAAAATAATAAAGTACCTTAGGAAGGATTGCTATTTTTAAAGATGCTATACGGCCCAACCAGGAAACCTCTTGGAAATTCCAAGAGGTTAGTAGATTTACCTCGCGTAGGAAGAAAGAATAGTTGGAATCTCTGACATGTTTAATGTCTGGGCCTAGCTGAACTCCTAGGTATTTTATGATATCTGTAGACCACTTAAAATCATATGTAGAATGAAGGATCTCCATTTTAAACCTTCTCCGCTAACTTGGACACTTTGAAGTTTTTTGCATTTGCGAATCGCCTGAGCTAGCAGCTCAATCATGTAGCCCTTATTTTATTCCACCAAACACTTAGATAGATCTGAGAACTAATGCTATAAAATTATTATTTTTGTAAAGCTAGGCAGCAGCAAGTTTTGGTTGAGTGTAAGGACAGAGTCCCTTTCTCTCCACTGTTTTGACATAATAGACCTTCTCATTTGAAAGAGAAGAAGCCCACTCTATACAATGAGTCACTAGTATTGGTCATCAACTACCTCATTAGGCATCATGGACGTTTTTGTTTTTATAAGGGGGATGAATGTTCTATTTCTCTTGTTAAGTGTATCCAGTCCACGGATCATCCATTACTTGTGGGATATTCTCCTTCCCAACAGGAAGTTGCAAGAGGATCACCCACAGCAGAGCTGCTATATAGCTCCTCCCCTCACTGCCATATTCAGTCATTCTCTTGCAACTCTCAACAAAGATGGACGTAGTAAGAGGAGAGTGGTGTATTATAGTTAGTTTTTTAACTTCAATCAAAAGTTTGTTATTTTTAAATGGTACCGGAGTGTACTGTTTCATCTCAGGCAGCATTAGAAGAAGAATCTGCCTGTGATTTCTATGATCTTAGCAGAAGTAACTAAGATCCTTTGCTGTTCTCACATATTCTGAGGAGTGAGGTAACTTCAGAGGGGGAATAGCGTGCAGGTTTTCCTGTAATAAGGTATGTGCAGTTAACATATTTCTAGGGATGGAATTTGCTAGAAAAATGCTGCTGATACCGGATTAATGTAAGTTAAGCCTTAAATGCAGTGATAGTGACTGGTATCAGGCTTATTAACAGAGATACATACTCTTCTAAAAGTGTAATATAAAACATTTGCTATCATGTTAATCGTTTTTATATATGTTTGGTGACAAAACTTATTGGGGCCTAGTTTTTTTCCCACATGGCTGGCTTGATTTTTGCCTAGTAACAGGCTTTCCACTGTTGCAATATGAGTGGGAAGGGCCTATTTTAGTGCTTTTCTGTGCAGATAAAAATACTGACAGAGACATTCAGCTTCCCTCTGCATGATACAGGACATCTCTGAAGGGCTCAAAAGGCTTCAAAGTCGTGTTAGAGGAGAGTAACAATCACAGTAGACTGTGGCAGTTGTTGTTAATGTGTTTAAAAAACGTTTTTGTCATTTATTATTCTGTTTTTGTTATTAAGGGTTTAATCATCCATTTGCAAGTGGGTGCAATGCTCTGCTGACTTGTTACATACACTGTAAAAATTTTGTTAGTGTAACTGCCTTTTTTCACTGTTATTTCAAATTTTGTCAAAATTTGTTTCTCTTAAAGACACAGTAACGTTTTTTTATATTGCTTGTTAACTTGCTTTAAAGTGTTTTCCAAGCTTGCTAGTCTCATTGCTAGTCTGTACAAACATGTCTGAAACAGAGGATACTTGTTCATTATGTTTAAAAGCCATGGTGGAGCCCCATAGGAGAATGTGTACTAAATGTATTGATTTCACCTTAAACAGTAAAGATCAGTCTTGATCTATAAAAGAATTGTCACCAGAGGGGTCTGTCGAGGGGGAAGTTATGCCGACTAACTCTCCCCACGTGTCGGACCCTTCGCCTCCCGCTCAAGGGACGCACGCTAATATGGCGCCAAGTACATCAGGGACGCCCATAGCGATTACTTTGCAGGACATGGCTGCAATCATGAATAATACCCTGTCAGAGGTATTATCCAGATTGCCTGAATTGAGGGGCAAGCGCGATAGCTCTGGGGTTAGACTAGATACAGAGCACGTAGATGCTGTAAGAGCCATGTCTGATACTGCGTCACAATATGCAGAACCTGAGGACGGAGAGCTTCAGTCTGTGGGTGACGTCTCTGAATCGGGGAGACCTGATTCAGAGATTTCTAATTTTAAATTTAAGCTTGAGAACCTCCGTGTATTAGCTGCTCTGCATGACTGTGACACAATTGCAGTGCCAGAGAAATTGTGTAGGCTGGATAAATACTCTGCAGTGCCGGTGAGTACTGATGTTTTTCCAATACCTAAAAGGCTTACAGAAATTATTAGTAAGGAGTGGGATAGGCCCGGTGTGCCCTTTTCCCCACCTCCTATATTTAGAAAAATGTTTCCAATAGATGCCACTACACGGGACTTATGGCAGACTGTCCCTAAGGTGGAGGGAGTAGTTTCTTCTTTAGCAAAGCGTACCACTATCCCGGTTGAGGACAGTTGTGCTTTTTCAGATCCAATGGATAAAAAATTAGAGGGTTACCTTAAGAAAATGTTTATTCAACAAGGTTTTATTTTACAGCCCCTTGCATGCATTGCGCCTGTCACTGCTGCGGCGGTGGCATTCTGGTTTGAGGCCCTGGAAGAGGCCATCCATACAGCTCCATTGACTGAAATTGTTGACAAGCTTAGAACTCTTTAGCTAGCTAACTCATTTGTTTCTGATGCCATTGTTCATTTGACTAAACTAACGGCTAAGAATTCCGGATTCGCCATCCAGGCGCGTAGGGCGCTATGGCTCAAATCCTGGTCAGCTGATGTGACTTCAAAGTCTAAATTACTCAACATTCCTTTCAAGGGGCAGACCTTATTTGGGCCTGGTTTGAAAGAAATTATTGCTGACATTACTGGAGGTAAGGGTCATACCCTTCCTCAGGACAGGGCCAAATCAAAGGCCAAACAGTCTAATTTTCGTGCCTTTCGAAATTTCAAGGCAGGTGCAGCATCAACTTCCTCTGCTTCAAAACAAGAGGGAACTTTTGCTCAATCCAAGCAGGCCTGGAAACCTAACCAGTCCTGGAACAAGGGCAAGCAGGCCAGAAAGCCTGCTGCTGCCTCTAAGACAGCATGAAGGAGCGGCCCCCTATCCGACAACGGATCTAGTAGGGGGCAGACTCTCTCTCTTCGTCCAGGCGTGGGCAAGAGATGTTCAGGATCCCTGAGCGTTGGAGATCATATCTCAGGGATATCTTCTGGACTTCAAAGCTTCTCCTCCACAAGGGAGATTTCACCTTTCAAGATTATCTGCAAACCAGATAAAGAAAGAGGCATTCCTAAGCTGCGTACAAGATCTCCTTGTAATGGGAGTGATCCATCCAGTTCCGCGGACGGAACAAGGACAGGGGTTTTATTCAAATCTGTTTGTGGTTCCCAAAAAAGAGGGAACCTTCAGACCAATTTTGGATTTAAAGATCCTAAACAAAAAAAAACCCATTTTACCCATGATCCAAGAGGGTCAGTACATGACCACAGTGGACTTAAAGGATGGCTACCTTCACATTCCGATTCACAAGAATCATCATCAGTTCCTGAGGTTTGCCTTTCTAGACAGGCATTACCAATTTGTAGCTCTTCCATTCGGGTTGGCTACAGCCCCAAGAATTTTTACAAAGGTTCTGGGCTCACTTCTGGCGGTCCTAAGACCGCGAGGCATAGCGGTGGCTCCTTACCTGGACGATATCCTGATACAGGCGTCAAGCTTTCAAATTGCCAAATCTCATACAGAGATAGTTCTGGCATTCCTGAGGTCGCATGGGTGGAAAGTGAACGAAGAAAAGAGTTCTCTATCTCCTCCCACGAGGGTTTCCTTCCTAGGGACTCTAATAGATTCTGTAGAAATGAAAATTTACCTGGCGGAGTCCAGGTTATCAAAACTTCTAAATTTGCAAATGTGGGTTAGACTGTGAGTCGGTGTGGGAACAACTGCACACCCGAAAAAATGTATATCCCAAAAGTTTTTAAATTTGAAAGAGAATGTGTGTTGGGTGGCGCAAAAAAATGCAGATTCCCGTTTGTAAAAATTTTTTTTTGATAGTTTAGATGTGTTTTTTTAAACCTTTGAATATTTCATTCCTTTCTAAAAAACAAGATAATCAATAATAATATAAATATAAAATCTGATGAACCTCAGTGTTTATATTATTATTGATTATCTTGTTTTTTAGAAAGGAATTAAATATTCAAAGGTTTAAAAAAACACATCTAAACTATCAAAAAAATTTTTTTACAAACGGGAATCTGCATTTTTTTGCGCCACCCAACACACATTCTCTTTCAAAACTTCTAAATGCTTGCCGTGTTCTTCACTCCATTCCGCGCCCCACGGTGGCTCAGTGCATGGAAGTAATCGGCTTAATGGTAGCGGCGATGGACATAGTGCCATTCGCGCGCCTGCATCTCAGACCGCTGCAATTATGCATGCTCAGTCAGTGGAATGGGGATTACACAGATTTGTCCCCTCTACTAAATCTGGATCAGGAAACCAGAGATTCTCTTCTCTGGTGGTTATCTCGGGCCCATCTGTCCAAGGGTATGACCTTTTGCAGACCAGATTGGACAATTGTAACAACAGATGCCAGCCTTCTAGGTTGGGGTGCAGTTTGGAACTCCCTGAAGGCTCAGGGTTCATGGACTCAGGAGGAGAAACTCCTCCCAATAAATATTCTGGAGTTAAGAGCAATATTCTATTCTCTTCTGGCTTGGCCTCAGCTAGCAACACTGAGGTTCATCAGATTTCAGTCGGACAACATCATGACTGTGGCTTACATCAACCATCAAGGGGGAACCAGGAGTTCCCTAGCGATGTCAGAAGTCTCCAAGATAATTCGCTGGGCAGAGACTCACTCTTGCCACCTGTCAGCGATCCATATCCCAGGTGTAGAGAACTGGGAGGCGGATTTTCTAAGTCGTCAGACTTTTCATCCGGGGGAATGGGAACTCCATCCGGAGGTGTTTGCTCAATTGGTTCTCCGTTGGGGCAAACCAGAATTGGATCTCATGGCGTCTCGCCAGAACGCCAAGCTTCCTTGTTACGGATCCAGGTCCAGGGACCCAGAAGCGGCACTGATAGATGCTCTAGCAGCGCCTTGGTTCTTCAACCTGGCTTATGTGTTTCCACCATTTCCTCTGCTCCCTCGTCTGATTGCCAAAATCAAACAGGAAAGAGCATCAGTGATATTGATAGCGCCTGCGTGGCCACGCAGGACCTGGTATGCAGACCTAGTGGACATGTCATCCTTTCCACCATGGACTCTGCCTCTGAGACAAGACCTTCTAATACAAGGTCCTTTCAATCATCCGAATCTACTTTCTCTGAGACTGACTGCATGGAGATTGAACGCTTGATCCTATCAAAGCGTGGCTTCTCCGAGTCAGTAATTGATACCTTAATACAGGCACGAAAGCCTGTCACCAGGAAAATTTACCACAAAATATGGCGTAAATATCTTCATTGGTGTGAATCCAAGAATTACTCATGGAGTAGGGTTAGGATTCCTAGGATATTGTCCTTCCTCCAAGAGGGTTTGGACAAAGGATTATCAGCTAGTTCTTTAAAGGGACAGATTTCTGCTCTGTCTATTCTTTTACACAAGCGTCTGGCAGAAGTTCCAGACGTTCAGGCATTTTGTCAGGCTTTAGTTAGAATTAAGCCTGTGTTTAAACCTGTTGCTCCTCCATGGAGCTTAAACTTGGTTCTTAAAGTTCTTCAAGGGGTTCCGTTTGAACCCCTTCATTCTATTGATATCAAACTTCTTTCATGGAAAGTTCTTTTTCTGATGGCTATTTCCTCGGCTCGGAGTTATCTGCCTTACATTGTGATTCTCCTTATCTGATCTTTCATTCAGATAAAGTTTTTCTGCGTACAAAACCTGGGTTTTTACCTAAGGTGGTTTCTAACAAGAATATCAATCAAGAGATTGTTGTTCCATCATTATGTCCTAATCCTTCTTCAAGAAGGAACATCTTTTGCATAATCTAGACGTAGTCCGTGCCTTGAAGTTTTACTTACAGGCTACTAAAGATTTTCGCCAAACATCTAACCTATTTGTTGTTTACTCTGGACAGAGGAGAGGTCAGAAGGCCTCGGCAACCTCTCTTTCTTTTTGGCTTCGGAGTATAATCCGTTTAGCCTATGAGACTGCTGGACAGCAGCCTCCTGAAAGGATTACAGCTCATTCTACTAGAGCTGTGGCTTCCACCTGGGCCTTTAAAAATGAGGCATCTGTTGAACAGATTTGCAAGGCTGGAACTTGGTCTTCCCTTCATACTTTTTCCAAATTTTACAAATTTTATACTTTTGCTTCTTCGGAGGCTGTTTTTGGGAGAAAGGTTCTACAGGCAGTGGTTCCTTCCGTTTAAGTTCCTGCCTTGTCCCTCCCATCATCCGTGTACTTTAGCTTTGGTATTGTTATCCCACAAGTAATGGATGATCCGTGGACTGGATACACTTAACAAGAGAAAACATAATTTATGCTTACCTGATAAATTTATTTCTCTTGTAGTGTATCCAGTCCACGGCCCGCCCTGTCCTTTTCAGGCAGGTCTAAATTTTAATTAAACTACAGTCACCACTGCACCCTATGGTTTCTCCTTTCTCGGCTTGTTTCGGTTGAATGACTGGATATGGCAGTGAGGGGAGGAGCTATATAGCAGCTCTGCTGTGGGTGATCCTCTTGCAACTTCCTGTTGGGAAGGAGAATATCCCACACGTAATGGATGATCCGTGGACTGGATACACTACAAGAGAAATAAATTTATCAGGTAAGCATAAATTATGTTTTTAAATCTCCTGTCCCTTCCTCATAAGCACACACAGGGACCCAGGGCACTATTTGGTAGTAGGCTAGTTCCTTATTTCCACTCAGGAGTACATGACCCTACTTAGTCACATACAGTATACATACACCTTAGGAAACAGAGGAATCTGCTCTTTCAACTAGGACCTGCTTTTTTGGGAATTAAACATGTTGGGTTTACTAAGGTGAGCTTACACAAAATATGGAAATGCATATTACTAATGTTTGTGATTTATGTTGTAGTATTTCTTTATGTACTTTTTTTTGCAATTTTTGGGTATTGCATAAACAATTGGCTTAGGGACAATACACTTGAACTTTCTGTCACTGTGATGTAATTAGACGGTTGCTATGCTGGCAACATTTGCCAGTGTGTGGCTTCTGATCTTCTGAATGACTTTCAGCAAATTTGACATCATGATGAAAATGTCATCATTATGTGGCAGTTGTTCCCAGACTATGCAGTGAAGGCTGCAGAGAGACTTAGTGCCTCTTTTGTAAGAGCAGTAGACTTTTGGAGCTTGTCATTGCAATATAAAGGGTTAACAGAGATTTTACCTTAGGATTTGTTTATCTCCGCTTATGGCTTCACTCTTTGCTATAAAACAGAGTAGTTAAGGGACACAAAAATGCTAAATGTATTCCTGGGTTTGAGTATTTTATTATTCCTTGTATATAAATGTGGGTTTAACCCCTGCAAATGACACATCACTAGAGTCCCCTACACAGAGGCCAGCTGAACACATCTGTTGATCCAGTGACTAGAGACATACTTGCTCCCAGTAGTGCATTGCTACTTCTGAGTACATACAAAAAAAAAAAGATGAAACAAATTAATTATTTTGCTTCAGGATACTAAGCATTTTTGGAAAATAACTATCTTGGCCTCCCTTGATCAGCACTTACCAGGTGAGATTCCTTCCCTAGGGGTCATGGGCAGAAAAAAACATGCCCCCTTTTACTGGTGAAGAATTGAGTCTGTTTACCTCCAGGCCATTCATAGTTGTGTTCCCTTTCCTGCACTACATTATGGTACCATAATATTGGAAAATTATTGTTTTATATTCTATGGCATTCATGGCACATAGCAAGTGCCATGATTTCCTACAGTAAATATGTCAAACATACATTTTATAGTACCATATTTAGCATCAGTTCACCTTCCAAAACCAAAATTTAGAATTTTGAGAATACTGGAAACCAGGGTACTTACATTTGACGAAAGCTTCCTAGGACTTCCTGTGGGAGGAGCGTGAGGAAGACGTGCACGCTAGAGCTCTGTGAGAGAGAGCCGCTTTACTACCATACCCCTCCAAATTTGAGAGCCCTGCCTGGGGAGACAAAGTATCATCTGGAGTGGAAGTCTATACCCACCGAATTAAAGGCCGGCTGGTCCCGGCCGTGGACACGCATCACATCGCTCTGAAGGCTGATCCAGACGTCAGACCGCGGCTTTCTTAGTGACCGTTGTGAATGGGACAGTCGCCCTGGTAGCGACGAAAGCTTGCTGCTGACTACAAACAAACCAGCAGAGACCGTTATCTGCTCACAGCACCCAGCGAGGATGGAAGGTGTCTTGACTGCAGCCAGGGAGGTGGAATAGCAGAGAAGGAGTCTTGGAGCAGCGGCCTGGAACGCTGAACGAAGCACATTAGAGAAGCGCAAGTATTGTTTGTATTAAGATGTTGGCGGTCTAAGATTGGTGTGTCTGTGAAAGGGGCCATAGCTGTGTTCATCTTTTGGCTTGTAAAGCAGCCGGTGTGAGGGGCCGGAGATAAAGACCCCTGTTCATCACAGATGAACAAACTTTAAAGGGAGCGCTGAACCCTGAAAATTTTCTTTGCAAGTAGTAAAAGTTGTACAGAAAGGATAAGGAAGAGGAACACCCTATTAACAGTACTTGACTGTGATAATTAAATGAATGTGCCTTAAGTTAACAAGCGTTTGAACGCGGAAAAGCTGCTCATAACAGATGAATAAACTTTAAAGGGTGCGCTGTGGTGTGGAAGAATAAGCCGCAATCCTGAAACCTTTCTTTGCAAGTAGTAAATCTATACAGAAAGGATAAGGAAGAGGAATACCATATTAACTGTACTTGACTGTGATAATTAAATGAATATGCCCTAAGTTAACAAGCCTTTAAAAGCAGAAAAGCTGTGTTTGAAAAAGCGCGATATAAGCATCGGCTAAAATCACCAGGGTACTGGGAGAGGAAATTTTGTTCCGGGAGAAATTTAACTATTGGTCTTATATACAGTCATCTGGAAAAGGAAAGGAAAGAAAAAAAAAGGAAAAAAACCTTGGTCTCCAGAATAGGATACAGTAGAGAGGAAGAGTTTTGGTTTGAGAACTGCCAGGAACATTCTGTGTATATTAGTTGCAGTCTCTATAATGTCAGTTGGCAGAGACAGAATTGTGAATGACTCTGATTTGGGATTTGTTTGTCCCCCCTAATAGTAATTTGCTCTCACAGTGACACAAGAAGTGGGGCAGTGTCTCTCTGTTTATTAGTAGCATATCAATTAAGACAGAAGAATATCAAGCGATTGTTAAAACTTGCTGTTATTATATTTTATATTTCTTGGTTATTAGATAGGATGTCGGGCAATAGATCAAGTGATTCTGGAAAGCAGTAACCATTATTCTTAGTGTACAGAGTGTTAAATAGGCAATATAGTTATAACAAATAACATTGAGATAACATACAAGTGTTAATTACTTAGAGTATAATTTAAACAACATCTCATCCTTTTATGTCTTGGAGGAGGTAAATTCTGCAGGATATATAGATATAGGCCAGACTTTATTGCCTGCATTTAAGTATTCCTTGTGTGTGGTTTGAGAGAGGGAGGGGTAATTGCATAGACAGTATTGTGATAATAATAAGTGGCTGAAGGCAGTGAGACTAAAGGGTTAAAAAGTCAAAGATCTTTTTTTCCATATAAATACTAGTATTTATTAGTACCTCACGTGGGGACACGTCAAGATCCCATCACAGGGATATACATAGCACTATTTCTCCTATTTTGGAGATTATCACTATAAATTTGTTACACGTGTAGCAACATATTTAGAGATATATTTAAGTTTACTTTGTTTTTTCTGAGAGTATTTTTTATACTTTTTATACACCATTACTTCACTTCCCCAGTAAAAGATTTTTTTTCTTTCTTTTTCTCACATAAGCACTAGCATATAGTAGCACTACACAAAGGGGCATGTTAGGATCCCATTATAGGGACACTCATAGCACTATCTCTGCTATCTTGGAGATTATCACTATTAATTTGTCACACGCGCAGTAGCGTATTTATAAATATCCCAGTTTCTTTTGTGTTCTCCGAGAGGATTTCCATTTTTTTGTTTGCACACAAACATATCACACTTGTTGACACCATATGGAAAAATTCATACCGAACCTCAAAACTAGGTCTCCTGCCATGCCCACTAAAAGGGATAAGAAAGCTAAAATGCCATTAGATTTAGGAGCAGAGACTCCTACTGAATATCAGACAACCGGCCCTGAAAAGCAGTTGACGTTAAACCAATTAGCCGATATGATATTACCCCAATTTGAAGCTGTAAAAAGTGAGATCAACAGAAATTAGATAATTTTCTAGTCGAATATTGGAGCATGAGGAGAGAGTATCAGATCTAGAGGATAGACTTAATGCGAAGGAGGTAAATTGGACAAATTATGAAGATAAAATAAAAATAATGCAATTGAAAATAGACGATCTAGAGGATAGATTGCGCAGAAATAATATTCGAATTGTAGGGCTACCCGAAGGGAGTGAATATGAAGACCTGGTACTTTTTGGTGCAAATACATTACCACAAGCTTTAGGAATGCAAACATCAGGTAAAATTCAGGTAGAAAGGGCACATAGGATAGGTCATATTAAAAGATACCAAGATGGTAGTGTAAGACCGAGGATGATACTTATAAGGTATCTCAATTTTCAGGACAAAGTACAGCTAATGAGACACTACAGGAAAGTATCAGCACTTATGATTGACACAAAACATATATATATATGTGCCAGGATTTCTCGATAGAGACATCCTCAAAAAGAAAAATTATGGCGCCTTTTTGTACTAGTTTAATTAAAGCCGGAATTAGGGTGAACTTGAGATATCCAGCTAAAATTGCAGTGATGAATTCAGAAGGGAATGTTATCTTGTTGAATACAGTAGAAGAAGCTAAAAAATACTGTTTAGAGAAAGGTGTAGAAGTATAATCCAGGAGATGTCAGTATATCAACAGTCATAGGATGATGTTTTTATTTGTTTCTGATAGGGTTTTAGTCTTTTTTTTTTTCTCTCTTCAGTCGGGTTACGGCATTGCGACAGAGAAATTGGTGTATATGTGTTTTCAGAGTAAGATTTTAAAGGGAAAGGATAAAAAAAAAAGAAAATACATTAAAATATTAATATGTTGAAGTTTGTCTCGTGGAATGTGGGGGGGGGGATCACCTCCCCTATTAAGAGGAGAAACATTTTTAAAATTTTGAAGCGTCATAAGGCTGACATTATGTTTTTGCAGGAACTGCACCTGAAAGAGGCAGAAATATCTAAATTGAGGGTCAATTGGATCTCAGAAGTTTTGGCTACACCCTGTGGTAGTAGGAAGTGTGGAGTGGCGATAATGTTTAGTAGAAATTTGGGATATAAAGTCATAAAACAGGTGCGAGACCCACACGGGAGATTTATGATTGTTCAAGTAGAAATCAATAATAAGATTTGGACGTTATGTAATATTTATGGCCCGAATGAAATCAATATAGAATTTTGGGAAAAAATTAAATATAAAGTGTCACCTTATCTAGGGCAAAACATAGTTGTGGCCGGCAATTGATAGGTTTAGGTCTAAGGCCACAAGACGACGTAATAAGGAGGCAAAGCTTTTGAGGGAATTTGCGAAGATATTAAAATTAAAAGATATATGGCGTTTACAGCATCCTGATAAGCGCGAGTTCTCGTGTGAATCTAAATCCTACAAAAACTTCTCGCGGATAGACATGTTTTTGGTAGATGAGAAATTAATGGCCTTAGAATTGGAAGCGCAAATGGCAGAGATAGCAATATCCGACCATGCGATAATTAGTCTTAAGATAGAGGCTGGGAATAAAAAAGATAACAATATAAACTCATTTAGTTTTCCTAAGTATATGATACATGATGGGAAATTCTATAATTTTTTGGTAAATAACTGGAAGGAATATTACAGGCAGAACAGTTCTTATAGAGGTAACTCAGAAATATTCTGGGAAGAGGGCAAAGCAGTCTTAAGGGGTCAGATTAAAAGTTATATGGTACAAAGGAAGCGTAAATGCAAGGCTAGAGAGATTCACCTGGCAAATCAGCTTAAAAACTCATATACTAGGTATGTGAACATGCCTAATCTCGCTACTTGGAATAGCTATAAAGCAGCGAAATTAGAGAGAGAAACCTTCCTAAGAGAAAGCTGGGCAAGGGAGGACATGAAGATTAGAGCTTACTGTGCAGGATATCAGGGTATCTCTGCTAAACATTTAGCTAAAATAATTAAGTTCAGGAAAAAAACAACAACATGATTTGCGCTATTAGAGAAGGTCATAAAATATACATACATAGGCCTAGATTTAGAGTTCGGCGGTAAAAGGGCTGTTAACGCTCCGCGGGTTTTTTTCTGGCCGCACCATAAATTTAACTCTGGTATCGAGAGTTCAAACAAATGCTGCGTTAGGCTCCAAAAAAGGAGCGTAGAGCATTTTTACCGCAAATGCAACTCTCGATACCAGAGTTGCTTACGGACGCGGCCGGCATCAAAAACGTGCTCGTGCACGATTCTCCCATAGGAAACAATGGGGCTGTTTGAGCTGAAAAAAAACCTAACACCTGCAAAAAAGCAGCGTTCAGCTCCTAACGCAGCCCCATTGTTTCCTATGGGGAAACACTTCCTACGTCTGCACCTAACACCCTAACATGTACCCCGAGTCTAAACACCCCTAACCTTACACTTATTAACCCCTAATCTGCCGCCCCCGCTATCGCTGACCCCTGCATTACACTTTTAACCCCTAATCTGCCGCTCCGTAAACCGCCGCCACCTACGTTATCCCTATGTACCCCTAATCTGCTGCCCTAACATCGCCGACCCCTATGTTATATTTATTAACCCCTAATCTGCCCCCCACAACGTCGCCGACACCTACCTACACTTATTAACCCCTAATCTGCCGAGCGGACCTGAGCGCTACTATAATAAAGTTATTAACCCCTAATCCGCCTCACTAACCCTATCATAAATAGTATTAACCCCTAATCTGCCCTCCCTAACATCGCCGACACCTACCTTCAATTATTAACCCCTAATCTGCCGACCGGAGCTCACCGCTATTCTAATAAATGTATTAACCCCTAAAGCTAAGTCTAACCCTAACACTAACACCCCCCTAAGTTAAATATAATTTTTATCTAACGAAATAAATTAACTCTTATTAAATAAATAATTCCTATTTAAAGCTAAATACTTACCTGTAAAATAAATCCTAATATAGCTACAATATAAATTATAATTATATTATACCTATTTTAGGATTAATATTTATTTTACAGGCAACTTTGTAATTATTTTAACCAGGTACAATAGCTATTAAATAGTTAAGAACTATTTAATAGTTACCTAGTTAAAATAATTACAAATTTACCTGTAAAATAAATCCTAACCTAAGATATAATTAAACCTAACACTACCCTATCAATAAAATAATTAAATAAACTACCTACAATTACCTACAATTAACCTAACACTACACTATCAATAAATTAATTAAACACAATTGCTACAAATAAATAAAATTAAATAAACTATCTAAAGTACAAAAAATAAAAAATAACTAAGTTACAGAAAATAATAAAATATTTACAAACATAAGAAAAATATTACAACAATTTTAAACTAATTACACCTACTCTAAGCCCCCTAATAAAATAACAAAGCCCCCCAAAATAAAAAATTCCCTACCCTATTCTAAAATACAAATATTACAAGCTCTTTTACCTTACCAGCCCTGAACAGGGCCCTTTGCGGGGCATGCCCCAAGAATTTCAGCTCTTTTGCCTGTAAAAAAAAACATACAATACCCCCCCCCCAACATTACAACCCACCACCCACATACCCCTAATCTAACCCAAACCCCCCTTAAATAAACCTAACACTACCCCCCTGATGATCTTCCTACCTTGTCTTCACCATGCCAGGTTCACCGATCCGTCCTGGCTCCAAGATCTTCATCCAACCCAAGCGGGGGCTAGACATCCACTGAAGAAGTCCAGAAGAGGGTCCAAAGTCTTCCTCCTATCCGGCAAGAAGAGGACATCCGGACCGGCAAACATCTTCTCCAAGCGGCATCTTCTATCTTCTTCCATCCGATGACGACCGGCTCCATCTTGAAGACCTCCAGCGCGGATCCATCCTCTTCTTCCGACGACTAGACGACGAATGACGGTTCCTTTAAGGGACGTCATCCAAGATGGCGTCCCTCGAATTCCGATTGGCTGATAGGATTCTATCAGCCAATCGGAATTAAGGTAGGAATTTTCTGATTGGCTGATGGAATCAGCCAATCAGAATATAGTTCAATCCGATTGGCTGATCCAATCAGCCAATCAGATTGAGCTCGCATTCTATTGGCTGTTCCGATCAGCCAATAGAATGCGAGCTCAATCTGATTGGCTGATTGGATCAGCCAATCGGATTGAACTATATTCTGATTGGCTGATTCCATCAGCCAATCAGAAAATTCCTACCTTAATTCCGATTGGCTGATAGAATCCTATCAGCCAATCGGAATTCGAGGGACGCCATCTTGGATGACGTCCCTTAAAGGAACCATCATTCGTCGTCTAGTCGTCGGAAGAAGAGGATGGATCCGCGCTGGAGGTCTTCAAGATGGAGCCGGTCGTCATCGGATGGAAGAAGATAGAAGATGCCGCTTGGAGAAGATGTTTGCCGGTCCGGATGTCCTCTTCTTGCCGGATAGGAGGAAGACTTTGGACCCTCTTCTGGACTTCTTCAGTGGATGTCTAGCCCCCGCTTGGGTTGGATGAAGATCTTGGAGCCAGGACGGATCGGTGAACCTGGCATGGTGAAGACAAGGTAGGAAGATCATCAGGGGGGTAGTGTTAGGTTTATTTAAGGGGGGTTTGGGTTAGATTAGGGGTATGTGGGTGGTGGGTTGTAATGTTGGGGGGGGGGTATTGTATGTTTTTTTTTACAGGCAAAAGAGCTGAAATTCTTGGGGCATGCCCCGCAAAGGGCCCTGTTCAGGGCTGGTAAGGTAAAAGAGCTTGTAATATTTGTATTTTAGAATAGGGTAGGGAATTTTTTATTTTGGGGGGCTTTGTTATTTTATTAGGGGGCTTAGAGTAGGTGTAATTAGTTTAAAATTGTTGTAATATTTTTCTTATGTTTGTAAATATTTTATTATTTTCTGTAACTTAGTTATTTTTTATTTTTTGTACTTTAGATAGTTTATTTAATTGTATTTATTTGTAGCAATTGTGTTTAATTAATTTATTGATAGTGTAGTGTTAGGTTAATTGTAGGTAATTGTAGGTAGTTTATTTAATTAATTTATTGATAGGGTAGTGTTAGGTTTAATTATAACTTAGGTTAGGATTTATTTTACAGGTAAATTTGTTATTATTTTAACTAGGTAACTATTAAATAGTTCTTAACTATTTAATAGCTATTGTACCTGGTTAAAATAAATAGAAAGTTACCTGTAAAATAAATATTAATCCTAAAATAGCTATAATATAAATATAATTTATATTGTAGCTATATTAGGATTTATTTTACAGGTAAGTATTTAGCTTTAAATAGGAATCATTTATTTAATAAGAGTTAATTTATTTCGTTAGATAAAAATTATATTTAACTTAGGGGGGTGTTAGTGTTAGGGTTAGACTTAGCTTTAGGGGTTAATACATTTATTAGAATAGCGGTGAGCTCCGGTCGGCAGATTAGGGGTTAATAATTGAAGGTAGGTGTCGGCGATGTTAGGGAGGGCAGATTAGGGGTTAATACTATTTATGATAGGGTTAGTGAGGCGGATTAGGGGTTAATAACTTTATTATAGTAGCGCTCAGGTCCGCTCGGCAGATTAGGGGTTAATAAGTGTAGGTAGGTGTCGGCGACGTTGTGGGGGGCAGATTAGGGGTTAATAAATATAACATAGGGGTCGGCGATGTTAGGGGTAGCAGATTAGGGGTACATAGGGATAACGTAGGTGGCGGGGATTTGCGGTCGGAAGATTAGGGGTTAATTATTTTAAGTAGCTTGCGGCGACGTTGTGGGGGGCAAGTTAGGGGTTAATAGATATAATACAGGGGTCGGCGGTGTTAGGGGCAGCAGATTAGGGGTACATAAGTATAACGTAGGTGGCGGTCGGCAGATTAGGGGTTAAAAATTTTAATCGAGTGGCGGCGATGTGGGGGGACCTCGGTTTAGGGGTACATAGGTAGTTTATGGGTGTTAGTGTACTTTAGGGTACAGTAGTTAAGAGCTTTATAAACCGGCGTTAGCCAGAAAGCTCTTAACTCCTGCTATTTTCAGGCGGCTGGAATTTTGTCGTTAGAGCTCTAACGCTCACTGCAGAAACGACTCTAAATACCAGCGTTAGAAAGATCCCATTGAAAAGATAGGCTACGCAAATGGCGTAGGGGGATCTGCGGTATGGAAAAGTCGCGGCTGAAAAGTGAGCGTTAGACCCTTTAATCACTGACTCCAAATACCAGCGGGCGCCCAAAACCAGCGTTAGGAGCCTCTAACGCTGGTTTTGACGGCTACCGCCGAACTCTAAATCTAGGCCTAAGTCAGTAGAGATACGTGAGGCTTTTGTCAGATATTACCAGAAGCTATACTCGGGAGAAAAGATTAATGAGGATAGGAAGGGAGAGCTTTGGCAACAAATTAAAGTACCCAGAATAACTAAAAGTGAGTTACAACAGATTAATCGGCCGATAACAGAAGAGGAAGTTATGAAAATGATAGATCAAATTAAAACCAATAAAGCTTCAGCGCCGGATGGCTTACCAGCGGAATTTTATAAGATCATGAAAGAAGAGATTAAGAGCATATTGGTTGAGTTGTATAACAGCTATTATGTTCAGGGGGAATCTAATTCACTTTATTTTACAGACTCAATTATATCTTTAATACACAAGTAAGGCAAAGTTCCTGAAGACATGGGATCGTACAGACCGATTGCACTCCTGAATCAAAACTATAAAATATTTATGGCAATCATAGCAGATAGAATTAAAAAAATAATCGGAAAATTGATCCATAAAGATCAAACAGGATTTATCCCGGGCAGGAATCCGGTGCGTAATATGCGGAGGGTCCTAGTGACATTGGACCATTATTATAATAAAATACAGGACTCGGGTAGTAAAAGACTACCGGATATGGCATCGCTCACAATAGACGCAGAAAAAGCGTTTGATTCCATTATATGGGATCATTTATTTAATATACTCAAGGAATTCGGTTTTGAGGGGAATGTGACTGCCACAATTAAAAGAGATCTTAGTTATTGGTAAACGGTGAATTATCTCATCATATAACATTGCAAAGAGGAACCAGACAGGGCTGTCCGCTATCCCCGCTTTTGTTTGACATCGCTCTGGAACCGTTGGCGGTCTTACTCAGACAGGAAGTTAATGGAATGGAAATTGGGGGACAAAAATTTCTGATCTCGTTATATGCGGACAATCTCATGTTATTTTTACAAGATACTAAGGTAAGTATCCCAAAAAGTTTATCAATTTATTAATAACTTCAGTCTTTTCACGGAGTACAAAATTAATGTGCAGAAGTCGGAGTTATTATGGGTTAATAAAACCTCCTCCAGTCTAGTAAATCATGGGTTAAGGGAAGTTAAGGTTCTAAATTATTTAGGAATTAAACTTGGGAGCAAGCCCAAAGATTGGTATCATCTTAATTTTGCGGAATTTTTTGAGAATATCGAAGGGAAATTGGGCAAGTGGAATATTCATTACTTGTCAGTATCGGCTAAATCCATGCTGAAGAAAACAATTGTTTTTCCAAAATTATTGTTCTTGATGCAAAATCTACCATTATTTATCACTAAACAAGATGTTAGATGGTATAATAGAGCCTGTGCGTTTTTTATATGGGGTAAGAAAAGACCCCGAATAGCCATGGAAAAACTTGCACAAAATAAAATTTTGGTGGCTTTGCATTACCAAATATTGTTAAATATAATATCGTTTCAAAAATTAAATATGGTATAGACTGGCTCACGGAGGCAAATTATGTGACGCATTTTGAGTTAGAAGCAGAAATGATAAAGCCTTTTGACCTTAAAGCAATTTTACATTATGAGTACAGAAGACTACCGAGCAATGTTAGCTCCAGGCTAACTTTTTTAATGTGGTGCATGCATCCGTTTATCTAAATTTCTGCCGATTGTCGGCACTCCGGATTTCATGCCTGGGATAAATAATATGGTCTTTAGAGAGAGGAAAATAAAAGGGATAATTTATTTTGCTTAATTAGTAGAGCCGGACGGGCAAGTGTTACAGATATGAGACACTAGCTGAACAATATCCTCTTCCAATAAAATTTTTTTTCACATATTTACAGGCCAGAAGTTATTTAACAAGGTTGTTGCAAACCCAGAGGATGGTTTGGGATCCGGGAATTGATTCAGGAGTGAATTTATATACGGTGGGCAAAAGAGCTATATCTTACTGGTATGGGTTATTACAAAATCTTTCCCGGAAAGAACATTTGAATAAAATAAGAGGCACTGAGGAGATATCATAATTACGCTCCAGGTAGAGGAAATAGAAAAGAGCTTTAAGTTAGCCGATATGGCAACGGTACTAGTGAGTTGGAAGGAATCACAGATTAAAGTATTGAACAATTATTATTTAACACTGATGAGGAAATGGTCACAGGAGGGGCACAAAGGAAACTGTTTCAAATGCAATAGAGAGGGGGCCGATTTGAGTCACTGTCTATGGGAATGTCCAAAAATTAGGAAATTCTTGAGTAAAATCCAGTATTGGGTTAACAGATATCTGCAAGAGAAATGCTCTTTACAATGGAGCGATATTCTTTTTTTGAAAGACGTCGGCGGTTCAAAAGCTGACAGACAGCTAATAAATATGGTCATTTTAGCGGCTAGATTTTTGATATTCAGGAAGTGGAGATCCCCTGAAGCCCCTAGCTTATCCGAGTTTACGAATAATATAAAATGCAAATGTGTATAGAAAGACAACATTTAGTACTGGCCTCGGAAAAAGTATACAGAATGTTTATTAATAAATGGAAGAAAGTAATTCTATCTTGGCCTAGGGCAGGACTCAATTTATGGCTCCCCTAAAAAATATGCCTTTCTTGATAACTATGGTAGCCGAGGAGGTGGCCCCCCCACCACTGTCTGTGAGTTGATATTAGTTACTCTGTCTGCTTAACCTGAATGCCTCTTTCTTTCTCTCTCTTTTTTTTTTTTTTTTTTCAGTTTGTCGTTTTGTTTTGTTTCGTTTGGTTTTATTTTTTGGGGTGGGTCTAGCATCTAGTAATATCAACATAATCCTGCTGGAATAATACGCTACACGCGATAGGATATTAAAGAACAGGCAGAGTGGCATTTATGCTGACTGGCGAGAACAAGAAGAGGGTTAGGTACAGGGACATTTATTTTATTGCTTATCTTGTAAATGCAATTATGTATGTATAATAACTGGAGCTGTGTCCCCAGCGTATATCATTATAACATGAAAAGCTGCGTTTTGTTGTGGAAAAAAAACAAAAAAACATTTAGAATTTTATATCTGTATTGTTAAAAAATCATTAATGTAACCTTTGGATTTTCAGTTATTGTTGTTGGTTTCCTTTACCCCATCTTGCGAAAAAAAGGTCTAAAATATCTAATCATAAAATTATTAGATAAATCTTAAAATTGCACAAAATGTTGTTTTTATTGAGGAGGCTTGACCCATTCTGAGAAGCTGTGCATGCTCCTACCACTGGCCAAACTCATCTGGAGTAGCAAAAAAATATTAGAAAATCATCCTTTAAAGTATTTCACAAAGATAACCTCTATTTTTACAATGGCACAGTTCTCCCATTTATTTATTTCCTCTATTTTTTTTTCCATTAGGGCTCATCTATCCATGTTACTCTGAACTGACAACAAAATGAGGCCTATTAAAGGACCATTTAACTTAACATTTCAACAACATGTAAAATGTTTCGTTATTGCAATATACATTCATTATTTATTTTGCTGCCTTTTGCTGTAAATTCACCTAAAAGTTGTGCTTATTTCACTTTCTCCCAGGGAGGTATGGGTTAATACTTTTAGGCCAATTATGTAAGCTTTTGTTTACTTCATCCTCTCCTCTAAGATTCTCAGCAGTCACATGTTTGTAAAAGGTGGATTATCAGTTTGGCATAAACAATCATGATAGTAGAAGCATTCTTTTCAATAGTAATTAGTGAATCAGTTCTAAATCATACAAGGGCAGACTTCCCCAATCTCTCTCAACTGCACATGTGCAAACCGAGTTTGTGCTATTTCTGAATATTAGTTTGTGATTGGTTAGCAAGGATTCTTTTTTTCTGGGCGGCAGGGAAATCAGTGAAATGAATTAACAGCAAACAAAATACTCATTTGACAAAATAAAGCAGCAGTTTTCAATCCAAACTTATTAACTTATTCTTAGATATGCAGGTTCAAAATCATGTAGTTTACAGTTTGTGTTTAGTGGTCCTTTAATTCAAAATCTCAAAAAACAAACCAATGCTGTGAGGTATTTGTTATTATGACAGTCAGCTGGCATCTAGATATACACTGGAACTATATGAATTGCTTTATTATGGGGGGGGGGCAACATAGGGGATACCCCATTACCCTAGTTTCTTATGCCTAGGGCTCTGTCAGCTATGTGCCCCCCTCCTTTGAAAGAGGGGCCTCTCCTAGTAATAATCAATGTAGATTGTAGTTGTTGTGTTTTTGTTTTTTTATTAAAGGGACAGTCTACACCAGAATTTTTATTGTTTTAAAAGATAGATAATCCCTTTATTACCCATTTCCCAGTTTTGCATAAACAACACAGTTATAATAATATACTTTTAACATCTGTGATTATCTTGTATCTAAGCCTCTGCAAACTGACCCTTTTTCAGTTCTTTTGACAGATTTGCAGTCTAGCCAATCAGTGTCTGCTCCCAGATAACTTCTCGTGCACAAGCACAGTGTTATCTATATGAAATACGTGAACTAACACCCTCTAGTGGTGAAAAACTGTTAAAATGCAATCTGAAAGAGGTGGGCTTCAAGGTCTAAGAAATTAGCATATGAACCTCCTAGGTTAAGCTTTCAACTAAGAATACCAAGAGAACAAAGCAAAATTGGTGATAAAAGTAAATTGAAAAATTGTTTAAAATTACATGCTCTATCTGAATCATGAAAGTTTATTTTGGCCTAGACTGTCCCTTTAAGTAAAAAAAAAAAAAGTTTGAATGGCCCAGCAAAAAAGTAATGCATATATATTTAGGTAAAGAAAATATTCAACATATTTTTTTCAGCCAAAACAGCATCTTAGTTTTACAGTAGAAACACTGCATTAAAGGGTGTTATTGTTTAAAGGACCAGAAAAAACTGTACATTTCCATAATGCGCAAATGTACAATAAAACAAAACACTGCTAATTCATGTGTGCCATAAAGATAACATTTAGCTCACTTCCGTGGAGTTGTGCAGGACACAGCACTAATTGGCTAAAATGCAAGTCAATAGATAATAAATAAATAGCCCTGAGATAAGAGGGGCTGTCTGTAGAGGCGTAGATACAAGGTAATCACAGAGGTAAAAAGTATATTAGTATAACCATGTTGGTTGTGCAAAACTGGGGAATGGGTAATAAATGGATTATCTATCTTTTTAAACAATAAAAATTTTTGAGTTGACTGTCCCTTTAAAGTCAATGCCTCACTTCCAAGTAACTTTCAAAAATTGGAGACAAAGGTAATATTTTATGGGAGGCTGACTTGCCAAGCATTGTATGTATGAACTTTATCTTAACAGAAATGACCTTTGCTTTCCCATGGCAAGATGTTTTTGGTATTTCAATTGTCAATTGCTACACTACATTAGGTTACAAAGCCCATCTCTCATAACAGGAATTAGGTATATTATGCTAATCTGTATACAGTGTATATTATTATTATCAGTTATTTGTAGAGCACTAATTGTGCATAAACAGTGAGCGTTTATTGACTATCTTGTGACGTTCATCACATTTCTTTTCTATTTGATGTTTTGCTTGTTGCTTATCGTAGGTGTACTGGTAAATCTCTTGTAAACCAAGGATTTGTTGCTGTAGCAACACACTTTGTTTAAGATGCATATGCGTCAGATTTTTGTAAAGATGGGGGAAAATCGAACACTATAATGTATATTTTTTAACAAAGAAAAGCATTTTCATGTAAACATTTTATGTTGTATATTTGGTTATCTTTACAATCTGCATATTTTAGTCCCAAGATGCCATTTAATGGAACTTTAAATAAATGGTTTTAAAGGGACAGGAAACCCAAAATGTTCTTTCGGAATTTAGACAGAGACACTAGGTGCATATGTCTGGAGCACTACATGGCTGGAAAAAGTGCTGCCATCTAGTGTTCTTTCAAATGTACAACATTCTTGCAAAACTGTTGCTATATAGTGCTGCAGACACGTGCACACTCCTGAGCTTACCTCTGCTTCTCAACATAGGATACCAAGAGAACAAAGAAAGTTTGATAATAGAATCATGAAAGAAAAACTTTGGATTTCTGCTCCCCTTAAAGAGACTGACTATAAAGTCACAAACTTTCATTATTCAAAACAAGCAACTTTCCAAGTCACTTCTATTATCTAATTTGCTTTTTTTCTCTTGGTATTGATATTGTGAGTATAATATAATTAACCCCTTCAGTACTGGGAATTTCAGAGAAAAACTTGCCCAAAGTACAGGAGAACTTTTTAGCATTTTTGCTATCACTACATTTAAGCAAAAATAGAGCCTTGTTCTTTTTATTTACCTATGAAAACTATATATATTTTGTTTAGTAGACAACCCAAGGTATTGATCGAGGCCCATTTTAGTATATTTCATGTCACCGTTTCACTGTCAAATGCAATCATATTAAAAAAAGTTGTAAACTTTTTAAAAAACTTTGGGTTTTGCACTGAAATTATTTACATACACCCCCACTAGTCACCACCATCTTAGTTACTGGCATACAGTCTGCCAGAATGCATTTTTAGGACACATGTTTTTTTTAATCATATTTTTTTTACTGATCCCACCTCCCCAATCCCTCCCAAACCGCTCTCTAACCCTCCCCCTCTCACTAGAATAAAAAGTAAAACTTTTCTCTTGTAAGGTGTATCCAGTCCACGGATCATCCATTACTTGTGGGATATTCTCATTCCCAACAGGAAGTTACAAGAGGACGCCCACAGCAGAGCTATAATATAGCTCCTCCCCTAACTGTCATACCCAGTCATTCTCTTGCAACTCTCAACAAGCAACAACGTTTTAGGAGAGAATGGTTAAATATAGCTAGTTTATTTTCTTCAATCAAAAGTTTGTTATTTTTAAATAGTACCGGAGTTGTGCTATTTTATCTCAGGCAGTAAATAGAAGAAGAATCTGCCTGAGGTTTCTATGATCTTAGCAGGTTGTAACTAAGATCCATTGCTGTTCTCACATATGTCTGAGGGGATTACACAGATGAGGTAACTTCAGCGAGAGAATGGCGTGCAGTTTATTCTGCTATCAGGTATGTGCAGTTATAATTTTTTCTAGAGATGGAAAACACTAGAAAATGCTGCTGATACCGGATTAATGTAAGTTAAGTCTGAATACAGTGATTTAATAACGACTGGTATCATGCTTACTCCCAGGGGTAATACCCTTATGATATTTCAATATAAAACGTTTGCTGGCATGTTTAATCGTTTTTATATATGCTTTGGTGATATTGGGGCCTAGTTTTTTCCACATGGCTGGCTTAAATTTTGACTAGAAACAATTTCCACTGTTGTAGTATAAAAGTTACAGTTGGTGCAGTTAAAATTACAAACTGTGACATCCAGCTTCCCTCAAAAGGCCCTCTGAATGCTATAGGACATCTCTAAAGGGCCTAAAGGCTTTCCAAAGTCGTTTATTGGGGAAGGTAGGGCCACAGCTTGCTGTGGCAGTTGGTTGTGACTGTTAAAAAACGTCTATTTCGTTTTTTTGATCCGTTTTTTGAACTAAGGGGTTAATCATCCATTTGCAAGTGGGTGCAATGCTCTGTTAGCCTATTATACACACTGTAAAAATTTCGTTTGATTTACTGCCTTTTTTCACTGTTTTTCAAATTCTGACAAGAATTTTTTCTCTTAAAGGCACAGTACTGTTTTTTTTATATTTGCTTGTTAACTTGATTTAAAGTGTTTTCCAAGCTTGCTAGTCTCTTTGCTAGTCTGTATAAACATGTCTGACATAGAAGAAACTCCTTGTTTATTATGTTTAAAAGCCATGGTGGAACCCCCTTAGAATGTGTACCAAATGTACTGATTTCATTTTATGCAATAAAGATCATTTTCTGTCTTTAAAAAATTTATCACCAGAGGAATTTGACTAGGGGGAAGTTATGCCGACTAACTTTCCCCACGTGTCAGACCCTTTGACTTCCGCTTAAGGGACTCACGCTCAAATGGCGCCAAGTACATCTAGGGCGCCCATAGCGTTTACTTTACAAGACATGGCGGCAGTCATGGATAATACACTGTCAGCAGTATTAGCCAGACTACCTGAACTTAGAGGTAAGCGAGATAGCTCTGGGGTGAGACAAAATGCAGAGCATACTGACCTTTTTAGAACCATGTCTGATACTGCCTCACAATATGCAGAAGCTGAGGAAAGAGAGCTTCAGTCAGTGGGTGATGTTAATGACTCAGGAAAGATACCCGATTCTAATATTTCTACATTTAAATTTAAGCTTGAACACCTCCGTGTGTTGCTTAGGTAGGTTTTAGCTGCTCTGAATGACTGTGATACCATTGCAGTGCCAGAGAAATTGTGTAGACTGGATAAATACTTTGCAGTGCCGGTGTGTACTGATGTTTTTCCAAATACCTAAAAAGTTTACAGAAATTATTAATAAGGAATGGGATAGACCAGGTGTGCCGTTCTCTTCCCCTCCTATTTTTAGAAAAATGTTTCCAATAGACGCCACCACACGGGACTTGTGGCAGACAGTCCCTAAGGTGGAGGGAGCAGTTTCTACTCTAGTAAAGCGTACTACTATCCCTGTCGAGGACAGTTGTGCTTTTTTTAGATCCAATGGATAAAAAATTAGGTTACCATAAGGAAATATTTATTCAACAAGGTTTTATCCTACAGCCCCTTGCATGCATTGCCCCTGTCACTGCTGCTGCGGCGTACTGGTTTGAGTCTCTGGAAGAGGCTTTACAGGTAGCGACTCCATTGGATGACATACTTGGCAAACTTAGAGCACTTAAGCTAGCCAATTCTTTTATTCTGATGCCATTGTTCATTTGACTAAACTAACGGCTAAGAATTCTGGTTTTGCTATACAGGCGCGCAGAGCGCTATGGCTTAGATCATGGTCAGCTGACGTGACTTCAAAATCTAAGCTACTTAACATTCCCTTCAAGGGGCAGACCCTATTCGGGCCTGGTTGAAGGAGGTTATTGTTGATATCACTGGAGGAAAAGGTCATGCCCTTCCTCAGGACAGGTCCAAATCTAGGGCCAAACAGTCTAATTTTCGTGCCTTTCAAAACTTCAAGGCAGGTGCGGCATCAACTTCCTCTAATAATAAACAAGAGGGAACTTTTGCTCAATCCAAGACGGTCTGGAGACCAAACCTGACCTGGAAAAAAGGTAAGCAGGTAAAAAAAGCCTGCTGCTGCCTCTAAGACAGCATGAAGGAACGGCCCCCTATCCGGGAACGGATCTAGTAGGGGGCAGACTTTCACTGTTTGCCCAGGCGTGGGCAAGAGATGTTCAGGATTCCTGGGCGTTGGAAATTATATCCCAGGGATATCTTCTGGACTTCAAAGCTTCCCCCCCAAAAGGGAGATTTCACCTTTCACAATTATCTGCACACCAGATAAAGAGAGAGGCATGCTTATACTGTGTACGAGACCTCCTAGTTATGGGAGTGATCCATCCAGTTCCAAAGGAGGAACAGGCACAGGGTTTTTACTCAAATCTGTTTGTGGTTCCCAAAAAAGAGGGAACCTTCAGACCAATTTTGGATCTAAAGATCTTAAACAAATTCCTCAAAGTTCCGTCGTTCAAGATGGAAGCTATTCGTACCATCCTACCACTGATCCAGGAGGGTCAATATATGACTACAGTGGATCTAAAGGATGCTTATCTTCACATTTCGATACACAAAGATCATCATCGGTTTCTCAGGTTTGCCTTTCAAGACAGGCATTACCAGTTGTAGCTCTTCCCTTGGGATTAGCTACAGCCCCAAGAATCTTTACAAAGGTTCTAGGGTCGCTTATGGCAGTCCTAAGGCCGCGGGGCATAGCAGTAGCCCCTTATTTAGACGACATCCTGATACAGGCGTCAAACTTCCAAATTGCCAAGTCTCATTTCGGACGTAGTACTGGCATTTCTGTGGTCGCATGGGTGGAAAGTGAACGAGGAAAAGAGTTCTCTATCCCCACTCACAAGAGTTTCCTTTCTAGGGACTCTGATAAATTCTGTAGAAATGAAAATTCACCTGACGGAGTCCAGGTTATCAAAGCTTCTAAATTCCTGCCGGGTTCTTCATTCCATTCCGCGCCCTTCGGTGGTTCAGTGTATGGAAGTAATCGGCTTAATGGTAGCGGCAATGGACATAGTTTGCACGCTTACATCTCGGACCGCTGCAACTATGCATGCTCAGTCAGTGGAACGGGGATTACATAGATTTGTCCCCTCAACTGAATCTGGACCAAGAGACCAGGGATTCTCTTCTCTGGTGGCTATCTCGAGTCCATCTGTCCAAAGGTATGACCTTTCGCAGGCCAGATTGGACAATTGTTACGACAGATGCCAGCCTTCTAGGTTGGGGTGCAGTCTGGAACTCCCTGAAGGCTCAGGGATCGTGGACTCAGGAGGAGTCTCTCCTTCCATTAAATATTCTGGAACTAAGAGCGATATTCAAGGCTCTTCAGGCTTGGCCTCAGCAACTCTGAGGTACATCAGATTTCAGTCGGACAACATCATGAATGTAGCTTACATCAACCATCAAGGGGGAACAAGAAGTTCCCTAGAGATGTTAGAAGTTTAAAAAATAATTAGCTGGGCAGAGATTCACTCTTGCCACCTATCAGCTATCCATATCCCAGGTGTAGAGCACTGGGAGGCGGATTTTCTAAGTCGTCAGACTTTTCATCCGGGAGAGTGGGAACTCCATCCGGAGGTATTTGCACAACTGATTCATCGTTGGGGCAAACCAGAACTGGATCTCATGGCGTCTCGCCAGAACGCCAAGCTTCCGTGTTACGGATCCAGGTCCAGGGATCCCAAGGCGACACTGATAGATGCTCTAGCAGCGCCCTGGTCTTTCAACCTTGCTTATGTGTTGCCACCGTTTCCTCTGCTCACTCGACTGATTGCCATGATCAAGCAGGAGAGAGCATCTGTGATTCTGATAGCACCTGCGTGGCCACGCAGGACCTGGTATGCAGATCTAGTGGACATGTCATCCTTTCCACCATGGTCTCTGCCTCTGAAACAGGACCTTCTACTTCAGGGTCCTTTCAACCATCCAAATCTAATTTCTCTGAGGCTGACTGCCTGGAGATTGAACGCTTGATTTTATCAAAGCGTGGCTTCTCCGAGTCAGTTATTGATACCTTAAGACAGGCACGAAAGCCTGTCACCAGGAAAATTTACCATAAGGTATGGCGTAGATATCTTTATTGGTGTGAATCCAAGGGTTACTCATGGAGTAAGGTCAGGATTGCTAGGATATTATCTTTTCTCCAAGAAGGTTTGGAAAAAGGATTGTCAGCTAGTTAAGCGTCTGTTAGATGTTCCAGACGTTCAGGCATTTTGTCAGGCTTTAGTTAGAATCAAGCCTGTGTTTAAACCTGTTGCTCCACCATGGAGCTTAAACTTGGTTCTTAAGGTTCTTCAAGGAGTTCCTTTTGAACCTCTTCATTCCATAGATATCAAGCTTTTATCTTGGAAAGTTCTTTTTTTGGTAGCTATTTCCTCGGCTCGTAGAGTCTCTGAGCTATCTGCCTTACAATGTGATTCTCCTTATCTGATTTTTCATACGGATAAGGTAGTCCTGCGTACCAAACCTGGGTTCTTACCTAAGGTAGTATCTAACAAGAATATCAATCAAGAGATTGTTGTTCCATCCTTGTGTTACACAATCTGGACGTGGTCCGTGCTTTAAAGTTTTACTTACAAGCTACTAAAGATTTTCGTCAAACATCTGCTTTGTTTGTTGTCTACTCTGGACAGAGGAGAGGTCAAAAGGCTTCGGCAACCTCTTTTTCTTTTTGACTAAGAAGCTTAATCCGCTTAGCCTATGAGACTGCTGGACAGCAGCCTCCTGAAAGGATTACAGTTCATTCCACTAGAGCTGTGGCTTCCACTTGGGCCTTTAAAAATGAGGCTTCTTTTGATCAGATTTGCAAGGCGACAACTTGGTCTTCGCTTCATATTTTTTCAAACTTTTACAAATTTGATACTTTTGCTTCTTCGGAGGCTATAATTGGGAGACAGGTTTTACGGGCAGTGGTTCCTTGCATTTAAGTTCCTGCCTTGTCCCTCCCTTCATCCGTGTACTTTAGCTTTGGTATTGGTATCCCACAAGTAATGGATGATCCGTGGACTGGATACACCTTACTAGAGAAAACACAATTTATGCTTACATGATAAATTTATTTCTCTTGTGGTGTATCCAGTCCACGGCCCGCCCTGTCATTTTAAGACAGGTAATTTTTAAATTTAAACTACAGTAACCACTGCACCCTATGGTTCCTCCTTTCTCTGCTTGTTTTCGGTCGAATGACTGGCTATGACAGTTAGGGGAGGAGCTATATTACAGCTCTGCTGTGGGCGTCCTCTTGCAACTTCCTGTTGGGAATGAGAATATCCCACAAGTAATGGATGATCCGTGGACTGGATACACCACAATAGAAATAAATTTATCAGGTAAGCATAAATTGTGTTTTTCTGTAGTGCAGCCATCTCCCTTCATCTCCCAAGCGATTGTAACTAGAGACTCCCTCCCTCAACCATTTTTGTAGCGTAGGGAACCCATCCCTCCCTCACCAATAATTTTTTTTGTAGCATAGGGAACCCTCGCGCAATGCGCCACCTGCCTCTCTCCTACCATAGCATGAGCCAGACTGTAGGACGAAGGTACTACGTCAACAGGGTACACTGGGCAAAGAACTCAGTTATGTAGTACATCCATTTGGCTTAATGTTAATGTGCAAAAAAATAATAATTAAACATTGCAGCCATGGATATACAACCTCTTGTTACATAATTAAAAAAAAATCCTTATTTCAGGATGAATAACCTTTCGACTATAATGTATCTTAAATAGAAAACTATCTTTTCATAGATTTTTTTTGAGAGATCAACACATTATATTTTTACAATCTCAGATGTCCCTACAGCCCAGATTCTAGCAGATTTTCATTGGGTGGGAGATCTAGGGTTGCCACCTCAGCCATGTTTTCCTGGACACTTATGAGTTACACATGCTGCAGGGTGTGCAGGGAGGAACATGTATTGTGTTTCTAAACAGCACTATTCATATTCCTCCCTGCACACTCTGCAGCATGTGTAACTTATAAGTGTTCTGTATTTTAAGGGACGGGTGGCAACCCTATCTGTACCTCCAGCTGTGCAAATGTCCCATTTTTTAGGGACAGTCCCAGCTCCATCCAGGACACACCCATGGCCTTGCCCCAATACACAAACACAGGTTGGGCACAGCTCACAACCACCTTCACCTGCCTGTCCCGAAAAACCTCCAGGAAATGTAGGAAGTTATGTAATTTTCACAACTATCTAAATATTGCTTTATTGAAGTTAACACTTGCACTTATTATTAATTAATTTGTTTATTTTTTGCTAAAGTCTCACTTTCATGTCCCTTCAAAAAATAAAAAAATTAAAGCCAAAAGTGCAATTTCTGAAGAGTCTATTTTTCCGAAGCATTTAATAATGTGTGTGTTTATAACCTGTTTTAATTGTGCACATGCATCCTAATTGCAAACACTTGACTTTCCCATGGCAGGTTGTTTAGATATTTCAATTGTCCTTATCAAAACTTTATTAGGTTTCCAAACACTTTTCTCATAACAGGAAAAAGCTATGTTTTTGTTTAGGCAAGAATCGCTTTATTTAGTGTATATTGTGCAGAACGCTGGTTGAAATGAGGGAGTGCTATGTGACCATCTTCTCACGTTTATCAAATTCCTTTTCTATTTAACAGTATGTGTGTCTTGTACATTGAAGTATTTGTCCCTGTAGCAGACAGTTAAACATTATAATTTTCTAGTAGCTTTTCTAAGAGCAAAAAAGTTACAGCAACATTAAACTCAAGCAATCTCTTTTGCATATAAAAAAGCACTATATAAATCGTATTTTTTGTCTCTAAACCCACTGCTAGTTCTTAGAGGAACATTAATGTTATTTGCTATTTTTATTCATAGCATATATTAACAATTAAGCACAGCATTGTAAAGAATGCGCAAATGCATATGAAATTGCTGTTTTTGCTGTTTAAAACATACATTTTAAATGGTTATTCTTCTCTCGTTTTGCTGTGGCTAGTTAAGGCCACACATATATCAACACCTACGTTTGTTAAGCAGTCACAGCGTGGAATGTTTTATAGTTAGAGTGCACAAGGACACAATATTCACTTCATTACTACTTTCAGACAACCACGTGAGACCAATCCTACAAGCGTTTTCCCGGTAAAGCTTTTTCAAAGATCCTTGAAAAAGCCTTACCAATGAAAAGTACTTAAAGGAATAGTCTAGTCAAAATTAAACTAGACTTACATTTAGACACCAATCAGCAAGTGCTACCCAGGTGCTGAACCAAAAATGGGGTGGCTCCATAGCTTACATTTTTGCTTTTTCAAATAAAGATACCAAGAGAACAAAGAAAAATTGATAATAGGAGTACATTAGAAAGTTGCTTGCAATTGCATGCTTTATCTGAATCATGAAAGTAAAATTTTGACTAGACTATCCCTTTAAGATTGAACTCACCTCATCAAGAGGAGGGGGCAGACTTGTTATGGCTTATATGTGCAGTCAGTATTGTGTATAGAGTTCCTATGACTCCAGGATGATTTTTATACAATTTGTATCAAATAAAAAGTGGAGCCCCCTGTTAATTGGCATCCTCAATTGTTGAGCATTATCTTAGAGAGTGCGAGTATGGTTGCTTGCAACATTTCTGACACGTATTGGAAGCAGTATAACACTATCGGACTATTTATTTTTCTTTAAGGTTTTTCTAATACACATCAAAGAGGAAACTGTTTTTATATTATTCTGTAATATCATTTGATATCTCTCTGTGCACAGTGTTGAGTTCATTTATTTTTTATTCACTTTTTATATAGTTTAAAAAAATCTACCACTGTAATGTATATTATTTCACTATTAATATCAGCAGAGTCTGAAATATGTTAGAACGGATTAATACGTTGTTTGCTGCAACTGTTTTTCATGGCTTAACTCTACCCATCACTTTCCTTACAGGAATTACCACTGTCATTTTGTTAACAAAATCTCAATTGTTTGACTTAATAACACACTGCAAATTCAAGAGAGATGGGGCAGTGTTGGGCTTGTGAAGCCTGTTATTATGCTCTTTTAGTTTTCAGCCCTGGAAATTCTGCCGGAAAAGGGGGTAAAATAAATAATGAAAGTATATTGTAAAGTTGCTTTAGTATGCATAATTGAGCATTTTATAGTACAACACTTTTATGCCATTCACATTTGATTGAAGCACATGCACAGCCTGTCCTGCCCAATTGGCTTCTGGCGTGAGTATGGGAGAGAGCATACGTTCATCTCTAAAATTCTAGGTAAAATGGCCTTGTTAAAATACAAATATGTTGCAGTTTTATATGCAGGTGCGAAATAGCTACAGCATAAAATGCAATAGAATATCTGTTTAAACTACAGCTGTCAGACGCCCATAATGTTTCTTGCATTGTAATCACTTTTAACTAAGAGGATATTCGGGCAGAATTGGATCTTGCTTTTATATTGCTGATTCAGACTCCATTGCATTACAGTATTTTGCACAGACTCTAATGCTATGTCAGCTGATTGGGGTAAATTCTTCTAGGTATAAAAAAAGACAACAAAGTAAAATCTTAAAGGGACATGAGGCCCAACAGCTTAATTTCGGGATTCAGATAGATTATATATTTTTAAACAACTTTACAATTTACTTCTATTACCAATTATGCTTCATTCTGTTGATATCACTACTGGGAGCAAGCTTAACATATCAGTAAGCCAATAACAATAGACATATGTGTGCACCCAGCAAAGGATACCAAGAGAACTAAACAAATTAGATATTAGATGTAATTGGAAAGTTGATTAAAACTGTATGCTCAGTCTGAATCATGAGAAATAAGTTTTGGGTTTTATGTGCCTTTAAAGGGACATGAATATGATTTTTTTAAATTATTTTATTAGTTACAGTAGTGTTTAACACTAAAATGTGTTACATTTAAGGGCCATTAAAAAGGGATAGAAAGGTAAAAATTGAAATGTGCGCAGGAGTATTTAAATTAGAAATAAAAAACATTTTTGTTTTTCAGCCGCATAAGCACATATCCTGTGAGGACTGTGCACCTTTATTCAGACACCACACCTTCACAGAGAGTCAGTGGTGACTTGTATTACTCAAATTAAAGGTCCATAATAAACACTCTTAGCTTTAACATAAACATTAAATATAATGTTTTTACCATAATCAATTTATTTCAATTATTCAAAACAATTATTTATAATGTGTAAAAACGTACTTGAAGTTGGCTAAAATAGTCCTTCGATGATGCGTCTCTAAACGCCCCAGAAGTGGGCGTTTTTTTTAACTACGTTATGCTTTCCAATTGACATAGAATTTAATGTGAGCGTGCAAGCTATAGCGCGATGATAGAAGAACCTTCAATCACCGTCTGACACACAAGCAGATGGAATGGTTTACCTTAGCAACATATAAACCATCCCTGCTATCGTGTCAGTTTTGCAAATGTACTGTAAAATGATTATAGTAGATGACAATACATCCGTAGACTCTTACAGCCTTTTTGTAAAATGGTATTTTAAAGATGTTTTAATATATATTTATATATGAGCATTATTTAAACATAGTTGTTTTTTTTTTTTTTACAATCCATTCTTCTGTACATTCACAAAATTGAAACGCTACAAGTGCTGTTGTATATGATGATAAGGCTGAAGAACGCTTTAAATCAGCTGCGCAGGATGCTTTGCGATCAGCTGTTAGACGCTATAGGAACCAATAATGAGCGCTCTTTCATGGGCGAGCACAGAGGGGTCATATCGGATCTTGATTGACAGGTTGAAGATTGCGTACCTAGAACCTGTCAGCAATGCGCATGTTCAGAGTCCCATATCAGTCGGATGACCTGGACAGTCATTGGGAACTCAGTCGACAAAATTAATGGGCAGTAGACGGTAGACAATGTTTTAATAAAAATAACTTTAAAAGAACGCAAAAGGTTTAAATTTAAAGAAGATTTTAATTTGCACAAAACATTGGGTCATAGCAAAAAAAAAATCCCGATTATAATGGCCCTTTAAGTCTTCACAGAAGAAATACACACCACTGCCACCTCTCTATACAGGCATTGTGTTTGGATACTGGTGCACGGCCCTCACAGGATATGTGCGTATGCTGCAGAAAACCAGTAATGACTTTTATTAGAAGCATTTTTGCTAATGGAAGTGTATTGCAAAAGTGCTTCTATTTCAAATTGAAATTCACCTATGCACATTTCATTGTTTAATTTCTCTTGTTAAGTGTGTTCAGTCCACGGGTCATCCATTACTTATGGGATATATTCTCCTTCCCAACAGGAAGTTGCAAGAGGATCACCCAAGCAGAGCTGCTATATAGCTCCTCCCCTCACATGTCATACCCAGTTTTGTGAGGTACTTTGGTGATAAATCTTTTGGGGCATGATTTTTTTCCACATGGCTAACGTATATTTCTGCATAGAAACGGTTTTATCAGGTCTCCCACTGTTGTAATATGAGTGGGAGGGGCCTTTTTTAGCGCCTTGTTGCGCAGTTAAAATTCAATCACAGTCTTCCTGCTTCTTCCTCCTTGATCCAGGACGCCTCCAGAGAGCTCAGGGGTCTTCAAAATTCATTTTTGAGGGAGGTAATCAGTCACAGCAGACCTGTGACAGTGTGTTTGACTGTGATAAAAACGTTAACTGTTAAATTGATTATCCGTTTTGGGTATTAAGGGGTTAATCATCCTTTTGCTAGTGGGTGCAATCCTCTGCTAATTTAATACATTTACTGTAAAAATTTGGTTGCTATAACTGAATTAGTTCATTGTTATTTCAACTGTTACAGTTTTTTTTTGTGTTTTTAAAAGCGCAGCAGCGTTTTTTATATTGCTTGTAAATTTATTGAAAGTATTTTCCAAGCTTGCTAGCCTCATTGCTAGTCTGTTTAAACATGTCTGACACAGATGAATCTGCTTGTTCATTATGTTTGAAAGCCAATGTGGAGCCCAATAGAAATATGTGTACCAATTGTATTGATGTTACTTTAAATAAAAGTCAGTCTTTACCGGTAAACAAATTATCACCAGACAACGAGGGGGAAGTTATGCCGCCTAACTCTCCTCACGTGTCAGTACCTTCGCCTCCCGCTCAGGAGGTGCGTGATATTGCGGCGCCAAGTACATCAAGGCTCTTGCAAATCACTTTGCAAGACATGGCTAATGTTATGACAGAAGTATTATCTAAATTGCCTGAGTTAAGAGGCAAGCGCGATAGCTCTGGGTTAAGGACAGAGCGCGCTGATGATACGAGAGCCATGTCCGATACTGCGTCACAATTTGCAGAACATGAGGACGGAGAGCTTCATTCTGTGGGTGACGGATCTGATCCAGGGAGACTGGATTCAGAAATTTTAAATTTAAGCTTGAGAACCTCCGAGTATTGCTAGGGGAGGTATTAGCGGCTCTGAATGATTGTGACACAGTTGCAATCCCAGAGAAATTATGTAGGCTGGATAAATACTATGCGGTACCGGTGTGTACTGACGTTTTTCCTATACCTAAAAGGCTTACAGAGATTATTAGCAAGGAGTGGGATAGACCCGGTGTGCCCTTTTCCCCTCCTCCGATATTTAGGAAAATGTTCCCAATAGACGCCACCACACGAGACTTATGGCAGACGGTCCCTAAGGTGGAGGGAGCAGTTTCTACTTTAGCTAAGCGTACCACTATCCCGGTGGAGGATAGTTGTGCTTTCTCAGATCCAATGGATAAAAAATTAGAAGGTTACCTTAAGAAAATGTTTGTTCAACAAGGTTTTATATTACAGCCCCTTGCATGCATTGCGCCTGTCACTGCTGCGGCGGCATTCTGGTTTGAGTCTCTGGAAGAGGCTATTCGCACAGCTCCATTGGATGAGATTATGAACAAGCTTAAAGCACTTAAGCTAGCTAATGCATTTGTTTCGGATGCCGTGGTGCATTTAACCAAACTAACGGCTAAGAACTCCGGATTCACCATCCAGGCGCGTAGAGCGCTATGGCTTAAATCCTGGTCAGCAGACGTGACTTCTAAATCTAAATTGCTTAATATTCCTTTCAAAGGGCAAACCTTATTCGGGCCCGACTTGAAAGAAATTATTGCTGACATTACTGGAGGTAAGGGTCACACCCTTCCTCAGGACAGGGCCAAATCAAAGGCCAAGGAAGGAACTGTTGCTCGTTACAGACAGGGTTGGAAAGGCAACCAGTCCTGGAACAAGGGCAAGCAAGCCAGAAAGCCTACTTCTGCCCCTAAGACAGCATGAAGAAAGGGCCCCCTATCCGGAAACGGATCTAGTGGGGGGCAGACTTTCTCTCTTCGCCCAGGCTTGGGCAAGAGATGTCCAGGATCCCTGGACGTTGGAGATCATATCTCAGGGATACCTTCTGGACTTCAAAGCTTCTCCTCCACAAGGGAGATTTCACCTGTCAAGGTTATCAACAAACCTAATAAAGAAAGAGGCATTTCTACAATGCGTACAAGACCTCTTAGTAATGGGAGTGATCCACCCAGTTCCGCGGACGGAACAAGGGCAAGGTTTTTACTCAAATCTGTTTGTGGTTCCCAAGAAAGAGGGAACCTTCAGACCAATCTTGGACCTAAAGATCTTAAACAAGTTCCTAAGGGTTCCATCGTTCAAGATGGAAACTATTCGAACCATCCTACCCATGATCCAAGAAGGGCAGTATATGACCACAGTGGACTTAAAGGATGCCTACCTTCACATACCGATTCACAAAGATAATTATCGGTACCTAAGATTTGCCTTTCTAGACAGGCATTACCAGTTTGTAGCTCTTCCCTTCGGGTTAGCTACGGCCCCGAGAATTTTTACAAAGGTTCTGGGTTCGCTTCTGGCGGTACTAAGACCGCGAGGCATAGCGGTGGCTCCGTACCTAGACGACATTCTGATACAAGCGTCAAGTTTTCAAAATGCAAAGTCTCATACAGAGATAGTTCTAGCATTTCTGAGGTCGCATGGGTGGAAAGTGAACATGGAAAAGAGTTCTCTATTACCACTCACAAGGGTTCCCTTTCTAGGGACTCTTATAGATTCTGTAGAGATGAAGATTTACCTGACGGAGTCCAGGTTATCAAAACTTCTAAATGCTTGCCGTGTCCTTCATTCCATTCCAAGCCCATCAGTAGCTCAGTGCATGGAAGTAATCGGCTTAATGGTCGCAGCAATGGACATAGTGCCATTTGCGCGCCTGCATCTCAGACCGCTGCAATTATGCATGCTGAGTCAGTGGAATGGGGATTACTCAGACCTGTCCCCTCTACTAAATCTGAATCAGGAGGCCAGAGATTCTCTTCTCTGGTGGTTATCTCGGGTTCATCTGTCCAAAGGAATGACCTTTCGCAGGCCAGATTGGACGATTGTAACAACAGATGCCAGCCTGCTAGGCTGGGGCGCAGTCTGGAACTCCCTGAAGGCTCAGGGATCGTGGACTCAGGAGGAGAAACTCCTCCCAATAAACATTCTGGAATTAAGAGCAATATTCAATGCTCTTCTAGCTTGGCCTCAGTTAGCAACACTGAGGTTCATCAGATTTCAGTCGGACAACATCACGACTGTGGCTTACATCAACCATCAAGGGGGAACCAGGAGTTCCCTAGCGATGTTAGAAGTCTCGAAGATAATTCGCTGGGCAGAGTCTCACTCTTGCCACCTGTCAGCGATCTACATCCCAGGCGTGGAGAACTGGGAGGCGGACTTTCTAAGTCGCCAGACTTTTCATCCGGGGGAGTGGGAACTTCACCCGGAGGTCTTTGCTCAACTGATTCTTTGTTGGGGCGAACGGAACTGGATCTCATGGCATCTCGCCAGAACGCCAAGCTTTCTTGTTACGGATCCAGGTCCAGGGACCCGGGAGCGGTGCTGATAGATGCACTAGCAGCCCCTTGGGTTTTCAACATGGCTTATGTGTTTCCACCGTTTCCGTTGCTGCCTCGACTGATTGCCAAGATCAAACAGGAGAGAGCATCAGTGATTCTGATAGCGCCTGCGTGGCCACGCAGGACCTGGTATGCAGACCTAGTGGACATGTCGTCCTGTCCACCATGGTCTCTGCCTCTGAGGCAGGACCTTCTAATTCAGGGTCCTTTCAACCATCCAAGCCTAATTTCTCTGAGGCTGACTGCATGGAGATTGAACGCTTGATTCTATCAAAGCGTGGTTTCTCGGAGTCGGTTATTGATACATTAATACAGGCTCGGAAACCTGTTACCAGAAAAATTTACCATAAGATATGGCGTAAATATTTATATTGGTGTGAATCCAAGAGTTACTCATGGAGTAAGGTTAGGATTCCTAGGATATTGTCTTTTCTACAAGAGGGTTTAGAAAAGGGCTTATCTGCTAGTTCGTTAAAGGGACAGATTTCTGCTCTGTCTATTCTTTTACACAAACGTCTGGCAGAAGTTCCAGACGTTCAGGCTTTTTGTCAGGCTTTAGCTAGGATTAAGCCTGTGTTTAAGACTGTTGCTCCGCCGTGGAGCTTAAACTTAGTTCTTAAAGTTCTCCAAGGTGTTCCGTTTGAACCCCTTCATTCCATTGATATTAAGCTGTTATCTTGGAAAGTTCTGTTTTTGATGGCTATTTCCTCGGCTCGAAGAGTCTCTGAGTTATCTGCCCTACACTGTGATTCTCCTTATCTGATTTTCCATTCAGACAAATTAGTTCTGCGTACTAAACCTGGGTTCTTACCTAAGGTAGTTTCTAACAGGAATATCAGTCAAGAGATCGTTGTTCCATCCTTATGTCCTAATCCTTCTTCAAAGAAGGAACGACTTTTGCATAATCTGGACGTAGTCCGTGCCCTGAAGTTCTATTTACAGGCAACTAAAGATTTTCGGCAAACTTCTTCCCTGTTTGTCGTTTATTCTGGACAGAGGAGAGGTCAAAAGGCTTCGGCCACCTCTCTCTCTTTTTGGCTTCGTAGCATAATACGTTTAGCCTATGAGACTGCTGGACAGCAGCCCCCTGAAAGAATTACAGCTCATTCCACTAGAGCTGTGGCTTCCACCTGGGCCTTTAAGAATGAGGCCTCTGTTGAACAGATTTGCAAGGCTGCAACTTGGTCTTCACTTCATACCTTTTCAAAATTTTACAAATTTGACACTTTTGCTTCTTCGGAGGCTGTTTTTGGGAGAAAGGTTCTACAGACAGTGGTTCCTTCTGTTTAAAGTTCCTGCCTTGTCCCTCCCATCATCCGTGTACTTTAGCTTTGGTATTGGTATCCCATAAGTAATGGATGACCCGTGGACTGAACACACTTAACAAGAGAAAACATAATTTATGCTTACCTGATAAATTTATTTCTCTTGTAGTGTGTTCAGTCCACGGCCCGCCCTGTCTTTTTTGAGGCAGATCTAAATTTTAATTAAAACTCCAGTCACCACTGCACCCTATAGTTTCTCCTTTCTTGTCTTGTTTCGGTCGAATGACTGGATATGACATGTGAGGGGAGGAGCTATATAGCAGCTCTGCTTGGGTGATCCTCTTGCAACTTCCTGTTGGGAAGGAGAATATATCCCATAAGCAATGGATGACCTGTGGACTTAACACACTACAAGAGAAATAAATTTATCAGGTAAGCATAAATTATGTTTTTTTATCCCTTTTAACTAAACGCACAATTTCACTAACCATACAATGTTACGCATAATAACAAAAAAACAACAACTTTGCAATGAACTTTAATTTGCTTTTTCTGTAGTTAGCATTGTAGGGTTTTCACTACCACCAATCAGGTTGGAGTGTATTCTGTAGAATGCAGAGCCCCGACACTCTTACATGCTGCGCAGTGATAAGGCCTAGCATCAGGTCCCTGGAAGTGGACCCCTGGCCTCAATTATTTTACTCAGAATGACGCCAACTTCTATTTGGCTGCATAGTTGTAGTTCCCATTGATGGCGTAGAACAGATATAGTAGATCAGTTCTCAATTTACACAGGCTCCATGGCAAACTAAAATTTCACCATGTCGCATATTTTGGGGTCCTGGAGCCCTGTGTATTAATGCCATTTTCCACCCAGATAAGGGCTAGATTAAAAGTGGAGCGCAAAATATCACTTTCGTGAAAATTATATATCTTCTCTTCACTAAGTAATACCAACGCACTCAAATGTGCATGGTATTAGAAGTTGGCTGCAATGCGAACGCAACCTCGCGTTCGCATTGTTGGAAAGCATAATGCTCATGAGAGTGCTCTTCCATAGGCTCCAATGGGAGCCTGGTTCTCATGTTGTGAGACACGGCATGAGAACTAGTGCAGCTAAGGGGGTATATACACATATTAACACATATATATATATGTATATAAGCATATACATATATATTTAATGGTAACACACAGTTCCCATAGACCGCAATGTAAAGGCACTTTTCTGTGCCGTTGTTTTTTAACACCCCACACCCGCCAACTTTACCCCCAAAATACTGTCTGGTGCAGTTGCTTTATTTAAAACTAAACATGCTACATATTTTTGTTTTTTAATAGCATATTCGCCATTGTAATTTGGTGGCATTTGGGGCACATTTATAAAATTAACCAGAGATCTGATTTCTGGTTAATTTTATAAGCGCTAATTGCTACCGCATGCTTGCTGTAAATTATCGCTTCCCTTGTAATCTGACCCTACATGTGGTAGATGTTGCATGCAGGCGGCCTATTAGTGAGAGGTCCCAGATGTGACAGGCATAATATCCCCACCCTTGCTGTAAAAAGCTGGTGATTTCAAGAGGCTTTCTTGTGGGAGCAGTCTGAGAGTATAGTCACAGCAGCATGGAAGCGGGATGTCAGGACTGTTCTCTCCGGCTCTTTACTCACAGGCTCACGGTGTATCACCTTTTCATGAAGCATGTATGGCAGGGGAAGGAGGTGTAACTTGTGAGAGGTTTAGTCCTAGATCTTTCCCTTTAGTCAAACAGAAAACACAAAGCTGTAAAGTAAGAATTTAAAAAATGTAAGAATTTAAAAAATCGAAATGTTAATATTTTTCCCCCCATCAATTTAAAAAAGCAAATAAACAGAAGAAAACCTAAATCAAATTAATATTTGGTGTAATCACCTTTTGCCTTCAAAACGGCATCTAGTCTTCTAGGCACTCGGCCGGTAGGTTGTTCCAAAAATCTTTTCACACCTGCCTAAAACGATTGCATGCTGAAAGATACCTGGCCCCTAGATTTTTGTGCTGGGGATTGCAGTGACTCAATATTTTCAATGTTAGAAAACTTGTTATTTTTATTAAAATGCGATTTACGTGAAATTTATGAAGCCCAGTATTTTAAACGTTAAAAATTGCGGTCACTTTCTTCTGTACTTATAGTTTTGTTTCTAAAAAACATAAAACGATGCAAAAATACAAAACAAGTTTTTTTTTTAATAACAATACTACAGCTCAATAGGTTTATTAATCATTTACAAGTTTAACTATTGTTCACACGGTCAGGCTGCAGTATAGTACATTTCGCTACTGGCAGAGAACCCTCGCATCACACAGTGAAGTGCACTATAACACCACTTTGCGAGACTACCTTCAAACAATGATTCAATCCCTTAAAAACATTTCTCACACACTTTCAATTTACAATGCGTATACCTTTATAACATCGTGTTGTTATGACAAACTTTAGAATGCTGGGCTCTGTATGAGATTGGTGTGGAAAGTTATTATCTTATAAAATGTAAAAATATTCTGAAATAAGGTAAAATAAAGAAATCAAGCTTAATATGTGTTGGACTGTGTTAAACAATGCTGTATTTTTAGAACAAAACAACACATTTGCCTATTTTTATTGCACTAACTACATAGAAAAGCTGTGGACATTCAAGTCGCTATATCTGTTCCTCAGTCATATTCTGTGTCTAAAAGGGGAATGATCAGCGCAATTCTAGGGGGGTGCTGTGTACCTAGTTCCTACTGTAGCACCCCCTCCAATCTCTAAGGTGCTTGTGGGGATTTGCAAGGTAGTGGCTTTTTCATGTCCAGTTTACACATAGCAAGGAGATAAAGGGGGACTAAAATAAATAATAACATAGTTGAAGATAATGTCTACCATGAGTTCCCGTGGTACTTGTATGGTATATGACCATCCTTGGTAAAGATGTGTATATAACCCTAATTTTATACTGTTGCTGCCAGTTTTTTATACACATGTAATGTATCCTCACTAAATATTAAAGGGACACTGAACCCAATTTTTTTTCTTTGATGATTTAGATAGAGCATGACATTTTAAGCAACTTTCTAATTTACTCCTGTTATCAATTTTTCTTCGTTCTCTTGCGATCTTTATTTTACAAAGCAGGAATGTAAATCTTAGCAGCCAGCCCATTTTAGATTCAGCACCATGGATAGCGCTTGCTTAATGGAAGCTTCGATTTACCCACCAATAAGCAAGCATAACCCAGGTTCTCAACCAAAAATGGGCTGCACCACATTCCTGCTTTTTAAATAAAGATAACAAGAGAACGAAGAAAAATTGATACTAGGAGTAAATTGGAAAGTTGCTTAAAATTGCATGCTCTATATGAATTGGGAAAGAAAAAAATTGGGTTTAGTGTCCCTTTAAACATTTAAGAGTCGTGTTGCTTGCCTGGTGTGTGTTATTTTATAAAAATAATCATTTATAGTTGCACAAACTTTATGCAAACGCATCTCCATACTGCCTGCCTGTTGTATGGTCGATGCTTATTTGAAGGGCATTCCTGACACTGAATGACAAGCATAGTGAGAGCTCATGTTTCCCTTCTTAACGAGCTCTGAAACACAGGACCTGAGACTTTTATCCTTTGACCTTCAGAGTGAAGTTAACACTTCAAGCATATCATTATGCTGCACTGCTATTTACAGTTCACTTTCTCTTATTGCCTACACATACTTTTTTATTTCATGTCTGGTCAGTATTAGCGTAATTAGCAGCGGCCATGGTGCATTATTTTTAAGTCATTAGTATTACTACTAATTTTTAATTAATTATTTTTTGGTAAAGTCTTTGATATTGCTGTATAATACATTATACTTACAAATATACTAAAGATAATGCCTTTAAATACAATTGGACTGTTTAAATATTGTAATTAAAATAACATAGGGAATCCGTTTATATTCATTTAATTTCACTGCATGTACTGCTGAAATGTGGTGATGTATGGGAATACAATCACTCATTTTAGGCTAGTCCACATTTACAAGCCAGACATACAGCTGAATGCTACCTGCAAACTGCTTTCAGATTAGAAATGTGATTATAAGAAAAAATTGAACAAAAGATTCTATCTATCTATCTATCTATCTATCTATCTATCTATCTATCTATCAAAAATCGATGATCCATTTTTGCATGTTAGATACTATTGGAACCCCTTTACTGGTTGCAAACATTACCTAATTATATTCCAGCATCAGATTTATATTTTTACCCTCAACGTGCTAATATCAAGGCACATGAAGTTAAACCAAAATAAACTGCTCTATTACAAGTGAGTGTAGTATTTTCATTTTAATCACTTGCCTCTGTAATAGAATGTTCTGTTTCTATTTAAATTGGGAAAAAAAAGTACATGTATTATTACAGAGCAGTTTGTTTTTCTATTCAAGGCATAATAATCAATATCAGTTTATGTAGAAACATATTCTTCATATCAGGACTAACTAAACTTACGTTTTTGTGCAGGTTTTGTCTCTATAAACATTGTTTCTACAGCCCTAGTATTACTTGTCATATATAATGGCTATCTGAGTACATAACATTTATTTATTTTTCTTTGTCCTTTCAGATGTTCTTTGCATTTTCCGGTTGATGTTACCTTGTCTTTATCTTTGCACATCAGGAGTTCCTCAGTGCACATTAGCAGGTGAGTTTAAGTTAGAAAGATTTGACATTTGATTATATTAAAAAAAATAATGATAATTCCTGTGGTCTCTGAGATGTGGTAGTAGTAAGATTATATTAGCAGTCTTGATGGTACTGCAAGGTCCCTCACAAGTATTTTACAAAGGCAAATGTCATCTTTACAGCTGTTTCATAGGAATAGGAAAATCCGCTATAATATAATGTTGTTTTCTGATAGTAAATTTGACCATATTGTAATGTTTTTCAGAGTATAGGAGATACAAACATGTTTCTCTGAGGCATACAAAGTTAAATCATATTGTAATGTTGTTTTGCTGAGGGTTAGGAATTGCGACAAAATTGTAATCTCATTTTCTGAGCTTTTTTATAGGCTATGCACCTCAAGGCCCGCAGCATCAAGTATTTCAGTATATATTGTGCATTATCACATTGGAATCTAAAACAAAAATGTGCAAACCTTCATAACTCGGTGTTTAATATATTACTGATGTTGGTATCACTTTATTAATTAAAAACAATCATTGCAAAACTTCACATAAAGCTTTTTTCATAAATATTGAAAAGAAAATGTTTCAAAATGTGCTTAGTTTTTACCCAGAGAGAGAGAGGTAGTATGAACTTACCTGACTTTGAAATGTATAATAAAACAGGTTTAGCAAAATATGAGTAAAATTGGGTCTTCAAAACTATTGTACAGACTTAAAACGAACAGAATATAGTATTCCCTTTTACATTTGTTACTTTAATTCATATCCATGATGTGTGTTATAAAAGAACCAATGAGGGCATGGCAGGGAGATATGTAAGTTAAATTACTTAAACTTCTCTATTTCCAATTACTTACCTATACCTGGTAATCCTTAATTCAGAGGGTTTTACATCCAAACAATTCCAAAATTTAAATAGGCTAGGGTTAGAATTTTTCTCTCTCCAACTCTTGAGCAGAGAAAATAACTCTGTTAAATCTTTTCAACAAATCAAAGAAAAATATAAAGTCCCTAGCCATCACCTATTTGCCTATTACCAAATCAGAAGTTATACCCAGAGATTGATCCATCAATTTGAATATAATTGGCGTTTAGAATTCATAGATAAGATTATATCCCTATTTAGGAAAGGTATTTTTGTCCATTTCCTTTTTATATAAAAGCACAATGAACAAGAAAAGCATGCGAATACTCAATAGATGTAAAAAATAAATAAAAAAAATGGGATAATCTTTTAAATGCTAATATTGCGAAAAGTGAAATAAGAATTTTAAAAGAGCTGACAAAACTTCAGTGGCGGGATATTATCAGGAAGCTCAGATTAGATTTATTCACATGGCATGTTTTACTCCAAATCGATTTCCTACGTTTTCTAGGAGGGTATAGAATATGGTTATAACAATGCAAATTTAATACATTGTTTCTGGTACTGCTACAAGATAAGAAAGTTTTGGTTTAAAGTGTGCCACAGTAAAATATTTCAGATTCAAATACATATAGATATTCAGTATATTTTCTTTTTACTTGATAACTCGAGGTATAAATGAGTGACTACATTTATTAATCTGTCTATATTAACTGGTATAAAGAAAATTTTATGGAAATCTCGAAAGCGCCCATTTCCAGGTAATTTAATAAACGATCTACTCAATCAGATTATAATAGAACAAGTTGATGCTCTCTTTCATGTTGATAGCCGTATTACTAGTTTTATAAAGAAATGGGAAAAATGTCTCTTATATCCAGAGAAGGGATTCCAGAAAACAGGTTTTGCTGCCTTTTTCTAATTCCAAATTTATGATAGAATTTAGGGTTAGAGGTCAATGGACTTTTGCTGATGAGGAAGAGGTTTAATAATTCATTTATTTATTTATTTTTTATTTAGTTTTATTTTCTCTTTCAGCTGCAAGAATGCTATCGCTGTCTGTTTCCCCCCCCCCCCCCCCTGTTTTTTTCTTTCTAAGATAGAATGGTGTTTTTAGCATTTGGTGGGAGCAACTAGATTATTTGTTTATAATGTGGGTTATTGTTTTGTTGAATTGTATTGTTAGATAATTATGGAAAAGATCACTAGCGATAATGATACTGTACAGAAATATGTATCATTGTTATTTAGAAATTATTATTTATAGTGATTTTTTGTATATTAAATTTTCTTTTGTGAATGAAACATGCTACAAAAGGTACAATGTACTAGGTTTCAAACCTATGCTACATTATATTTTAAAAATAAATATTAAAATGTATATTTCTGTGCTAAATAAACCAACTTTTTTATGAGTTGTCCCTTTTCGACCATCAAGGTTTTGAGTCCCAGAAAACAGTTGTATATAGATAATCTGTTACGCTGCACTCACCCCATAAATGTATTATTTGGTTAGAAACAGTATGGAAGCAAAAACAGTGAGAAATTGTATATCTCATTTTCATATCCTACTCAGACTATATTTGTTACAATATATAAAAATATGAGATGTGTACGATGCAACCTACTTGTATATACAAATATTTAACTTATTAAAGATTCCATAATGCTTACATTTGAAATGTAATGATGTTGCCTGCGACATTCATAATTTTTACCTAAAGCAAATAGTTTACAACTTTGGATTCCTTGTGTTCAGTGTTTATGTGTATCATAGTTTCCAAGCAGCAAAATTATGTAGGAAAAATGGTATATTTAGCTAACAAATCTATTAAATACAAAGTATTTGCAGCTGGCTTAGCTACAGTTCAGCATATGAGGTATTTTAAGCAGGTTCCTTAGGACAGTGATTTTTAACCTTTTCATTGGTGGGTATCACATCAGGACATACAATACTTTGCGATTTCTTTAATTATGCGTACGAAAAAAAAACCCCTCTACAATATACTTTTATTTTACCTTCTTTTCCTGTATTTTAACTTGTGAGGTTTCTAGTTCTCAGAAAAGGGCACAGTGTTGAATGCTGCAGTGATAATTTCCATTAGTTGTTCTGTGCTGCTCAGAAGTGGTACTTTAACTATGTATTAACCCCTTTGTGGGGCCTTTAGTATTAAAATGACATGCACTTAAAATTTAGATCATGCCATTTTCCCACTAACTGTTATATATATATATATATATATATATATATATATATATGTGTGTGTGTGTCTATTTTTTTTTTTAAAAAAGAGTGACACAGTCATATGTACCACAGATCTTGATAAATGTGACCCAAAAGAGAAGTTTGTGCATATATATGGAGAGAGAGAGATTTCAAAGAGGTTTAGCACTCACGAATACGCTAGTGACCGGGGTGCTCAGCAACCATAATGATAATCCAGCACAAACAAGCAGGCACTCTCTGGAATGTAAAACACCAAATTGCTTTGTTCCAATATCGTGACGTTTCAGGGTTTTATAAGTCTAAAGACAGGGGTAAAACCCCAAATGTCACAATATTGGAATAAAGCAATTTGGTGTTTTAAATTCCGGAGAGTGCCTGCTTGTTTGTGCTTATTACAGATATTGTTTAGTGGCTGTGATCACAGGCTTTAAAGTAACAATAGTTTAAATAGCAACAGTCTGAATGTTTAAATCTTTAAATGTACAATATTTTTCTGTCTAACATGTATAGCTGCAATTTTTTGAACCTTCAGTACAATGCTAGCTACAAATGTGAATTCGTATCAATGTGTGTGTATATATATATATATATATATATATATATATATATATATATATATGTATATATATATATATATATATGTATATATATATATATGTGTTCTAATATATTCTTGTTTTTTATAAAAAAAAATGTATGCATAGTGAGGTCAATAAGTAAACATAAGACTATGTACCTTTAAGAGGTGAGCCTACTTAATTGGAGGAAGCTAGGATTCCCATGAACAGTGAACAAGTGCATACAGGCACGAAAAATGTCTGCTGCAAAGGAACCCAGCTGTCCTCACATTTGCACAGTCTGTCAGCACGGAGTCTACGCTGTAGACACTTTTTGTTTTTACGTTTGGATAATAAATATTGGACCTTTTTTAACAGAGGAGTGCCTGGACACCTTCTTTTGTACGTATATATATATATATATATATATATATATATGTGTGTGTGTGTATATATATATATATATATATATATATATATATATATATATATATATATATATATATATATATATATATAGATTTAGATAAATGCTTTAAAGGATTTATTTTAATGGCTTTTCGGTAGTTGCACACACACATACATGTAGGCTATTTCTGTGCTGTAAAGTCGAGGAAGCATTCATACAATTGTGAAGCGCTTTAGCTAAGTACATTTCATCTGTCTAATTTCTTTGGCATAATTGTACCTTTAAAGGGACCTGAAGCTAAATACATTTAAATACAGGTAAATAAATATAAATATTTTTGTTATAACAAATTACTAAATTATAAATAAGTCTATGCCATGGCTAAATAAGCTCATTCGAATAACTGTTTATACCTTATACTCTTTATATGTAATATTTCACTATGGCACTTTATTTGGCAATGTTTACAATGGCGATTTTTTTTTATGGGTTTTATTTACCTATCACATTTCAGCGGGGCAATTATCTGGCACATACCATTTGGCAAACATAGCCTGAAACATTTCACTGTTTATTTCACGTGTGAAAAACTTCTTTGCTGTGTCAGGGAAAATGTAAAAAGTATATGAATAAGTAAACAAATAAGAAAATATATCCATTTGCATTGCAATTGCTGGCGCACCCTTTGACAAGCAACGCTAGTTGTTTAAAGGACCACTTAAATTCACTGAATTGCCTAATCGATAAATGTATAATAAATATAAGACAATGCAAAATCACTTACTATGAACAAGCAATGGATTTTTTACTGACACATTTAAAAAAATCCTTCTATTTCCCTGTCCACTGCATCATGTGACAGCCATTAATGAATCATAGACTCATATATGTATGCTCTGTTAACTCTTGCTGGTGCTCCGAACGTGTGCATATAAAAAGACTGTGCACAGTTTAATTATGGAAATGAGCTTTATCTGAATTATGAAAGTCTAACTTTTACTTTAGTGTCCCTAGGTGTTAGGGACATAATGCAGACAACCATATGTTCCTATTTGCTGAATTTCTTTTAAATCCATCTATAGATCAGCCAGATATCCCCACAAATTGCCCAGACACACCCACCGACGACCAAGAAACTCCCATAATCTCACTCACTATCCCCCTATGACCCCACACCCTTGAGACACGGCCTCCCTCAAAACAGTGTTACCTCCCTCAATCTTTCCCTAATACCTTGCCACAAATGTTGGAAGGTATGATAATGATGTATTCAAATCAAAGATTATTCTGAGAATAATATGTGGTTGTGCTTATTTTAATTATATTGTCTGTATAAATATTAACACATTTTTTAATGTGCTCCACAATGTTATAAGTAAGTTATAATAGGTTAAATGGTCAGTAAACACCTTGTAGTTGGAAGACATTTCTGTTGTGTTGCTGTAGAATAATACATCAGCCAAGTCGTAAGAAGAATATAGGATAAAACATTGGTCTATAGATAATTAGATGCAAAGGCCATTTTGAAGGACTAGATTACCTATTTAATGGATGCTATGTTTGCTTTTAATATTTATATATAAGAAAGTTTTATAGTATTGCAAAGTATTACACTGCTCCCACCCAACTACTATTTCACCCGTCTGGCAAAGCTTTCTGTGGAGAACGCTGATCTCTCTCTCTCTCACTCTCTCACTCACTCTCTCTCACTCTCACTCTCTCTCACTCTCTCTCTCTCTCTCTCTCTCTCACTCTCTCTCACACTCTCTCTCTCTCTCTCTCTCTCTCTCTCTCTCTCACTCTCTCTCACACTCACTCACTCACTCTCACTCACTCTCTCACTCTCACTGTGTTTTGAACCCAGTTGTATTTATGATAATATAGCTTCCATCCCAACACTAATATTATAGAATAGTATATCCTCAAATCAGTGAGATAAAAGAGCAAAGGCCATTATGCTTTGTGAGATATGCTTTGCTATTTGGGAGGTAATCTTGATCTTGAAAAAAACATTACTTTTCAATAGGCTTGTTAGCATGGGCAGGGAAGCTACTATGCCATTACATAATGAATCTATACATCACATTACTGAGGGTATGGTTTCCTGACCAGCCCTACAGTTTTAGTCTAAAAGGGGGAGCATTTTATAGTTATTTACAAAATTGCACTGGCAGATCAAAGAAGCTGACATTAAAGCGACATACTCAAAAGTTTTCTATCATGTATGTGGAGAAGCAGAAATATAAAATATTTTGCATGAAAAAGATTAAAGGGATTTGATAGAACTATACTTTCCTGGTTTAAATAAAACATGAAGTTTTAAGAGACTTTAAGAGTTATGCGCTTCCTCTTAATTTCACTAATTAATTAACTTTTCTGTTATTGGAAATTGGATTTATTTTTTTAGATTCTGACATATTTTAATAGCTTCCAACTGTACCCGATATTGTGTGAACTTCCTATTCCCTGAAGGCATCTGAGAAGTGTTGTGAGGTTTGTGGCTGTGGTCAAAATGTTACAACAGCAAAAGTAAATACTGGCAACTCTACCATAAATAATCATGAGATCGGACATCATAATTGTAATGCAAAACCAGACCCCCACAGCAACAAGGTCGCAAATAACGGCACAGAATGTTTTTTTCTCCTTAATTGGAAGTACAAAATGGCATTTTGCGGAGTATACAATTCATTCAGAATTTTAGGTTTTGTAACTCGTATTCTGGTCTTTGGTCAGTCTATGCATCTAGGACAAGAGTTTGAATGGTCTCATTTATATTTTATCACCATCCTAACATATTACTCTTCAGTCACATAGAAAAACAAAGTCAAGAGAAAAAGGAAAACTATTTGGTTTGTGTTACATGATCACCGTAATCTTTAATCTTAGAACTTGTTGAGCTTTAGCTGGGACAATATTCTTTCTTTCAACAATGTGTCTATTGATGTCTTTCTCCCTTCCATGTACACACACGCTTTTCCTTTTCATGTATGTGTGATTCTGTAATCACCAGCAACATCTTTTTTGAAATTATATTGCTCTCACACCCCTAAGCTGTACATTCATCTAGCAGCATTACGTTGTCTCTAGCTGACCAAATATATCAAAGATGTATTTTAAACAAGATGATTTAACAATTTATAAAATGGTAAATTTTGCAGTACACATATACATACATACATACATACATACACACACACACACGCATACATACATATACACACATACATACACACACACACACACATATACTAACATACCCATATACATACATACATATACATACATACACATACATACATACACATACGCACGCACACATGTGCACACAAACATATAGACACATATATAAACACACACACACACATATATATAGAAATACACACACATAATACACATATACATACATACATACACACACACACACATACACATATACATACATACATACACATAGATACATATACACACACACATACACATATAGATACATACACATATACATACATACATACACACACAGACATATACTTACATACCCATATACATACATACATACATACACACATACATACATACGCACGCACACATACATACGCACACACACGTGCACACAAACACATACACACACATAAGCGCACACACACTTACATACACATATATAAACATACACGCACATACACACACACACACACACACACACACACACACATACATACACATATACATACAGTGCTCAGCATAAATGAGTACACCCCAACAGATTTGTCAGAAAACTTTAACGTTTGAGAAACAACATATTCTATGGGACACTAGAAAACAAAACAATCTGTAGATACAGAAAGGGGGATGGAGCGCAGCCAGGGGGAAAACACCAATCTTAAGTGCAGATGATTTAAAACACTTAGCACTTTATTCACATAGATAACACATTAAAATGCACACTTACAGACTGAACCCTCAAACATATGAGGTATGTGTATACAGATTCATATAGTTGTCCACCATGCGAACAATACTCCACATCCACAGTTGTGATAAAACTTCGAATTCCCCTTGTCAAACACAGTGTGAATTGCTCCTTGTGTGGTAACAGTAAATGGGGTTTCTCTTTTTATGCTGGTAATTACTTCCAAAATATCATAGCATAAAAACCCCCACAGTCACATAGCAAAAGTTCACAAATTAGTATATGATAAAGGGGACACTATAGATAGCGTGTAGATCACACAGGAGGAGGTAAAATATACCGCGGCAGCGTGTATCCTATGAAAGCCGGCTTGGATCCACCGCTGCTCACGGCTTACCAGATTCCTCCGTGTACATGATGGGCGTGGCCTTACGCGTTTCGCTGGGCTCCTCCCAGCTTCGTCAGAGGCAATACCCATCTATCAACCTAGAGTGTCTTTTATAGGGAGACACGGACTAATATTCAGCCAATAGGGGCCTACCTACAACAGACACGCCCGCATATATCGATTGCCATAGTAACGGCCATTGACAATAAACAGCCGTAATTTAAAAAAACAAAACAATAAGCAATGTGTTCCTATTCAGAAAAAGACATAGATAATAGTGAACAAAAGAGCTTGTTTAAAAGACTTTCCCTATTCCAAACTGGCACATATACTTAGAATAGCGTAACTTATGTGAATATGTTTAATCTAAAAAACACATAAAAAAGAAGAAAAAGACTCTCATAAACTAAATATTAAAACCTTTGAACAAAAGAGCGTGTTTAAAAAACTTTCCCTATTCCAAACTGGCACATATACTTAGAATAGCGTAACTTGTGTGAATATGTTTAATCTAAAAAACACTTTAATAAAGAAAATAAAACTCTCATTAAATAAATAGTAAACCCTTTGAAAAAAATATTTCCAATACATACATCCACTCACACTTCCCTGTATCGCTACCGTGGGATTATAAAATAGCACCTGTACATACACATATTATATCCTTGCCTAATGCCCCTAAAATAGTAACAGAAAGGAAAACTAGCCATCATAAATAAGAAGAGAAAGGTATCCCTCATTCCTATGTGTCCAAAAAGGCTGCTAGATCAATATCACGATTGAGACCTCCTGGACCCATAGAATTTAATCTATGGATCCAGTTTGTCTATCTTTTCCTCAGTTCCAATAGACGATCCCCTCCTCTCACTTTGCTTTTAATATGTTCAATGGCTACAACTGTGAGCCCTTCGCTATCTCTATTATGATGCTCTAAAAAGTGAGCCGAGACCCTATGATTGTCAAGTCCATTTTCTATGTTCCTGAGATGCTCCCCAAACCTTGTCTTTACTGGGCGTTTTGTACGACCCACATATATTTTGTCACAGGAGCATCTCAGGAGATAGACAACATAGCATGTCTTGCATGTCATCAGATCTTTAATTTTATAGTCATTGTCCCCCTTTGAAATGCCAAAGGATTTGTTTTGTGGGTTTATATGAGCACAACATTTACAACTTCTCCTACCACATTTGAAGAAGCCATTTGTGTGTTTCTTCAACCAGGTATCTGTGTGTGAAGATCTCAACATACTGGGACTAACTCTATTTTTTTTATGTTGACGTTTCTCTTAAACACTACCTGTCCCCTTTCGTTAATGGATTCTTTCAACAGTGGATCTTTCATTAAAATCGGCCAGTGTTTCCTCATAGCCCTTTCAATATCTCTAGCGGCTCTGTTATATCTAGTCACTAGCTGTACTTTTCTCCTACCTGTTTCATACTCCCTATTCTTTGTGTATTTCTGTGAAGGGACAGATTCTCTTTTCTCCGTTTTCCCTCTTAAAAGGGTACCTCTATCCATCTTTTCTACTTTTTCCTGAGTGGCCACTAACATAGTTTCAGGGTAGCCTTTTGCTAGAAATCTATTTTTAATTATTTCCGCCTCTTGTAGGAAGTCCACCTCTCTTGAACAGTTTCGTCTGGCCCTTTGAAACTGTCCAAAAGGGATGTTTTTCTTCCATTTGTCGTGATGTCCACTTTGGGCATGTAGATACCCATTTGTGTCGGTGGGCTTCCTATACAGGCAGGTGTATATGTTTGCACCTTCCTGTACTAGAAATAAATCTAAAAACATAATCCTTTCAGTGTTATGCTCCATTGTGAATCTTAAGTTCATGGTGTTTTGTTTACATAATCCACGAACAGTTCCAGGTCCCTAACTGAACCCTGCCACACCATCAGAATGTCATCTATGTACCGATGCCATCTGATGATGTGGCTGTTATATGGGTTCCCACCATTGTGTATGAACAGGTCCTCCCACCACCCCATGTAGAGGTTCGCAAAATTGGGGGCAAACTTAGTCCCCATTGCGGTGCCTCTTGTTTGTAGGAGGTACCTGTTCTTAAACACAAAATAGTTCCTGGTTAGGATAAAGTTCATCGCTAGATCCAGAAAGGCACTTTGTGTTTCATTTATATATCCACATTTCTCTGAGAAATACTTTACAGCTGTTATACCTAGTGAATGAGGTATGGATGTGTATAGTGCACATACGTCCATTGTAACCCATAAATAATCCTCCTTCCATTCTATTCCCTCAATTAGCTCTAACAGGTGTGGTGTGTCCCTCACATAGGATCTTAAACATGGTACCATAGGTTTCAAAATGATATCTACATATTCTGACAACCTGGTGGTGAGTCCCCCTATCCCAGATACAATGGGTCTCCCTGGGGGATCTGTGAGACCCTTGTGAATTTTTGGGAGATGGTAAAAAATGGGAAGGACAGGGTTTTCCACCACCAGGTAGTCGTATTCTGTTTTTGTGAGGACTCCTAATTTCCTCCCATCCCTGATAAGTGTCCCACACTCCTCTAGGAATATTTTTGTGGGATTTCTATCCAATACACAATATGTGTCTTTATCTGCTAGAAGGCGATAGGCTTCCTTAACGTATTCCTGTCTATTTTGTATTACAATGCCTCCTCCTTTATCGGCATTGCGTATCACTATATTCTGATCTTCACTAAGTCTCTTAAGGGCTTGTTGTTCATGTTTTGATAGGTTTCCCTTCCTATGCCTCCTTTGTTTATTTCTATTACAAATTTCTCTAATCTCCTTATCCATTAGGGATTCAAAAACTGGAATACAATGACCCTTGGAGTGTATAGGATAAAAGGAGGATTTTTTCTTTAAGGAGCTGTGATTTATTGGTATACTTTTAGCTTCATTTTCTTTCTTGTAAAGCCTCCAGGACATCTCCTTCACTGATTATATTTGGAACATCACTTTCTGCCCCTAAACTTTCTAGAACCAGTAGAGATTCGTCCCCATATTCATTACTTTGTGATTCCACACTTTGTCCTGCTTTTAGTTGAAAATGTCTAACAAGAGTCAATTTTCTTATTAGTTTTTTCATATCGATAAATAGCTCAAAATCATTGGGGGTGATGTCAGGTGAAAAAGACAAGCCTTTTTCCAGAAGTCTTTCCTCATCTCCAGTTAGTATTCTCTGTGAGATGTTGAAAATCTTCTGTCCATGTGTTTTTAATATTGCCTGTCTCTTCCTTTTTTGTTCCTTGACTCTACAAACCACCCCTCCTCTACATCCCCTTCTTCGTGCTCTATTCTTCTTTTGGGATTTCGGTTCCCCTCGTGAGGAGGGTCTCTGGGGTGTATGTCTAAAAAACGGTCCTGCACTTGTTCTCTTCTGTATGGAAAATACCCCCCCCATATCCTTTGGCTGGTCTTTTTCATAGTTTCTGTTCTTATTATTAGGGCCACTTTCTCTTCTGTTATAGTTATGGTTACCCACACTATTTCCTACATTCTTATTATTATTGTTCTGGGGATAATTTCCTTCCTTAGTCCTTTCTTTAGGTCTCGCTCCCATTGAGTCAGGGAAATTTCTGTTTGACCCTAACCTCCTTCTCCAATTTCCATTCTGAGTATTGTTTCCCTGTTCGTTCCCCCTAAAGTCATAATCTCTATATGTCTCGGGAGCGCTCCTATCTCTTTTCTGATCCTCCTTCATTATTTGATTCCTATTTTTGTTGTTACTATTTCCCTTCTTCTGTTGTTGTTTAGGCTGTCCGTTAGCATAAAAACGTCTACTATCCAGTGGGGTACCATAGCCCCCACCTTCCTCCATTCCTTCCTGTCTTTTTTCCTCTGGACCCGATTTATCTTTTTCAGTCCCTGAGTCCTGTCCTCCATACAGAGCATGATATAATTTCTTTTTCTTGTTTTTAATAAGCTCAGATTCAAACTGTTTTAAAGAGGACCGATTTCTATTGTCCAGTTCTATATATAGAACATCCTCTTTATGTTCATTTAAAACAGTTTCAATCTGGTTGATCTCCTCGGTTAGTTTCTGAACTTTTTTATCCCTATATTTTTTCAAGATGGAGATAAACTTTCTAGAGCATTCATCCATCGCCTCCTCCCACTCACTGTGATATTCAACCTCATCCAGTTAAAAAATATTTGCTTTATGTAATTTTAACCCTTTTGGAATGACCCCATATTTTTCAAAATTTTCTAATGTAATAAGGTCATACCAACAATTGATCTGTGACTTACTTAATCTCTCTAACCTACAAAACAAAATCTTAGGATCTCTCTCTTCTCCTTCCTTTTCTGTTGTGGTGGAGAGTAATCTGCTCCTAGTTGTAGGGTCGAAGTAGTTACCAAAACTATCAGCAGTCGCCATATTAATGTTTGGTTATTCAAATAGATATACTATTATATGTGTATGTTTTATATACGTGTGATATCTGTGCCATATATCTATACAGCCAAACACATATATATATAAAAAACTGTGAGTCCCTAAAATGGAAGGGACACAAATCTCTTATTGATCAAAAACTGAGAGTCTGATGTAAAAAGAAAAACTCTATTTGGATGCTAGTACCCAAAGACAATGTACATAAAATGCCTTGAAAAATACGTGTGGTAAAATGACACTAAAAAATGTTAAGAATCTGCGGCTGCTATACCTTAAACCAACACCAACAAGGAGGTGAAACCGGAAGGGAACCAAACAGTAACCATCCAGTTACACCCCTTTTCCGCGTATACCATGTAAAAAAAAGAGTATAAAAATACTTCGGTAGCGCCGCCAGTCAATAACAAAAATAATAAACGTTTATAAAATATGCTAATTCTCAAGGGGGAGAAAAAATAATAAAAAGTTAGCAGATATTACTAATGATCGACATACAGTTCAAATAACACAGGTGTTAAAACACTCCCAAAAGTTCCCAAGTGTGAAAAACAAACGACAACAACCCTATCAGTTCGGGAGAGTCACTTTGTATGTTATCAGAGCAGAACCAAAAATGTGAAAATGTTGGATAAAGTCAGGTCAGCATTAAACTTCCCTTTTCAATTATGTTTTTTCCACTCCTTTTTTCCCCTTGCTTGTCTTTTGGTGTCCTCCGTGCAGCTCCCTTCCAAACACTGGTGTGATCTCCGTGAGAGATGAAGTATTGAAAACAAAACAATCTGTAGATACAGAAAGGGGGATGGAGCGCAGCCAGGGGGAAAACACCAATCTAAGTGCAGATGATTTAAAACACTTAGCACTTTATTCACATAGATAACACATTAAAATGCACACTTACAGACTGAACCCTCAAACATATGAGGTATGTGTATACAGATTCATATAGTTGTCCACCATGCGAACAATACTCCACATCCACAGTTGTGATAAAACTTCGAATTCCCCTTGTCAAACACAGTGTGAATTGCTCCTTGTGTGGTAACAGTAAATGGGGTTTCTCTTTTTATGCTGGTAATTACTTCCAAAATATCATAGCATAAAAACCCCCACAGTCACATAGCAAAAGTTCACAAATTAGTATATGATAAAGGGGACACTATAGATAGCGTGTAGATTACACAGGAGGAGGTAAAATATACCGCGGCAGCGTGTATCCTATGAAAGCCGGCTTGGATCCGCCGCTGCTCACGGTTTACCAGATTCCTCCGTGTACACGATGGGCGTGGCCTTACACGTTTCGCTGGGCTCCTCCCAGCTTAGTCAGAGGCAATACCCATCTATCAACCTAGAGTGTCTTTTATAGGGAGACCCGGACTAATATTCAGCCAATAGGGGCCTACCTACAACAGACACGCCCGCATATATCGATTGCCATAGTAACGGCCATTGACAATAATATGGGACACTATACTACAAAATACTCCCACAAATGCGGGCCATTGATTGCAACCAAGATTTGTTAATTTGCACCCACAACAAAGTATTTTTCCTACCAAATTCATTCAAGACCATGTTGCAAAAATGAATACACCCCAATGAAAGTCATAGGAGCAAAGCTAAATGTCTTACAACAAATTCCTAATAAACAAGAATTAAACTACAGGTGAATCTAATTATAACCTAAACAGGTGTCCAGCAGACAGTTGATTATAAAAGGGGGTTACTTACCAAAGAAAACCCCTTCCAATGTCATGCTGTCAGCAATGGCGCCAAATGGAAGAGAAATGTCACAAGGCCTGAAAAAAAAACACAAGAAAGGTGAAGGCTACAAGAAGAACAGCAAAGCTTTACTTATCAGTCCGAATACTGTAGCAAAAGTGATACAAAAATGTTAACAAAGATTGAACTGCAACCATCTCACAGAGACGTCCAGGCCGCCCACGGAAGTTAACACCTCAACAGGAGCATCTTCTGATGAGAAGGGTTAAAGAAAATCACCAAGCAAGTTCACTGCAGTTAGCTTAAGAAGTAGAAAGACAAACTGGGGTGATTGTTTCCCATCACACAATACGGCGTACCCTACAGAGGAATGGCATGCATGGGTGTCGTTCACGTACGAAGCCTCTCCTAAAGCCCATGCACAAAAAAGCCTAGAATTTGCCAGGACACATGCTGAAAAAGAAGAATACTGGGACTCTGTACTCTGGAGTGATGAGACCAAGATAAATGTTTTTGGAACTGATGGCTTCAAAACTGTATGACGTCGCAAAGGTGAGGAGTACAATGAAAAATGCATGGTGCCTACAGTGAAACATGGTGGTGGCAGGGTCCTTCTGTGGGGCTGCATGAGTGCTACTGGTGTTGGGGAGCTGCTTTTTAATAATGGTAACATGAATTCACAGATGTACTTCTCTATATTGAAAGAGAAGATGCTTCCATCACTCCCTGCCCTTGGTTGTCATGCAGTTTTCCAACATGACAATGATCCAAAACATACATCTAAGACCACTGTTGCATTTCTAATGGTTAATGTCTGCATGACATAATGTACCAAAGTGGTGGCTCTGCACAACATAGTAAATCAGTGGTAGCTCTGCATAATGAATCAAACAGTGGTGACAATATATAAAGCACACAAACCTGGTGGCAGGATGACCTCTATTTCACCATTATACATAGACTGATGTTAGCATGTATAACAGGTATATTTATCAGGTTTTGAAGCATACAAATTCTCAAGCAAAGAACCTCTCCACCTGCAATTGCCACCTGCAAATTTTAAGACTGCAGAAGAGCTCTGTGGATAAATCCCGCCCCCTGCTCTTGGGCAACCAATTGCGTGAGAGCAGAACCTGTCAATCACCCCGAACAAGTTAGTTTGAGTCGATTTATTTCTGCCACCTAGTATAAAAAAAACAGAGGATGCTTCTTAAATTTGTGGTTGCAGACTCACACTTGCAAGCCTGGACTGCAAGTTCTCAGAAGCTGCAAATGCACCTTGTTAAATTCTTCTATAAGAATACATTTGTCAAGCCCTACAATAGATCACATTAACTTGCAGCGGAGTACTAACAAGTTTTGGCTAAGGGACAAGAACAACTCACACTTATTTTATACAAGTATCACTGTATAGTGATGATAATGAAAATGTATACACTAATAAACAGAACAATCTGCACTATATGATAATACAAGGCATATATACACTAATAAACATGCCGCAAAGTATAATTAATGCAGAGTACCTATACACTGATAACATATATGCTGCAGTGTATAATGACGTTGGGGGTTTTTCACTAAAAAACAGAACAGGATGTCCCTGTATAATGAGGATGGGTGCCTATACACCGATGGTGAGCACTCTGTACTGCATAATGATACCGGTGGGCAAAACATATTCAGAAGTTTACGTTTGAACTGTTACTAAGACCATGTATAATCTCTTTTATTGAGATTGGTTCATATGATTTAGTTATTATTATTTTATTATTTATTGAGGCATAAAACAGTTACAGTAAAAAAAATTCAAAATCTACGCAAAGATACAGATGTATCAACACAAATATAAAATACACCCATCTGTTTTAATGCCATAGTTATAAGGCAAACATTGTTCAAATATTTAAGTATAAAATAAATCTCAGGATTTTTTTTTGTAATGGAATAAAATAGAATATAGATATCCCCTTGAAAAAGATTAAACTATATAAAAAAGTACTTATCCCCACTAATCAATGGGGGTCACTGTTGGACCTCCTAACTATGGCTGTGACCTAAGGGGAATTCCAGGGGAAAGGGAACAATAAGGGACACTTTTGAACCCAAGGGAATACTATTAAATGGTTACTAAATGTTTACACCAACGGGGAGCAAGAAGCAGAACAAATACAGACAACGTATGTAAGACAAGCTCCAAAGGAGGAGTAAACACAGTTACAACTTAGCATGACATAACACTTATCTTTTAGTAGCTGTGAAGAGCCTTCCAAGTAAAAATGTGTTGAAAATAAGGGCTCCTATATTGGAATTTATATAAATATTCATTAAGTCACCCCCTTTGTAATGTATCCAGTCTCCATATAAAAAGAAAACTGATAATGTCTGATAAAAGGGATATGTAAAAAGGACTGAGCACACACTGCTTAAACAAAGATACGCCCTACTAAGTAATGAAGATAAAATCACTCAAAATTCAGTTTTAAACAACTTTCCAATTTATTCCCATTAACAAAATGTGCACAGTCTTTATATTTACACTTTTTAAGTCACCAGCTCCTACTGAGCATGAGCAAGAATTCACAGAATATACGTGTATGCATTTGTGATTGGCTGATGTCTGTCACATGATACAGGAGGGTGGAAATAGACATAACTTTGAAATTTATCAGAAACAAATCTACTACTCATTTGAAATTCAGACTAAGTGTTATTGCATTGTCTTTTTATCATGCATTTGTTGAGTATGCAAATCTACTGTATTTACTGGTCCTTTAAGACACAGTTTGTATTATAATGGAACCATTAAGTTGAATATAATCTAAATATCAACACATTTTGTCTAAACTTAGAGAGTAAAAAAGGGAAACCCCTACAAGACTCTTCATTGCAAGGATAAGACTGGTGGAAAACTTATAGATTACAGATGAGCAAAAACAAGCACTTATACATGTGCATAAACATGTAGAAACACATATCCATTGCAGCACAGATATATGCCTTACTCCTTGAAGGGACAGTATACACTCATTTTCATATAACTCCATGTAATAGACATTACTATAAAGAATAAGATGCACAGATACTGATATAAAAATCCAGTATAAAACTGTTTAAAAACTTACTTAGAAGCTGTCAGTTTGGCTCTGTTAAAAAAGGTAGCTGGAAAGCCCACTGCAAGTGGCAAATAAGACCCTCCCCCCCTCCCCCTTCTTTTGCATATGAAAAGACCCTTTACACAAACAGGAGCAAGCTGGAGAAGGTAGCTGACGGTATTCACATAAAACTTTGGGGCTTGGTTAGGAGTCTGAAAATCAGAGCAATGTTATTTAAAAATAAACAAAACTGTACATTTATTTTAAAAAACAACTTTATGGGCTATATAAATAGATCATCTACAAAACATTTATGCAAAGAAAAAAATGAGTGTATAATGTCCCTTTAATGGCTAAGAGGCTTTAATAGTATTCTATTAGGAAGTACCAGTAGGCTACTACAAATCACATCATATCATCTGAAACATTACATCTATGTAGAAAAACAGAACACAAAATAAAACATATTCGAATTCTAGGGGTAAATATATTTCAACTTGACCAAATTCTGCTTCCATCGAGCAGCAGTTGATATGTATTCCCTCACCATCTGTAGATTCGCTATGATCTTTAATCTGTGGGGTACAATCATGTCGCCATTGTCACCCTTATGGATTGCATATAATTGTTCCGGCAAATAAGGGCTTTAATCTTTAAGAAGCAGTGACCAGTACAAGTCCCCATGTTTAGCACTGTTGCCGCAACCTATGTTCGTTTTTAGCCTTGAATGGGACCTGATATTTGCAAACTATGTTCGTTTTTAGCCTTGAATGGGACCTGATATTTATGAAATCCCATGCATGCTGCTCTTGGTTATTATCCTGCTTCGCAATCGGGCCACCATCATAGGGATCTTCTTCCATTGCAGACATAGGACTCACAGCACTTGGCTTTAAATAACTGTGTTGCGGCAGGTGCTGGGGTTCTACAGCTCCAGTATCCCCATATGTTGGTCTGCCATGATAACCTCTACTGGAGCAGTAGTGTCAGATATCTCCTCCATTTCACTGCATTGCGTTATGTATATCTCTTTAAAACCTTCACTAGCCTCTCTTTCAGCGCATATAAGGCACCACCATTCACTTATATCTTGCTTGGTAATACTGTACTAACTGAGATTAACCCTGTTGCTCAGTCAGGTGTTCCTAGGACTCAAACCTTCTGAACCTGCAATTACACTGCTTGCTAACTACCTCAGCTGTTCCTTCGTTCTTTGAATCTTCCAATCCACCTACCTTCCTGCTTCATAGCCGCCATATCTAGAATCAAATCTGTTTGCCAAAGCGCTACATTGTCAACGCAGTTGTCAGTGTTACTGCCGAATCATCCGGGCAAGTTGCATAGGATTATCCTGTCAGCTGATCTGACTCTCTACACTACGGGACCGCTGCTCAGCTGTTCCTCCTGCATCCACTCTCTCAAGCAGACCTCCTCTAGACACAGCACGGATCCAGCCATCATTAACCAGCTGATTACAAACACATCTCTAAATGGACCAGTCCACATCTAAAGGATCTTTGCTACAGATCCTAGGAGGATACCTTTGAACCATCACAAGTAGTGAGAGAAGGGTCAAAGACCTTTGTTAGCGTTGTCATGAAATTAGCGTAGTAATCATCTAGCACTTTGCTCAGTTCAGTGAGAAGTGTAATAGAGACCTCTATCATTAGGGTTAAGTAGTGGAGTATTGGTAGCTTACACTACACAGTAGCCCAGTCTCCTGGGGGGTGGGGGGGGGGTGGAAGGAGACAGCATTATATGCTGTTGTATCTGAATCATGGCGGGGTTAGGTGAAGGTCTGGCACTCTTCTAGGCCGCCACCCGGTACTTCACTGTTCCGGTACTTCTGGGCAGAATTTGTCATCGCAATCCAGATCAAATGACTAAGCAAAGGCTGTATATCAACTTTGATCATAAATGGTGCCACAGTCGAGAGATATGCAGCAGACTCTTCAGCCTCTAAAATAAACGACCACCATGACCGCCGCCCGGAAGCGTCCCCCCATACGATTAGTTTTTATTATTTTCAATATATTATTGTCTATTCTGTTTTGCGTGTGTGTGTGTGTATATGTATGTATGTATGTATATATATATATATATATATATATATATATATATATATATATTCAAATTATTTTTTTCTTGGGAGAGCACCCCCTATTAATATATACCCAGGGCACTTAGTTTCCTGATATTATTCTCTCATAATGATGCAGAATATTAATACAATGAAAATAAACACACTGCGCTATATAATTATACAAAGTATCTATATACTGAAATATGGCCATATACTGTATACCCTTTACTGTATAGGTATGCATGTAGAGTAGACAACAGAAAGGGAACTGCACAATTATGACTGTGTGTATGTATGTGTGTGTGTGTATGTACTGTGTGTGTGTGTGTGTGTGTGTATATATATATATATATATATATATATATATAAGATATATAAGAAGCAGGAAATCCCCAAAGGAGGACAAAACAGAGGCCGAAGCCACATCCAAGGTCAGTTCAAAACCAGTTTATTGGCAGAGTGCAGGTACAAGGTGAAGCCAGGACATTAACACCTGACGGGTTTCGCGCATGCGCACATGCGCTTCATCAGAGGCAGAGACTGTGTGTATGTGTGTGTGTGTGTATATATATATATATATATATATATATATATATATATAATCGAGAACGTTGCGGTGGGGACGCAGTTGCAATTTGAGCTTTATTAAAAAGTTATTATACAGGCATAATAGCCTCAATTTATGTCAAAGACAAAGTGGTGCAGACCCTTAGAAAAATATGATATGGAGTAGCAGAGAGAGAGCCTCAGGAATATAATCCTGATTGATAAAGACAGGGAATTCAGCACTCTTTTAAAGGAAAAAATAAGCTCACAAATACAGGATTAGTCAAGTTTGCAACTTTAATCGTGAGACAGCAGTCTCTCACACTGTGAGAGCACACACATGCTAGAAATATAGTAATTAGGATACAGCAATAGCTGAAGATGTCTGTATAGCAAAAAATTGAAAACTTATGTCAATAAAATGAATATAATAAACCTGACCGGTCAGGGGTACATGCAGATGCCGCCGTATAAGCAGTCTATACAATATATACGTTAATCACAAGGAACAGTATTCTGGGTCTAGGCCTACTACACCCTGCTGCTCACAGAACCCCTTCAACAAAATACAAAGAGGTATATCCTGGGCAGGTTAATATACGGGATCTAAGAGGCCAGAGCAGATTACTTGTGTAAAACGTTAGACTGAGTGTCATTCACAAAAGACTCAAGACATGATCATATGTACAAAGTAACAATAATATCAAAGAGGACCACTCCAGTCAAACTACACCCAGCTGCACACAGCACCCCTGTTAGGGGGTGTAACGCTGGGCAGGTATACAAAGGGGATCTAAGTAGACCGATTAGCAGACCCTCAAGATATGTACATATCAGGACACATATTCAAGTTAGTGCAAAGTAAGACAATACTTGATTAGGTAGAGAATGCAGCTGTGTTGCATGTCTGTATGCAAACTGCAAAATGAGATACTGCTTTTCATGCAAGGTATAAGCGGCATATAAGTAATGATGGTTAGTAGCCAGAAGCAAGTTAAATAGCGTATGTTTCTTGCAAGCAAATACTCAAGCAGAGGTAATATCGTCACTTATCCAAGTTAGATTGTGGTTAGACCAGATATGCAAATCTGTACTTTAAACCATGGTCGTATGACAGCTCCCAAACAATCAATGACCCTCGGCGGGGAACAGCATCCATAGAAGTACTACCCAGTATGATAGCTGGCAGTACTATTTTACCGTTAAAGAAGCAATATTCATACGACCTGTATATGCACTATTAGTTAGGAGTGTCCTTCCTTATCCTTGCTCGTGCTCGCCCTGACAAAGCCCGGTCTGAAGTAAAGACGAGCGGGTGAAACGCGCGTCGGCATTGGCTAAGCCGACCGGTCATGTGACACATGCGTTTACCGCTGCTGCTTCGATTCACGAATGGAGGCTCTGTTCCTGCAAATTCAATCTGCTTGAGCAAGTATACCTGTTGCTGTAACGAGCAAGGATAAGGAAGGACACTCCTAACGAATAGTGCATATACAGGTCGTATGAATATTGCTTCTTTAACGGCAAAATAGTACTGCCAGCTATCATACTGGGTAGTATTTCTATGGATGCTGTTCCCCGCCGAGGGTCCTTGATTGTTTGGGAGCTGTCGTACGACCATGGTTTAAAGTACAGATTTGCATATCTGGTCTAACCACAATCTAACTTGGATAAGTGACGATATTACCTCTGCTTGAGTATTTGCTTGCAAAAAACATACGCTATTTAACTTGCTTCTGGCTACTAACCATCATTACTTATATGCCGCTTATAACTTGCATGAAAAGCAGTATCTCGTTTTCCAGTTTGCATACAGACATTCAACACAGCTGCATTCTCTACCTAATCAAGTATTGTCTTACTTTGCACTAACTTGAATATGTGTCCTGATATGTACATATCTTGAGGGTCCGCTAATCAGTCTACTTAGATCCCCTTTGTATACCTGCCCAGCGTTACACCCCTTAACAGGGGTGCTGTGTGCAGCTGGGTGTAGTTTGACTGGAGTGGTCCTCTTTGATATTATTGTTACTTTGTACATATGATCATGTCTTGAGTCTTTTGTGAATGACACTCAGTCTAACGTTTTACACAAGTTCTCTGCTCTGGCCTCTTAGATCCCGTATATTAACCTGCCCAGGATATACCTCTTTGTATTTTGTTGAAGGGGTTCTGTGAGCAGCAGGGTGTAGTAGGCCTAGACCCAGAATACTGTTCCTTGTGATTAACGTATATATTGTATAGACTGCTTATACGGTGGCATCTGCATGTACCCCTTACCGGTCAGGTTCATTATATTCATTTTATTGACATAAGGTTTCAATTTTTTTTCTATACAGACATCTTCAGCTATTGCTGTATCCCAATTACTATATTTCTAGCATGTGTGTGCTCTCACAGTGTGAGAGACTGCTGTCTCACGATTAAAGTTGCAAACTTGACTAATTCTGTATTTGTGAGCTTATTTTTTCCTTTTTCCTAGGCTTTTCTTTCTGCACTTTTTTGTGTCATACCAATACAAACAAAATAAATAAACATAACTAAACATTTGTGATTGCAACAATTTTCTGGGCGAAGTAGTGCATTTTCTGATAGAAATGCCGGGGTGCCAATATTTTTGCCCATGACTTACCATAAACCTAAGCACAGTGTAACAAGTTATGGTGCCAATCTTCTTGGCTTTATTTTTACTTTTTACATAGCAGAATATGTTAAAATTGTATGTTGGGATTGTACAACACTAGAATTTCTTTCTTTACTTTTTTTTTTTTAAAAAGTCTCAAAAAAGAGAAATATTTTTAAATGTTGTCCTGTTAGCTACCTGTATAAACCATTGTGTGGGGATTATACAGTTTAGACATTTGTGTACATTGCAGACATAGTTGATCTTGTGAAATATAGCGCATTGAGCAAACAGGCAAACCAGACCTGTGGGAAGGAAACTTACTGCTTGACTGCAGAAGTATTTGTTCAGTGATAAACAATTGTAGGTTTATTGTCTTTTCTTAAAGGGACACTGAAGTAAAAATTCAGATAAAGGATGCAATTAAAAAAAAATGTGCACTATCTTTTTATATGTTGCTTAAAAAGTGATTAAAGAACAGATAACAAAGTGGTACAAATTTGTGTTTTAAACACTAATAAAGGTTATGTATATGCAAAGAAATCCACGCTTCTACTTATGTGTCAATCCTCAATGGTTATTTCAAAATCTTCTTGTCTCAAGAAAAATAAATATATAACATAGTGAAGTACAGTTAAAACTTCAATTTATGTATCCCTTAAACACTGCTGCCAAGGGACTACTTATGTGTTGCAGAGCCTAAATTGGCTCTGGAGATGACGCACACCCAATTTAGACTGTTGGGCAATTAGTATAAATCCGGTCTCACTCCGGGATTAGCATATAAAACTGCATTTATTAAAAACAATATAAGATAGTTCTAAAAAGCCACAATATTGCTCTTAATTTGTGGTCACTATGGTATAGTTTCACTATATGTATTTAGTGGCGATAAACGGTATAAAAGTCGGATGGAAGCGGATTAGAACCAATCAGCCAATCGGATTGAACTTGAATAATCAAGCCTTCCATGTTAAAAATATAGTAAGAACCATCACTTTAAGGGCTTAGGAGGATGACCTTATTCAGGCAACAGAAATTATAATTAGTACTTAGCACTCAGGGCTAGAAAAGTCTGCCTGCAAGCAGTCATATATATATATATAACCTGATATGGTCCAAGTATGGCTAAAAGGGGATCAGCTGCTATAGGTTTCTTAGTAGCCCTCCAAGGTTTATATTATATTGCCCATGTTAATAGGAAACCAGGAGCAACATTACTAGTGAGAGGGTATTACGATTATACAGCTCCTAGTGAGCTGAAGCAGGTCAAAATGATGTTAATCTTTTTTAGATAGATAGCCTTTTTTGACAAAAGGTAAACCCCACTCTATAATGAAGAGCTTACAATTATTTGCTTAAACCTATTATACTCCATTGTCTAGGACAACAGAGCAATAGCCTTTATATAACAAAAGTAGTTGTAATAAAGGGAGAAAACAAGGGAGATTACGCAGACATCAATTCTTTCTGAATATCTCTGTTACTAACTACAGTGTAATAGGGGTAAGTATAAAGTGTGCCATATAAACCCATTAGTCAATATCGGATCAAATAGATAGAACAAAAGACAGTAAAGTATATCTAATTAACTCGACTCTCCAGCAAACAGTTGAAAAAAAATATTATGGATACGTACCTAGTACTGGAGTTCCCACTCAAGGACATTACTGCTAACAATCTTTGTTGGGAGTCCACTACCAATGATAATTATATAATAAAACATACCCCATATTAACAGCACTTATAGGGAAAGAGTAAATCAAACAAAGGAAGTTTAAAAACATAGTTATGCAAGATTTCACTCTGTTACCCCACTCCAACTCTTAACTTCTCAGGTAAGTAGTGACTAGATCCCATAACTAGGTAAAAAAAAAAAAGGTTCTGGGGATATAGCAGAGGAAACATCTTGAGCATCAGTCCCGTCCAGAACAAAGAGCCCAGAGTGCAGATTGGCAATGTAAAAAGTCTGGTAGGTTTCACCATGCCATAAGTTGGATAATCTTGGAGACAAATCAAGGCCTTTTCATAGCTTAAACGTCCAGAATCTGCAACATATTCTTCACCATTATAGGCACTTGCTTTCCTCTGAGGTAGCTTGACGGGACTCTGACTCTCACAGAGGTTCCATCTGGAGTCAATTCTAAGGGTCCATTTTCCTATATGTACAGAAAGCCAGCTTCAGCAAATTCAACAGGTCTAGATCTATCTTGATTGCAGCCTTCCTGCTGCTCTGCAACTTGCACCAGTATCTCAATTTAGAAGTGCTATTTCTTACCCTCTTATTTTTTAAGGGACAACTGGGATATATGGAGCAACTATGAAGCTGTTCTGTGACAGTTATAGTCTGTAAAGTATTTCTGAAGATCATAATACATTTTTGTTTGTGCAGTATCTCACAAAAGTGAGTACACCAGTCACATTATTTTGTAAATATTTTATTATATCTTTTCATGTGAAAAACACTGAAGAAATGACACGTTGCTACAATGTAAAATAGTGTGTGTACAGCCTGTATAACAGTGTACATTTGCTGTCCCCTCAAAATAACTCGACACACAGCCATTAATGGCAACAAAAGTGAGTACACCCCTAAGTGGAAATGTCCAAATTGGGCCCAATTAGCCATTTTCCTTCACTGGTGTCATGTGATTCTTTAGTGTTACAAGGTCTCAGGTGTGAATGGGGAGCAGGTGTGTTAAATTTGGTGTTATCGCTCTCACACACTCTCATACGGGTCACTGGAAGTTCAACATGGCACCTCATGGCAAGGAACTCTCTGAGGATCTGAAAAAAAGAATTGTTGCTCTACATAAAGATGGCCTAGGCTATGAGAAGATTGCCAAGACCCTGAAACTGAACTGCAGCACGGTGGGCAAGACTATACAGCGGTTTCACAGGACAGGCCTCACCATGGTCGACCAAAGAAGTTGAGTGCACTTGCTCAGCGTCATATCCAGAGGATGTCTTTGGGCAGAGGTTGAAGGGGTGGGGTGTCAGCCTGTCAGTGCTCAGACCATACGCCGCACACTGCATCAAATTAGTCTGCATGGCTGTCGTCCCAGAAGGAAGCCTCTTCTAAAGATGATGCACAAGAAAGCCTGCAAACAGTTTGCTGAAGACAAGCATACTAAGGACATGGATTACTGAACCATGTCCTGTAGTCCAATGAGACCAAGATAAACTTATTTGGTTCAGATAGTGTCAAGCGTGTGTGGCGGCAACCAGGTGAGGAGTACAAAGACAAGTGTGTACTGGGGAGCTACAGTTCATTGAGGGAACCTCACCCATCCTAAAAGTTTTTGGCCTCAAGGCCAAGTTGTGTAAACACAGCCAGTAGAAGAAATGACACTCCCAGTAGGTTATAAAAGAGATAAGGTAATAAAATGTTAATTTTCCATTGTTTTCTCCAAGTATTGGTGATTGGTTTATGGACAGATATAAGATAAAGAAGCATGTATATGTACACAATGTGCTAAAGTAATGAGATCTGGTTATACCTACAAGCTGAACCCGTTTTATTAGGTTGTGGCTTCAAAACACAAAGTCAGCATATACACAAATAAGTCATAAAAAAGCAAATCTCATACATTTTATACTCTGCAACTGGTTAAAAAAAGTAATTGGAAACACATTAAAGGATTACTTTCTGTTATAATTTTTAAGCTAAACAACTAACATATTAAAGTTAATAAACATTAATTAAAACCTACTGACCTATATTTTCTCCAAAACGAAGTTTCATAACGTTCTAAAAGTTATATATTTTATTCGCTGATGATGTCACGTTATCTTGCCCACTATTTTCAGCACTGCATGTTCAAAATACTTAAACCAATAACTTTGTGTTTAAAGCGCCATTTTGAAACCTAGGTATTGTAAACTGATTGGTACAGAGCAAAGGATACCCACAGAGTGGGTTTGGAAAACAATTAAATTTGCAGACAAGATTTCTGATATACGTTAGAGATATGTTAATGAAATGCTATTGATAAAAAGCGTATTTGGGGTAGTTAGTTAGTAACAGGCATAGAAAATATTTACTTACAGTGGCCCTTTAAGGGAAAAACAATTTTATAGTATACTGTCCCTTTAATTCCCAATCAAATGTTAAAAACAATTTTTTTTAAATTAAAATATCCCACCCCAAATATACAAAAATAGGGGAAATTAGTAAGGGGGCAACTACTTTTTCTTTTTTTTTTTTTTTTTTTTTATGGAACGCTTCACGAATTTGCGTGTCATCCTTGCGCAGGGGCCATGCTAATCTTCTCTGTATCGTTCCAATTTTAGTATATGTGCTGCCGAAGCGAGCACGGCAACTATTTTTTCATGGCACTGTACTCACTGTGGAGGGTTCCCCCTTTTTTCTCACTCTAACTGATTTTAGAGTGGTATTTACATATTTATTTATATTATATTTAGCACATCTGCTGTAGTTTGGCTACATAAAATTAAATTTCTAGCCTGTCATAGTGAAAATGACATAAATGGGTGTGATCATTTCTCATGACTCTGATGAGCATTTAATCCCTCACATTCCGAGAGCACGGGTCACCACTAAACAAAACAAATCCTTATTTTCCTTTACATGATATTTTCAGACTTCCTTATATGCTAATTGCAGTTTAAAGGAACAGTTTACTTAAAACATTACTCCCCTTTAATTTGTTTCCAATGATCCACTTTAGCTGCTGGAGTGTATTAAATTGTTTACAAGTAGCTCCTTTACCCTTATATTGGCATATGAAATAGTTTATTTAGCCGGTGGTATCCCCACCCATCCTGAAAGTTTTTAGCCTCAAGGCCAAGCTATAGCTTAACTGTGTAAACACAGCTAGTAGAAGAAATTACTCTCCCAGTGGGGTATAGAAGAGATAAGGTAATAAAATGTTAATTTCCCATTGCTCTCTCCAAGTATTGGTGATTGGTTTATGGACAGATATAAGATAAAGAAGCAGGTATATGTACACGATATAATAAAGTAATGAGATCTGATTATACCTACAAGCTCAACCCATTTTATTAAGTTGTGGCTTCAAAACAAAAAATCGGCTAATTCATATACACAAAAGCCTTAAAAAAGCAAATCTCATAAATTTTATACTCCGCAACTGGTAAAAAAAAAAAGTATTTGGCAACACATTAAAGGGACAGTCTAGTCCAAAATAAACTTTTATGATTCAGATAGAGAATGTAATTTTAAACAATTTTCCAATTTGCTTTTATCACCAATTTTGCTTTGTTCTCTTGGTATTCTTAGTTGAAAGCTAAACCTAGGAGAATCATATGATAATTTCTAAGCCCTTAAAGGCATGTGTATTGTTTTTATTTATCTAAACTTTTTGTAATACAATTACAGTTTTCTAGATCTGAAAAAAAAGATAATCAGCTGGGATTTGTGTATTTTTTTATTTTTCATGTTTAGGAACAGGGCTGCCCATGGAATGGAAGCAGCCCTTCATTTTGTTTTTGTTGTCATCATGCCACGGATTGGAACTCTCTATTGTGTTTGTTAGTGATTTAAAGTTTATTTAATTGAACTGGTACATTGGTGTGTGTAGAATGACTAGGCTGGCCCAAGCCGGGGAATACAGTGTGTTTGTGGCATCATACAGAAACTTAATTATTATGTCCAGGGTTAAAGGGACATGGAAAAAAATTCTCTATTATTATTCAGATAGAGCGTGCAATTTGTTTACTTCTCTTATCAACTTTTCTTCATTCTCTTGATATCTTTTGTTGAAAAGCAGGGCTGTAAGCTCAGAAGCGTGCACGTGTCTGGAGCACTTTTGCAAGAATTATATCCATCTGCAAGAGCACTAGATGTCTGCACAGTTTCCTGCCATGTAGTGCTCCAGACACCTTCCTTAGGTATATATTCAACAAAGAATGCCATGGGAAGGAAGCAAATTTACAAATAGTGGTATATTAGAAACGTTTTTTGAAATTGTGTCCTCTGTGTTAATCACACAAAAAAAAAAATTAGGTTTCATATCCCTTTGTCTACAAATGTTTGCCCCATGAATCTATACAGTTGAACAGCGCAGCTTTCAAGAGTCAACTGGAGATTTTTTTTAATGATCGGTGTATTGCATCGTGTTGGAAACAACATCAGTGTTGTAGACACACAGTCAAGTCAAGGATGTGTTTGGATAATCATATTTTTCTTCCAAATGGGAAAGAGTCCACAGCCGCATTCATTACTTATGGGAAATAAGAACTTGGCCACCAGGAGGAGACAAAGACCCATCAGCCAAAGGCTTAAATACTCCTCCCATCTCCCCTATCCCCCAGTCATTATTTGCCTTTCGTCCCAGGAGGCAGGCAGAGAAGTGTTAGAAGTTTTTTATTATACTTTAATTCCATTTTTTTTAAATTTATTTTTATATTTTGTCTACTATGGAGACACGAGACGGGAGTTTTAAGTAGTCCAGTCTGTCTCTAGTGTGAGGGCCTGGGCGAAAGTGAGAGTTCAGAGATGCAGTGGGAGCTTCCCATGCGACACCATCCCGACTCATCATCCCGACACAGTTCCTTTTCAGCACTTGGCGATGCCGAACTTCGCTTCGCTACCTGCTGTCCTCAAGTCCATGGCGGAGGCGCTGCTACTAATTTGTCACACTTGAAGGGCCGTGTTCCTGTTCCACGGCGTGGATTCCGGTAAGATTGTTTCAATTATTACATTGCTGTAATGTAATTTGTTATGACAGTTCAGTATGGGCCTCATTGAGGCTCCTGCTTCAATCTGAGAATCAAGGGATTATTTTCCTTATCAGGGGGATAGTGAACGGGATGGGGTTATCATATTTCTTATGTGATCATCCTGCTTGTGTGCGGGAATTGGGGCTCTGAGGCTGAGACATGTATCATTTTTCTAGGCTTGGCCCTGAGCTACGATTTTCCTTTTTCTCAGACTTGCTAGTTTGTTCTGGGGCCTAGTTTTGCCGCCTTGTGAGTGGCACGCTTTTTGGATTTTGCGGGGCATCTGGTAACCGTGCGTGTTTATGCTTGGGTGGGTCTTCTCTCCCTTCCTCAATCCTGACCGAATGGCGACGGAGGAAAGAGTCTGCTCCCTAAGGCCTGGTCATAGGAGGTGGTGAGTGCCCCAGCCATCGTGGGTGTCAGGTGCCAGTTTCTTTTCCAAATTTCGTTGTTATATTTAAAGTCTTAGCCATGGAGGATTCTAATGCAGAGATTATTTTCATATCTGATTCAGATTCTTCTTCTGATGAGGATTGTAATTTAGTCCTGTTATCGCAAGTCTGCCAATCTTGTCTCTCGTGCCTGCATGGTGTGCCGGGTCCCTCGGGCTCGGGGGACCCTGGACCTTCTGAGCCATCAGATGCTGGGGGCTCTGTTCCTCAGGAGGTACCTTCCCAACCGCACACTCCTTTTACCTTTGTGGGTGACCCCGATGTTAATGTCTTCTCCGCACAAGATGAATTATTTACCCCGGAGATGGCGGGACATTTTCGTTTTAATATTTTAATTGCTTTGATTTGCCTGCAGGATCCTGAGGTTTCATTGCAGTTATGTGCTTGTCTGCCTATCCCGGGTGTTCAGACCGGCATCATTGTGTTTCCCCCGGGGGTGATTGTGCCCCCATGTTGTTCTTTTCGCTACAGGATTGTGCGACTGCGCGTCCTATTGCGACGTCTGTTTAATTTATTGGGGGATCCTTTACTGTATCATCAGGGATCTTTTCAGGGTTCTGTGCGGTAGGCTAATGGGGTACGTTTTTCCCCGGTTAGTCTAATGCAAGCTTTCCCAGTGCCCTTGTTTGTTTGTTTGTTTTTATCCGGTCTGGATTATTTACTTCTGTTTTTTTCTTCCCTATGGGAATTCTGGGATTGCTCGACTTTCTTTTATAGAAATTGTTCCCGGATTTTGTCCGGAGTTACTTGTGTGCTTGTTAGTGACATACGTTTTGCCTGGCTGGTTGGGCGGGACTTGCCGGTTCACTTGTTCAGTTGTTAGTATTTTGCTTAAAAAAATAATCTACACTAATACTTTATTTAGAGCTGAGGGTCTGGATGTCGGAAGCGCTTGGGCTGGTCCGTGGCAGTTCTGCTTCAGACATAGGGCCGGTGGTGTATCACTGTGTTCCTTTGCATCCCCGGTGGATGGCTGTGGTCCTTGCTACTTTTGTAGCGGTTCTGATATTCAAAATGCTTTTTGACTCGTGGTCATGGTCTAGTTTGTTCAATACTTGGTCTCTTTAGGGGTCTGGCACGAGCTTGAAGAATATGTGGCGTAGTGTTTCGCTCAGTCGTTCCTGCAGTAGAAGGTTGTGGGATTGATCTCAGGTGTAAAGCGCCTGTCTTCTGATCTGAAGTATCCTGGTGTCCGCTATTCCTCCACGGCGGTAGTCGTTTCTCAAGGGCCCTTCAGAGGTGGTTGGTTTCACTATCTTCACCTCTGGGAGCATTTATGCTCGGGTTATGTGGTTCTTATTTTTGTCAGGTGTTACCACTAGGGTTCGTAGGTCACTAAGTAGCCCCTTTTAAGGGTTTAGCACCAGGTTGACCTCTGTCCTAGGATTCTATGGTCTGTAGGATTTAGTTCTGTGGTTTCATCACAGTGTCTCCTCTGTGGAGATTGTCGGTTGGATTAGACTCGGGGAGTTTTACGTTGGGTCATCCCTATTAGACTCAGTGGCTTTGGATCTAGGGCTCCAGGGGTCTGGTTCCTATCTCGTTGTCCCTGGGTTCTTCCTTGGAACTTGGGATTGTGGTTAGGATGCGTTCCTTTGTCTCTCCTTTAGGGGAGTTTGGAAGTCTCCGGTTAACTACCCTGTAGTGAAGACTGAGCTTGGGGTTTTTCTCCATGAGGCCCTGCTGTTCGCCTTATGTCCTGGTTTAGTTTTCGACCTATGGGGTCAGTGACAGCGTGTTGGGATTTTCCCCCGCTTCTGTGTTTAGCCGTCTGGCGGACTAGCTTAGGGGGCTCGAGAGATTGTCTCTCAGAGGTTTCACGCAGTTAGTTGTTCTCTTATGACTTTTGCCCGACCTCTTTGGCGGGGGGCGCCCTTTGGGGGCTCTGTGTCTGGGTAATCATCCTCTGATGATTACAGAGGTTTGGCGGACGAGTATTTTTCATCTCGTGTTTTCCATTGGGGGCCTTTTTTTTGTCTCTCTGTAGAGTGATGGATTCCGGTGGTCCATGGTTTTTCGGAGATGGGCTGGCCATTGGGATTCTTTTCACCCATTTCTGGGTGGCTTATCTCCGGGTTCTAGTCGTATTTTGATCTTAGGTGACTGTTTATTCCTCACCGTTTTTCTTGAGTGGAGGTTTGTGCTGGTTCGGCAGGTCGTTGCGGCCTGTTGGCTTGTCTAACTACCGGTCAATGGATGGGTTGTGTTTGCATCACTGCACTAATCCTAACTAATTTTATTGGCCGTGTGAACTGAGTTGCTTTGGCGTTCGGTTCTGTGGCCTGTCGTGGTTGAGCTGTCTTGGTTGTACAAGAGCAAAGTGGGGTATTTCCTTTTCAGGGAGGGCTCTGCTGTTGCTCGCACCACTAGCTTCTCCTTTCTGTCCGACATTTGTTTCATTGACCATTTCTTGATTTGATACTTGCTGGTACGGCACCCCCAGTCTCTTGTGGTCTGGGGTGCGGGGACTGTGTTTTGTTTTTACTCCGGTTAGCTGGTAAGGGTTTTTCCCTTGGTGACCGGGTTTTCATAGGAGTGCCCTTGGTCCCTGCCGTATGGACGTTGTATGATCCTTGAGATCTGTTTGTTCCCTTTGGGTTTTCTCTTGTTTTCTGCTGTGGTTCCGGTCATTGGGACCTGGGTCAGTGTACGTCTGCCCACTGGAGTGGGTTGTTTTTTTGACGACTTGAGGGTTTTTCCTCCTTATTTTGGGCCTGTGTTCCCTTCGGGAATGGTTCGTTGGTCCCCTAGTTGGTTGAGGAGCTGCGACTGGGCTGTTGCCTTGAGAGATGGTGTCCTTGGGGTCCGTGATCTTGGTTGCGTCTATTCGTGCTGACTGTTCAGGTTCAATGACCTGTTGGTAGATTTGCGTCAATGGCGCCGCCTTTTGGTTTTTCAAAGGTTTCTTGTTCCCGGTTTTCGGACGAATCGGGGTCTTTTGTTCTGGGAATGTGTTTTTTTGGGTGGTGCCTTCATGTGGTCCGCCTTTTACCATCCCGTTTTTTCATTCTGTGTCCTCTTTGGCTTGGGTATAAATTTCCCATAAGTAATAAATGCGGCTGTGGACTCTTTCCCATTAGGAAGAAAAACATAAATTATCCTTACCTGATAATTTTCTTTTCTTCCGTGGGAAAGAGTCCACAGCCCCTGCCTGTTTTGGATGCGTTGTTATTTATCTTCTGGCACCCTTTCACCTTGATGCTTCTTCCACTGTTCCTTGTCCTCGGCTGAATGACTGGGGGATAGGGGAGGTGGGAGGAGTATTTAAGCCTTTGGCTGGTGGCCTCCTCCTGGTGGCCAGGTTCTTATTTCCCATAAGTAATAAATCCGGCTGTGGACGCTTTCCCACAGAAGAAAAGAAAATTATCAGGTAAGCATAATTTATGTTTTTATGATGGGGATTAGATAAGATAATGGGCTTTCAAGTTCTTATCCTCTCTCAACTTGTGTCCTTTCAGCATCTTCTTTTTCTAAATATTTTAGTATTTGTTCTTGGAAATGTGAATTATCACTGTCTTCTATGTTTGAATTGTAGTAAGAATGAATATTCCTTTTGATTTGCAGACACAGACACCTGCAATAAATTCACATGGTCTTCACTCCTAAATGTTAAAGGAAACAGAAAACTGGAGCCTGCAGTTTGGATGACGGAAGACAAGTTATTCAAATTTGCTTCTACAATTACAACCCTTTCAAATACATATTTTTAGTGTGTTTCTTGTAAGGTGAGAACAAACTATTTTATTTTATATATTTAAATATTAATATGTATGTAAATATGATCTATATGTTCTGCTTATGTTTTATGAAGTCATTAAAGGGATAGTAATCCCAAATGTTTGTATATACTTATATATATATGTGTGTGTGTGTGTGTGCGCATTGGAGCCCTTTGTAATTAAGTAGATCAAAACATGGAAAAGCATATTTATCTAATATTCATATGTAATAGTGTTATACTGTGTATTCACTGTAAATATTTAACATTCCAGTGTTCTGCACATAGCAGAATATGTTCTTTGTATTTATAAATAGATATTCCTATATATATATCTGTATGTGTATATATATATATATATATATATATATATATATATATATATATATATATATACTAGTCCTAAAGCCCGTTCACACGGGCCATTTTTTGCAGTACAGCGGTCCCACCCCTTGCACTCTCTCCCTCCCCCTCTCTTTTGCTCTCTCTAATCTCTCCCCCCTCTCTTTTGCTCTCTCTAATCTCTCCCCCCTCTCTTTTGCTCTCTCTCTCTCCCCCTCTCTTTTGAGCTTTCTTTCTCCCCAATCTCTTTTGAACTCTCTCCCCCCTCTCTTTTGAGCTCTCTCTCTCCTCCCTCTCTTTTGAGCTCTCTCTCTCCCCCCTCTCTTTTGAGCTCTCTCTCTCCCCCTCTCTTTTGAGCTCTCTCTCTCCCCCTCTCTTTTGAGCTCTCTCTCTCCCCCCTCTCTTTTGAGCTCTCTCTCTCCCCCCTCTCTTTTGAGCTCTTTCTCTCCCCCCTCTCTTTTGAGCTCTTTCTCTCCCCCCTCTCTTTTGAGCTCTCTCTCTCCCCCCTCTCTTTTGAGCTCTCTCTCTCCCCCTCTCTTTTGCGCTCTCTCTCTCCCCCTCTCTTTTGCGCTCTCTCTCCCCCCTCTCTTTTGCACTCTCTCCCCCTCTCTTTTGCACTCTCTCTCCCCTCTCTTTTGCGCTTTCTCTCTCCCCCCTCTCTTTTGGGCTCTCTCTTCCCCCCCTCTCTTTTGCACTCTCTCCCCTTGCGCTCTCTCTCTCTCCCCCCTCTCTTTTGGGCTCTCTCTCTCTCCCCCCTCTCTTTTGCGCTCTCTCTCTCCCCCCCTCTCTTTTGAGCTCTCTCCCCCCTCTCTTTTGAGCTCTCTCCCCCCTCTCTTTTGTGCGCTCTCTCCCCCCTCTCTTTTGCGCTCTCTCTCTCCCCCCTCTCTTTTGCGCTCTCTCTCTCCCCCCTCTCTTTTGCGCTCTCTCCCCCCTCTCTTTTGCGCTCTCTCTCCCCCCTCTCTTTTGGGCTCTCTCTCTCCCCCTCTCTTTTGTGCTCTCTCCCCCCCTCTCTTTTGCGCTCTCTCTCCCCCCTCTCTTTTGCACTCTCTCTCTCCCCCCTCTCTTTTGCACTCTCTCTCCCCCCTCTCTTTTGCACTCTCTCTCCCCCCTCTCTTTTGCGCGCTCTCTCCCCCTCTCGTTTGCGCTCTCTCCCCCCTCTCTTTTGCGCTCTCTCTCTCCCCCTCTCTTTTGCGCTCTCTCCCCCTCTCTTTTGGGCTCTCTCTCCCCCTCTCTTTTGCACTCTCTCTCTCCCCCTCTCTTTTGCGCTCTCTCTCTCTCCCCCTCTCTTTTGCGCTCTCTCTCCCCCTCTCTTTTGCGCTCTCTCTCTCCCCCTCTCTTTTGCGCTCTCTCTCTCCCCCTCTCTTTTGCGCTCTCTCTCTCCCCCCGCTCTTTTGCGCTCTCTATCTCACCCCTCTCTTTTGCGCTCTCTCTCTCCCCCTCTCTTTTGTGCTCTCTCTCTCTCCCCCTCTCTTTTGCGCTGTCTCTCTCCCCCTCTCTTTTGAGCTCTCTCTCTCCCCCCTCTCTTTTGAGCTCTCTCTCTCCCCCCTCTCTTTTGAGCTCTCTCTCTCCCCCCTCTCTTTTGAGCTCTCTCTCTTCCCCCCTCTATTTTGCGCTCTCTCTCCCCCTCTCTTTTGCGCACTCTCTTCCCCCCTCTATTTTGCGCTCTCTCTCTCCCCCTCTCATTTGCGCTCTCTCCCCCCCTCTCTTTTGCATTCTCTCTCTCCACTCTCTTTTTTGCTCTATCTCTCCCCCTTCTCTTTTGAGCTCTCTCTCTCCCGCGCTCTCTCTCTCTCCCCCTCTCTTTTGCGCTCTCTCTCCCCCTCTTTTTTGCGCTCTCTCTCCCCCTCTCTTTTGCGCTCTCTCTCTCCCCCATCTCTTTTGCACTCTCTCTCCCCCATCTCTTTTGCGCTCTCTCTCCCCCATGGTGTGTTTGTCCTCGTGCTGTCTCTACTGCGCATGACATCTTCGGACAAACACACTTGGCCTTTTATTATATAGGATATACCTTTTTATATAATCATATAGAGACAGAGAGATTTTACCAAAATATCATATATATATATATATATATATATATATATATATATATATATATATATATATATATACATACATACATACATACATACATACATACATGTGAAACTCGAAAAATTTGAATATTGTGCAAAAGTTAATTTATTTCACTAATGCAACTTAAAGGGACACTGAACCCAATTTCTCCAACATAGGTGTGTCCGGTCCACGGCGTCATCCTTACTTGTGGGATATTCTCTTCCCCAACAGGAAATGGCAAAGAGCCCAGCAAAGCTGGTCACATGATCCCTCCTAGGCTCCGCCTTCCCCAGTCATTCTCTTTGCCGTTGTACAGGCAACATCTCCACGGAGATGGCTTAGAGTTTTTTAGTGTTTAACTGTAGTTTTTATTATTCAATCAAGAGTTTGTTATTTTAAAATAGTGCTGGTATGTACTATTTACTCTGAAACAGAAAAGAGATGAAGATTTCTGTTTGTAAGAGGAAAATGATTTTAGCAACCGTTACTAAAATCGATGGCTGTTCCACACAGGACTGTTGAGAGGAATTAACTTCAGTTGGGGGAACAGTGAGCAGACTTTTGCTGCTTGAGGTATGACACATTCTAACAAGACGATGTAATGCTGGAAGCTGTCATTTTCCCTATGGGATCCGGTAAGCCATTTTTATTACAGAAAGAAAAAAAAAAAAAAAGGGCTTCACAAGGGCTTTCTAAGACTGTAGACATTTTCTGGGCTAAATCGATTTATATTTTATACTCCATAGCCTTGAGGAATTATTTTAATCTTGGGAATTATGTAAAATAACCGGCAGGCACTGTATTGGACACCTTATTCTCTAGGGGCTTTCCCTAATCATAGGCAGAGTCTCATTTTCGCGCCTGTATTGCGCACTTGTTTTTGAGAAGCATGACATGCAGATGCATGTGTGAGGAGCTCTGATACATAGAAAAGACTTTCTGAAGGCGTCATTTGGTATCGTATTCCCCTTTGGGCTTGGTTGGGTCTCAGCAAAGCAGATACCAGGGACTGTAAAGGGGTTAAATATAAAAACGGCTCCGGTTCCGTTATTTTAAGGGTTAAAGCTTCCAAATTTGGTGTGCAATACTTTTAAGGCTTTAAGACACTGTGGTGAAATTTTGGTGAATTTTGAACAATTCCTTCATACTTTTTCGCAATTGCAGTAATAAAGTGTGTTCAGTTTAAAATTTAAAGTGACAGTAACGGTTTATTTTAAAACGTTTTTTGTACTTTGTTATCAAGTTTTTGCCTGTTTAATATGTCTGAACTACCAGATAGACTGTGTTCTGAATGTGGGGAAGCCAAGGTTCCTTCTCATTTAAATAGATGTGATTTATGTGACACAAAATTTAGAGAAAATGATGCCCAAGATGATTCCTCAAGTGAGGGGAGTAAGCATGGTACTGCATCATCCCCTCCTTCGTCTACACCAGTCTTGCCCACACAGGAGGCCCCTAGTACATCTAGCGCGCCAATACTCCTTACTATGCAACAATTAACGGCTGTAATGGATAATTCTATAAAAAACATTTTAGCCAAAATGCCCACTTATCAGCGAAAGCGCGACTGCTCTGTTTTAGAAAATACTGAAGAGCATGAGGACGCTGATGATATTGGTTCTGAAGGGCCCCTACACCAGTCTGAGGGGGCCAGGGAGGTTTTGTCTGAGGGAGAAATTTCAGATTCAGGGAAAATTTCTCAACAAGCTGAACCTGATGTGATTACATTTAAATTTAAATTGGAACATCTCCGCGCTCTGCTTAAGGAGGTGTTATCCACTCTGGATGATTGTGAGAATTTGGTCATTCCAGAGAAACTATGTAAAATGGACAAGTTCCTAGAGGTCCCGGGGCCCCCCGAAGCTTTTCCTATACCCAAGCGGGTGGCGGACATTGTAAATAAAGAATGGGAAAGGCCCGGTATACCTTTCGTCCCTCCCCCCATATTTAAAAAATTGTTTCCTATGGTCGACCCCAGAAAGGACTTATGGCAGACAGTCCCCAAGGTCGAGGGGGCGGTTTCTACTCTAAACAAACGCACCACTATACCCATAGAAGATAGTTGTGCTTTCAAAGATCCTATGGATAAAAGATTAGAAGGTTTGCTTAAAAAGATGTTTGTTCAGCAAGGTTACCTTCTACAACCAATTTCATGCATTGTTCCTGTCACTACAGCCGCGTGTTTCTGGTTCGATGAGCTAGAAAAGGCGATCAATAATAATTCTTCTTCTTATGAGGAGATTATGGACAGAATTCGTGCTCTCAAATTGGCTAATTCTTTCACCCTAGACGCCACTTTGCAATTGGCTAGGTTAGCGGCGAAAAATTCTGGTTTTGCTATTGTGGCGCGCAGAGCGCTTTGGTTAAAATCTTGGTCAGCGGATGCGTCTTCCAAGAACAAATTGCTTAACATTCCTTTCAAGGGGAAAACGCTGTTTGGCCCTGACTTGAAAGAGATTATCTCTGATATCACTGGGGGCAAGGGCCACGCCCTTCCTCAGGATAGGTCTTTCAAGGCCAAAAATAAACCTAATTTTCGTCCCTTTCGCAGAAACGGACCAGCCCCAAGTGCTACGTCCTCTAAGCAAGAGGGTAATACTTCTCAAGCCAAGCCAGCCTGGAGACCAATGCAAGGCTGGAACAAAGGAAAGCAGGCCAAGAAACCTGCCACTGCTACCAAGACAGCATGAGATGTTGGCCCCCGATCCGGGACCGGATCTGGTGGGGGGCAGACTCTCTCTCTTCGCTCAGGCTTGGGCAAGAGATGTTCTGGATCCTTGGGCGCTAGAAATAGTCTCCCAAGGTTATCTTCTGGAATTCAAGGGGCTTCCCCCAAGGGGGAGGTTCCACAGGTCTCAATTGTCTTCAGACCATATAAAAAAACAGGCATTCTTACATTTTGTAGAAGACCTGTTAAAAATGGGAGTGATTCATCCTGTTCCATTAGGAGAACAAGGGATGGGGTTCTACTCCAATCTGTTCGTAGTTCCCAAAAAAGAGGGAACATTCAGACCAATCTTAGATCTCAAGATCCTAAACAAGTTTCTCAAGGTTCCATCGTTCAAAATGGAAACCATTCGAACTATTCTTCCTTCCATCCAGGAAGGTCAATTCATGACCACGGTGGATTTAAAGGATGCGTATCTACATATTCCTATCCACAAGGAACATCATCGGTTCCTAAGGTTCGCATTCCTGGACAAGCATTACCAGTTTGTGGCACTTCCGTTCGGATTAGCCACTGCTCCAAGGATTTTCACAAAGGTACTAGGGTCCCTTCTAGCGGTGCTAAGACCAAGGGGCATTGCAGTAGTACCTTACTTGGACGACATTCTGATTCAAGCGTCGTCCCTTCCTCAAGCAAAGGCTCACACAGACATTGTCCTGGCCTTTCTCAGATCTCACGGGTGGAAAGTGAACGCAGAAAAAAGTTCTCTGTCTCCGTCAACAAGGGTTCCCTTCTTGGGAACAATCATAGACTCCTTAGAAATGAGGATTTTTCTGACAGAGGCCAGAAAATCAAAACTTCTGAACTCTTGTCAAATACTTCATTCTGTTCCTCTTCCTTCCATAGCGCAGTGCATGGAAGTAATAGGTTTGATGGTAGCGGCAATGGACATAGTTCCTTTTGCACGCATTCATCTAAGACCATTACAACTGTGCATGCTCAGTCAGTGGAATGGGGACTATACAGACTTGTCTCCGACGATACAAGTAAATCAGAGGACCAGAGATTCACTCCGCTGGTGGCTGTCCCTGGACAACCTGTCACAGGGGATGAGCTTCCGCAGACCAGAGTGGGTCATTGTCACGACCGACGCCAGTCTGGTGGGCTGGGGAGCGGTCTGGGGACCCCTGAAAGCTCAGGGTCTTTGGTCTCGGGAAGAATCTCTTCTACCGATAAATATTCTGGAACTGAGAGCGATACTCAATGCTCTCAAGGCTTGGCCTCAGCTAGCAAAGGCCAAGTTCATACGGTTTCAATCAGACAACATGACGACTGTTGCGTACATCAACCATCAGGGGGGAACAAGGAGTTCCCTGGCGATGGAAGAAGTGACCAAAATCATTCAATGGGCGGAGACTCACTCCTGCCACTTGTCTGCAATCCACATCCCAGGAGTGGAAAATTGGGAAGCGGATTTTCTGAGTCGTCAGACATTTCATCCGGGGGAGTGGGAACTCCATCCGGAAATCTTTGCCCAAATTACTCAATTGTGGGGCATTCCAGACATGGATCTGATGGCCTCTCGTCAGAACTTCAAGGTTCCTTGCTACGGGTCCAGATCCAGGGATCCCAAGGCGACTCTAGTAGATGCACTAGTAACACCTTGGACCTTCAAACTAGCTTATGTATTCCCGCCGTTTCCTCTCATCCCCAGGCTGGTAGCCAGGATCAATCAGGAGAGGGCATCGGTGATCTTGATAGCTCCTGCGTGGCCACGCAGGACTTGGTATGCAGACCTGGTGAATATGTCATCGGCTCCACCATGGAAGCTACCTTTGAGACGAGACCTTCTTGTTCAAGGTCCGTTCGAACATCCGAATCTGGTCTCACTCCAACTGACTGCTTGGAGATTGAACGCTTGATCTTATCACAAAATATGGAAAAAATATATCTGTTGGTGTGAATCTAAAGGATTCCCTTGGGACAAGGTAAAAATTCCTAAGATTCTATCCTTTCTTCAAGAAGGTTTGGAGAAAGGATTATCTGCAAGTTCTTTGAAGGGACAGATTTCTGCCTTGTCTGTGTTACTTCACAAAAAGCTGGCAGCTGTGCCAGATGTTCAAGCCTTTGTTCAGGCTCTGGTTAGAATCAAGCCTGTTTACAAACCTTTGACTCCTCCTTGGAGTCTCAATTTAGTTCTTTCAGTTCTTCAGGGGGTTCCGTTTGAACCCTTACATTCCGTTGATATTAAGTTATTATCTTGGAAAGTTTTGTTTTTGGTTGCAATTTCTTCTGCTAGAAGAGTCTCAGAATTATGTGCTCTGCAGTGTTCTCCTCCTTATCTGGTGTTCCATGCAGATAAGGTGGTTTTGCGTACTAAACCTGGTTTTCTTCCGAAAGTTGTTTCTAACAAAAACATTAACCAGGAGATAGTCGTGCCTTCTTTGTGTCCGAATCCAGTTTCAAAGAAGGAACGTTTGTTGCACAATTTGGATGTAGTTCGTGCTCTAAAATTCTATTTAGATGCTACAAAGGATTTTAGACAAACATCTTCCTTGTTTGTTGTTTATTCTGGTAAAAGGAGAGGTCAAAAAGCAACTTCTACCTCTCTCTCTTTTTGGATTAAAAGCATCATCAGATTGGCTTACGAGACTGCCGGACGGCAGCCTCCTGAAAGAATCACAGCTCATTCCACTAGGGCTGTGGCTTCCACATGGGCCTTCAAGAACGAGGCTTCTGTTGATCAGATATGTAAGGCAGCGACTTGGTCTTCACTGCACACTTTTACTAAATTTTACAAGTTTGATACTTTTGCTTCTTCTGAGGCTATTTTTGGGAGAAAGGTTTTGCAAGCCGTGGTGCCTTCCATCTAGGTGACCTGATTTGCTCCCTCCCTTCATCCGTGTCCTAAAGCTTTGGTATTGGTTCCCACAAGTAAGGATGACGCCGTGGACCGGACACACCTATGTTGGAGAAAACAGAATTTATGTTTACCTGATAAATTACTTTCTCCAACGGTGTGTCCGGTCCACGGCCCGCCCTGGTTTTTTAATCAGGTCTGATAATTTATTTTCTTTAACTACAGTCACCACGGTATCATATGGTTTCTCCTATGCAAATATTCCTCCTTTACGTCGGTCGAATGACTGGGGAAGGCGGAGCCTAGGAGGGATCATGTGACCAGCTTTGCTGGGCTCTTTGCCATTTCCTGTTGGGGAAGAGAATATCCCACAAGTAAGGATGACGCCGTGGACCGGACACACCGTTGGAGAAAGTAATTTATCAGGTAAACATAAATTCTGTTTTTTTTCTTTCATGATTCAAATAGAGCATGCAATTTTAAGCAACTTTCTAATTTACTTCTGTTATCAATTTCTCTTCGTTCTTTTGCTATCTTTATTTGAAAAAGAAGGCATCTAAGCTAAGGAGCCAGCAAATTTTTGGTTTAGAACCATTTTTATTGGTGCTGTCCAATCAGCAAGGACAACCCAGGTTGTTCACCAAAAATGGGCCGGCATCTAAACTTACATTCTTACTTTTCAAATAAGCATACCAAGAGAGTGAAGACAATTTGTTAATAGGAGTAAATTAGAAAGTTGCTTAAAATTGCATTATCTATCTTAATCACGAAATAAAAAAATGTGGGTTCAGTGTCCCTTTAAAAGGTTAAACTAATATATGAGATAGACTCATTACATGCAAAGCAAGATAGTTCAAGCCGTGATTTGTCATAATTGTGATGATTATGGCTTACAGCTCATGAAAACCCCAAATCCACAATCTCAGAAAATTAGAATATTGTGAAAATGTGCAATATTCTAGGCTCAAAGTGTACCACTCTAATCAGCTAATTAAGCCATAACACCTGCAAAGGGTTCCTGAGCCTTTAAATGGTATCTCAGTCTGGTTCAGTAGGAATCACAATCATGGGAAAGACTGCTGACCTGACAGTTGTGCAGAAAACCATCATTGACACCCTCCATAAGGAGGGAAAGCCTTAAAGTGCTGTATCAAAGCACATTAATAGAAAGTTATGTGGAAGGGAAAAGTATGGAAGAAAAAGGTGCACAAGCAGCAGGGATGACCGCAGCCTGGAGAGGATTGTCAGGAAAAGGCCATTCAAAAGTGTTGGGGACTTTCACAAGGGAGTGGACTGAGGCTGGAGTCAGTGCATCAAGAGCCACCACACACAGACGGATCCTGGACATGGGCTTCAAATATCGTATTCCTCTTGTCAAGCCACTCCTGAACAACAAACAACGTCGGAAGCGTCTTACCTGGGCTAAAGAAAATCAGACCTTGTCTGTTACTCAGTGGTCCTCTTTTCTGTTAAGAGAAAATTTTGCATCTCATTTGGAAACCAAGGACCCAGAGTATGGAGGAAGAATGGAGAGGCACACACTGCAAGATGCTTGAAGTCCAGTGTGAAGTTTCCACAGTCTGTGTTGATTTGGGGAGCCATGTCATCTGCTGGTGTTGATCCACTGTGCTTCATTAAGTCCAGGGTCAACGCAGCCGTCTACCAGCAGATTTTGGAGCACCTCATGCTTCCTTCCGCAGACGAGCTCTATTGGGATGCTGACTTCATTTTCCAGCAGGCACCTGCCCACACTGCCAAAAGCACCAAAACCTGGTTTAATGACCGTGGGATTACTATGCTTGATTGGCCAGCAAACTCGCCTGACCTGAACCCCATAGAGAATCTATGGGGCATTACCAAGAAAAAGATGAGAGACATGAGACTAAACAATGTAGAAGAGCTGAAGGCCACTATTGAAGCATCCTGGTCTTCCATAACACCTCAGCAGTGCCACAGGCTGATAGCTTCCATGCCATGCCGCATTGAGGCAGTAATTGCTGCAAAAGTGGCCCAAAGCAAGTACTGAGTACATACAGTATGCATGCTTATACTTTTCAGAGGTCCGATATTGTTCTATGTACAATCCTTGTTTTATTGATTGCATGTAATTTTCTAATTTTCTGAGATTGTGGATTTGGGGTTTTCATGAGTTGTAAGCCATAATCATCACAATTATGACAAATCACGGCTTGACCTATCTTGCTTTGCATGTAATGAGTCTATCTCATATATTTTTTGCACGATATTCTAATTTTTCGAGTTTCACCTGTGTGTGTGTGTGTGTGTATATATATATATATATATATATATATATATATATATATATATATATATATGCAAATATGTATTTATGAATAAATAGAACATAATCTATGTGAAATATTAATATTTTCATGGGTTAGAGCACTTGAGAATATATGATCGGGTTTGCACGCGAGTAGGGTTTTCATTCCTAAGATAGGGAGAGTCCATGGCTTCATTCCTTACTGTTGGGAAATATAACACCTGGCCACCAGGAGGAGGCAAAGACACCCCAGCCAAAGGCTTAAATATCCCTCTCACTTCCTCATTACCCCAGTCATTCTTTGCCTTTTGTCACGTTAACAGGTGGCAGAGAAGTGTCAGAAGATTCGGAGAGTCCTGAAAAAGGGTATCTGCCCTTCGAGATAGGACTGGAGTTTTAAGTAGTCATGTCAACCTCTCAGTGAGAGTATTGATGAAAGTTAGAGTCTGGAGATGAAGAGAAAGTTTTTCTGGGAAACCATCCAGACTACTGCTAACAACTCCTAAGCAATCAGTGTTGACGAATTTCACTGTCCGCTTACTCTAACTCAAGTCCATGTCAGGAGCGCTGCTATAAGACTATCACACTTGAAAGGCTGTGTTCTGTTCCACAGCATGGATCCTGGAGGTAAGATCGTTTAAATTTTTACACATAAAACGCTATAACAGGATCACAGTGTGGCTCCTTTATACCTTGATAGGATTCAGGGTTAATATCCTCTGAAGGTGGTTTATTGAACAGTTGGGGTTAATTAATCATTGTATTAATTATTTACATGCTGCTTTGTGTGATTTTTTTCCTAGGCTGATAGACTGTATGTTTTTGGCTGGAACAAACCAGTTTCACTTTAAAGTTTCACTTTCGTTTTTTAAAGTGTTTCATAGCTCCTATTATTTGCTGTACTTGTAACATCAGGGGAAGTACTGTCTTGCACCGGGTGTGGTCTATCTTAATTTCCTCCATTACGGCTGAGACTTGAACCTGAGGAGAGCGTTTTCTTTGTTAACTGTCAGGGTCTAGGAGGTGGTGAGTGTCCCAGCCATTGGGAGTATAAAGGTGCAGTTTTCTATAATAAAAAAACATTTTTATTTGTGTCGTCCTGTGGGTATAACCTGAGCTATTGAGGATTCCGACATGTTAGAAGGTACTCCTTCTATACTAAATCATACCTGTTTAAATTGTGAGCAGGCCGAGGTTTTCCCACCCACTCAATTATGTTCCACATGCCTTAACACTGTTATAAAGTCTAAGAATTGAGACAAGCCTGCTAAGGCTCTTAGTCCCTCTGAGCTGTCTACCTCTCAGGACTCGGCCTCCCGTGAGATTACTACCCTTGCTACATTATCCACTCCACATGCAGTTCCACGTAGCACATCTAATCCTCCATCCGGGGCCTTCTTCCTGTGGACTTTGCAGCCCAGTTACAAACGGCGGTGTCTGCGGCCCTCGCTCTAACAAACACAAGAGAAAGCTAAACATAGCTCTCCTGACCTGGAGTCATCTAAATATCTATCGGATTTAGCTATTATGTCCGAGTTATCCGATGATAAGTTAACCTCTGTAGCTTCAGAGGGTGAACTTTCTGGGTCGGAGTCCTTAGCGTCTAAGCCTCCTGCTGCGGAGGAACTGTCCTTTAGATTTAAAATTGAGCACTTGCGTGTTTTATTATAGTAAGTTCTGTCTACGTTAGAGGTTGCAGAGGCCGTGCTGCCTGAAGAACCTATGATACCTAAATTAGACAGAGTTTATGAAGACAGGAAAGTTCCTTTGACTTTTCTTGTGCCGGTTAAGATGGCGAACATTATTAAGAATGAATGGGAAAGAGTTGGTTCTTCCTTTTCCCCCTCGTCTACTTTTAAAAAGTTATTCCCGGTCCCAGACTCTTAACTGGATTTGTGGGGCTCCATTCCCAAGGTGGATGTTGCTATCTCTACGCTTGCTAAACAAACTACTATACCTCTTGAGGATAGTTCTTCGTTCAGAGAGCCGATGGATAAGAAAATAGAAACCTTTCTGAGAAAGATGTTTCAACATACAGAATTTTTGCTTCAACCGGTGGCTGCAGTTGCCAGAGCGCCTACCTACTGATGCTACTCTTTGTCGAAACTCATTGAGGTAGCGTCTCCCCTCAAGGATATTCAAGATAGAATTAAAGCTCTGAGAATTGCTTATTCTTTTATCTGTGATGCGAACATGCAAATTATTCACCTAAATGCAAAGGCCTCTGGCTTTGCGGTCCTAGCCCGCCGGGTGCTCTGGTTGAAGTCTTGGTCTGCAGATATGACTTCTAAGTCCAGACTCCTTTCTCTTACATTAAAGGGAATGATTTTATTTGGTTCAGGCCTGGACTCCATTATTTCTATGGTCACCAGAGGCAAGGGTGCCTTCCTACCACAAGATAAGAAGAACAAGTCTAAGGGACGACACTCTTCTAATTTTCTTTCTGACAAAGCCCAACGACTAAAATTCTCCTCCAAGCCCGAGCAACCCAAGAGTACTTGGAAGCCGGCTCAGTCCTGGAATAAGTCCAAGCAGAATAATAAGCCAGCCGAAAACAAAACGGCATGAAGGGACGGCCCCCGATCGGGGATCAAATCATGTAGGGGGGCAGACCGTCTCTTTTTTTTTTTTTAGACGCCTAGTTCAAGGACGTACAGGATCCATGCGTCCTGGAGGTGGTATCTCAGGGATACAAGATAGGCTTCAAATCTTATCCCCCCAAGGAGCTGATTCCTTCTCTTGAATCTGTCTACCAGACCAGAAAAGAGGGATGCCTTTCTAGGGTGCGTTCGGTATCTATCCTCTTTAGGAGTTGTTGTCCTGGTGCCTATCAAAGAAAGAGGTTTGGGGTTTTATTCAAACCTCTTTGTGGTCCCAGAGAAGGAGGGAACTTTCTGCCCAATTCTGGACCTAAAGTGCTTAAACAAATTTCTCTTGTTAAGTGTAGTCAGTCCACGGGTCATCCATTACTTATGGAATATATCTCTAACAGGAAGCTGCAAGAGGATCACCCAGCAGAGCTTGCTACATAGCTCCTCCCCTCACATGTCATATTCAGTCATTCTCTTGCAGCCTAACTAGATAGGTCGCTGTGAGAGGTCTGTGGTGTTTTTTAACTTAGTTTATTTCTACAATCAAAAGTTTGTTATTTTAAATGGCACCGGAGTGTGCTGTTTATTCTCAGGCAGCATTAGAAGAAGAATCTGCCTGCGTTTTCTATGATCTTAGCAGACGTAACTAAGATCCACTGGCTGTTCTCATCTGAGGAGTGAGGTAACTTCAGAGAAGGGGAATAGCATGCAGGGCCCCCCTGCAAATGAGGTATGTGCAGTAATTATTTTTCTGAGGAATGGAATTGACTGAGAAAATACTGCTGATACCAATGTAAAGTAAGTTCAGCCTTAAATGCAGTGATAGCGACTGGTATTAGGCTGATGAGTGTGTGTACACTGAATGTATTTTTCTAAGGAATGGAATTGACTCTGAAAATACTGTTAATACTGAAATAATGTATGAGCCTTAACTGCAGTAAAAGCGACTGGTAGCAGGCTTATTAATAACAATTCATAACTTTTCAAATGTATGTTTAAAACGTTTACTGGCATGTTAATCGTTTTTTGTGAGGTACTTGGTGATAAAAGTTATTGGGGCATGATTTTTACCACATGGTCATCTTTGTTTTCTGCATAGAAACAGTTTTCTGAGCTTCCCCACTGTTGTAATATGAGTGGGAGGGGCCTATTTTAGCGCTTTTTTGCGCAGTAAAAATTCAGTCACAATCTGTCTACTTCATCCTCCATGATCCAGATCGTCTCTAGAGAGCTCAGGGGTCTTCAAAATTCATTTTGAGGGAGGTAATCAGTCACAGAGACCTGTGACAGTGTGTTTTGACTGTGAGAAAAACGTTAATTATTAAATTGTTAATCCGTTTTTGGGTATTAAGGGGTTAATCATCCATTTGCTGGTGGGTGCAATCCTTTGCTAACTTAATACATTTACTGTGAAAAATTGGTTGCTATAACTATTTTGGTTCATTGTTATTTCAACTGTGACAGCTTTTTGTGCTTCTTAAAGGCACAGTAGCGTTTTTTATATTGCTTGTAAATTTATTTAGAAAAGTATTCCAAGCTTGCTAGTCTCATTGCTAGTCTGTTTAAACATGTCTGACACAGATGAATCTCTTTGTTCACTATGTTTAAAGGCCAATGTGGAGCCCAATAGAAATTTATGTACTAATTGCATTGATGCTACTTTAAATAAAAGTCAATCTTTACATGTAAAGAAATTATCACCAGACAACGAGGGGGAAGTTATGCCGACTAACTCTCCTCACGTGTCAGTACCTTCGCCTCCCGCTCAGGAGGTGCGTGATTTTGTGGCGCCAAGTACATCAGGGAGGCCCTTACAAATCACTGTGCAAGACATGGCTACTGTTATGACAGAAGTATTATCTAAATTGCCAGAATTAAGAGGCAAGCGCGATAGCTCTGGGTTAAGGACAGAGCGCGCGGATGAGGTGAGAGCCATGTCAGATACTGCGTCACAGTTTGCAGAACGTGAAGACGGAGAGCTTCATTCTGTGGGTGACGGATCTGATCCAGGGAGACTGGATTCAGAGATTTCTAATTTTAAATTTAAGCTTGAGAACCTCCGCATATTGCTAGGGGAGGTATTAGCGGCTCTGAATGATTGTAACACGGTTGCAATTCCAGAAAAATTATGTAGGTTGGATAGATACTATGCGGTACCGGTGTGTACTGACGTGTTTCCTATACCTAAAAGGCTTACAGAGATTATTAGCAAGGAGTGGGATAGACCTGGTGTGCCCTTTCCCCCTCCTCCCATATTTAGGAAAATGTTTCCTATAGACGCCACCACACGAGACTTATGGCAGACGGTCCCTAAGGTGGAGGGAGCAGTTTCTACTTTAGCTAAGCGTACCACTATCCCGGTGGAGGATAGTTGTGCCTTTTCAGATCCAATGGATAAGAAATTAGAGGGTTACCTTAAGAAAATGTTTGTTCAACAAGGTTTTATCTTACAGCCCCTTGCATGCATTGCGCCTGTCACTGCTGCGGCGGCATTCTGGTTTGAGTCTCTGGAAGAGGCCATTCGCACAGCTCCATTGGATGAAATTATGAACAAGCTTAAAGCACTTAAGCTAGCTAACGCATTTGTTTCTGATGCCGTCGTACATTTAACCAAACTTACGGCTAAGAACTCCGGATTCGCCATCCAAGCGCGCAGAGCGCTATGGCTTAAATCTTGGTCAGCTGACGTGACTTCTAAATCTAAATTGCTTAATATTCCTTTCAAAGGGCAGACCTTATTCGGGCCCGGCTTGAAAGAAATTATAGCTGACATTACGGGAGGTAAGGGCCATGCTCTACCTCAGGACAGGGCCAAATCAAAGGCCAAACAGTCTAATTTTCGTGCCTTTCGTAACTTCAAGGCTGGAGCAGCATCAACTTCCTCCGCTCCAAAACAGGAAGGAGCTGTTGCTCGTTACAGGCAGGGCTGGAAAGTTAACCAGTCCTGGAACAAGGGCAAGCAGGCCAAGAAACCTGCTGCTGCCCCCAAGACAGCATGAAGAGAGGGCCCCCTATCCGAAAACGGATCTAGTGGGGGGCAGACTTTCTCTCTTCGCCCAGGTTGGGCAAGAGATGTCCAGGATCCCTGGGCGTTGGAGATCATATCTCAGGGATATCTCCTGGACTTCAAAGCTTCTCCTCCACGAGGGAGATTTCATCTTTCAAGGTTATCAGCAAACCAAATAAAGAAAGAGGCGTTTCTACGCTGTGTACAAGACCTTTTACTAATGGGGGTGATCCACCCAGTTCCGCGGACGGAACACGGGCAGGGATTCTATTCAAATCTATTTGTGGTTCCCAAGAAAGAGGGAACCTTCAGACCAATCTTGGACTTAAAAATCCTAAACAAATTTCTAAGAGTTCCATCATTCAAAATGGAAACTATTCGAACCATCCTTCCCATGATCCAAGAGGGTCAGTACATGACCACAGTGGATTTAAAGAATGCCTACCTTCACATACCGATTCACAAGGATCATTATCGGTACCTAAGATTTGCTTTCCTAGACAGGCATTACCAGTTTGTAGCTCTTCCCTTCGGATTAGCTACGGCTCCAAGAATCTTTACAAAAGTTCTGGGCTCACTTCTGGCGGTACTAAGACCGCGAGGCATAGTGGTGACTCCGTACCTAGACGACATTCTGATACAAGCGTCAAGTTTTCAAACTGCCAAGTCTCATACAGAGATAGTTCTGGCATTTCTGAGGTCGCATGGGTGGAAGGTGAACGTGGAAAAGAGTTCTCTATTACCACTTACAAGAGTTCCCTTTCTAGGGACTCATAGATTCTGTAGAGATGAAAATTTACCTGACAGAGGCCAGGTTATCAAAACTTCTAAATGCTTGCCGTGTCCTTCATTCCATTCCACACCCGTCAGTAGCTCAGTGCATGGAAGTAATCGGCTTAATGGTAGCGGCAATGGACATAGTACCATTTGCGCGCCTGCATCTCAGACCGCTGCAATTGTGGATGCTAAGTCAGTGGAACGGGGATTACTCAGATTTGTGCTCCCTACTAAGTCTGGATCAAGAGACCAGAGATTCTCTTCTATGGTGGCTCTCTCGGCCACATCTGTCCAAGGGGATGACCTTTCGCAGGCCAGATTGGACGATTGTAACAACAGACGCCAGCCTTCTAGGCTGGGGCGCAGTCTGGAACTCCCTGAAAGCTCAGGGATTATGGACTCAGGAGGAGAAACTCCTCCCAATAAATATTCTGGAATTAAGAGCAATATTCAATGCTCTCCTAGCTTGGCCTCAGTTAGCAACTCTGAGGTTCATCAGATTTCAGTCGGACAACATCACGACTGTGGCTTACATCAACCATCAAGGGGGAACCAGAAGTTCCCTAGCGATGTTGGAAGTCTCAAAGATAATTCGCTGGGCAGAGTCTCACTCTTGCCACCTGTCAGCGATTTACATCCCAGGCGTAGAGAACTGGGAGGCGGATTTTCTAAGTCGCCAGACTTTTCATCCGGGGGAGTGGGAACTTCATCCGGAGGTCTTTGCTCAACTGATTCTTCATTGGGGCAAACCAGATCTGGATCTCATGGCGTCTCGCCAGAACGCCAAGCTTCCTTGTTACGGATCCAGGTCCAGGGACCCGGGAGCGGTGCTGATAGATGCTCTGACAGCCCCTTGGGTCTTCAACATGGCTTATGTGTTTCCACCATTCCCGATGCTTCCTCGTTTGATTGCCAAGATCAAACAGGAGAGAGCTTCGGTGATTCTGATAGCGCCTGCGTGGCCACGCAGGACCTGGTATGCAGACCTAGTGGACATGTCGTCCTGTCCACCGTGGTCTCTACCTGTGAGACAGGACCTTCTAATTCAGGGTCCTTTCAAACATCCAAATCTAATTTCTCTGAGGCTGACTGCATGGAGATTGAACGCTTGATTCTATCAAAGCGTGGCTTCTCGGAGTCGGTTATTGATACCTTAATACAGGCTAGGAAGCCTGTTACCAGAAAAAATTACCATAAGATATGGCGTAAATATTTATATTGGTGCGAATCCAAGAGTTACTCATGGAGTAAGGTTAGGATTCCTAGGATATTGTCCTTTCTACAAGAGGGTTTAGAAAAGGGCTTATCTGCTAGTTCGTTAAAGGGACAGATTTCTGCTCTGTCTATTCTTCTACACAAACGTCTGGCTGAAGTTCCAGACGTTCAGGTTTTTTGTCAGGCTTTAACTAGGATTAAGCCTGTGTTTAAGACTGTTGCTCCGCCGTGGAGCTTAAACTTAGTTCTTAACGTTCTTCAAGGCGTTCCATTTGAACCCCTTCATTCCATTGATATTAAGCTGTTATCCTGGAAGGTTTTGTTTTTGATGGCTATTTCCTCGGCTCGAAGAGTCTCTGAGTTATCTGCCTTACATTGTGATTCTCCTTATCTGATTTTTCATTCAGACAAGGTAGTTCTGCGTACTAAACCTGGGTTCTTACCTAAGGTAGTTACTAACAGGAATATCAATCAAGAGATTGTTGTTCCATCACTGTGTCCTAACCCTTCTTCAAAGAAGGAACGACTTTTGCATAATTTGGACGTAGTCCGTGCCCTGAAGTTCTATTTGCAGGCAACTAAAGATTTTCGTCAAACTTCTTCCCTGTTTGTCGTTTACTCTGGACAGAGAAGAGGTCAAAAGGCTTCGGCTACCTCTCTCTCTTTTTGGCTTCGTAGCATAATACGTTTGGACAGCAGCCTCCTGAAAGGATTACAGCTCATTCTACTAGAGCTGTGGCTTCCACCTGGGCCTTTAAAAATGAGGCCTCTGTTGAACAGATTTGCAAGGCTGCGACTTGGTCTTCGCTTCACACCTTTTCAAAATTTTACAAATTTGACACTTTTGCTTCTTCGGAGGCTATTTTTGGGAGAAAGGTACTTCAGGCAGTGGTTCCTTCTGTTTAATGTTCCTGCCTTGTCCCTCCCTTCATCCGTGTACTTTAGCTTTGGTATTGGTATTCCATAAGTAATGGATGACCCGTGGACTGACTACACTTAACAAGAGAAAACATAATTTATGCTTACCTGATAAATTTATTTCTCTTGTAGTGTAGTCAGTCCACGGCCCGCCCTGTCTTTAAGGCAGACCTAAATTTTAATTAAACTCCAGTCACCACTGCACCCTATGGTTTCTCCTTTCTCGTCTGCTTTGGTCGAATGACTGAATATGACATGTGAGGGGAGGAGCTATGTAGCAAGCTCTGCTGGGTGATCCTCTTGCAGCTTCCTGTTAGGAAGAGATATATTCCATAAGTAATGGATGACCCGTGGACTGACTACACTACAAGAGAAATAAATTTATCAGGTAAGCATAAATTATGTTTTCTCAGTGTCCCTTCCTTCAAGATGGAGACGATAAGGTCCATCCTTCCTTTATTCAGGAAGGCTAGTTTATGACCTCTATAGATCTGAGGTACGCTTATCTTCATGTTCCAATCTACAGGGAACACTTTCAGTTCCTGAGGTTTGCATTCCTGGACCAGCACTTCCAGCTCATTGCCCTTCCGTTTGGCTAAACTACTGCTCCAAGAATCTTTACAAAGGTTCTGGGGGCTCTTCTAGCCGTTGCCAATAGTATTGCAGTAGACCCATACTTAGACGATATTCTGGTGCAAGCACCATCCTTTCATTTTGCTGAAGAATTCTCGGAGTCCCTTCTCAGTCTTCTTTCGATCACATGGATGGAAGATAAACTTGGGAAAGAGTTCTCTTTGCCCAAGTACCAGGGTGGAATTCCTGGGTACTATAATAGAATCCATATACATGAGGATATTTCTAACAGACCAGAGACGGTGCAAGCTAACTTCGGCATGTCTTGCCCTCCGACCTCCTTGAGTCCCTCTGTGGCTCAGTGTATGGAGGTGATTGGTCTCATGGTGTCCTTCATGGACATCATTCCTTTTGCCAGGTTCCGTTTCATCTTTACAATTGTGCATGCTGAGGCAGTGGAACGGCAATCATTCAGATCTGTCTCAACAGATTGTATTAGACAGACGGTCGAGAGAATCGCTCTCTTCGTGGCTCTGTCCAGATCATCTGTCCCGAGGGACATGCTTCTTAAGACCATCCTGGGAGATTGTGACTACGGACACAAGCCTATCCGGATGGGGAGCTGTTTGGGGTGCCAGGAAGGCACAGGGGTTGTGGACTCAGGAGTCCTCCCTCCCGATCAATATTTTGGAACTATGGGCAATCTTCAAGGCCTTGTAGGCTTGGCCACTTGTGGGTTCATCCTAGTTTATCAGATTCCAATCAGAAAATATAACCTTGGTGGCTTACATCAACCATCGGGGGGGAACGAGAAGTTTATTGGTGATGAAGGAAGTATCTCAGATTCTGGAGTGGGCGGAGGCCCACAGCTGTTTGCTGTCAGTGATCCACATTCCGGGTGTTGACAACTGGGAGGCGGATTTTCTCAGCAGGCAATTTTTCCATTCAGGGGAATGGTCTCTCCATCTCGAGGTGTTTGCAGAGATATGCAGCAAGTGGGGGATGCTAGAGATGGATATCATGGCGTCCCGTCTCAATACCAAGCTACCCAAGTACGGGTCGAGGTCCAGGGATCCCCAAGCGGATCTAATAGATGCACTAGCAGTGCCCTGGAGGGTCAAACTCCTATATCTTTTCCCTCCATTACCGCTTATTCCTCGAGTGGTGGCCCGCATCAAGCAGGAGCGGGTATCGGTAATCCTGATTGCTCCATCGTGGCCGCAAAGGACGTGGTTCACGGATTTAGTGGGGATGTCCTCATCTCCTCCGTGGAAGTTACCTTGTCGCAGAGAGACCTGCTGATACAAGGTCCATTTGTTCATCAAAATCTAGATTCTCTGAGGCTGACTGCATGGAGAGTGAATGCTTAGTCTTAGCCAAGAGAGGTTTCTCTGAGAGTGTCATTGATACTCTTATTGAAGCTCGTAAACCAGGTACTCAGCTTATCTACCACAAGGTGTGGAGGACCTACTTATTCTGGTGTGAAGAGCATGGTTTTTCCTGACACAGAGTTAAGGTTGCCAGAATCTTATCTTTTCTCCAGGATGGACTGGAGAAGGTCCTTTCTGCTAGTTCCCTGAGGTGGACAGATTTCGGCCCTGTCTGTTTTATTGCACAAGAGACTGGCTGAGTTTCCAGACATGCAGTCATTTTTTTTAAGGCTCTGATTAGGATCAGACCTGTGTTTAGATCTGGGGCTCCTCCATGGAGCCTAAATCTTGTTGTTCGGGTTTTGTAACAGGTTCTGTTTGAGCCTCTGCATTCTGTTGACATAAAATTGTTATCTTGGAAGGTTTTTTATTGGCTATTGCCTCTGCGCGCAGAGTTTCTGAGATCTGTGCTTTGCAATGTGAGCCCCATATCTGATTTTTTCTTGCAGATAAGGCAGTTTTACGTACTAAATTAGGTTTTCTTCTTAAAGGGACAGTCTACACCAGAATTATTGTTGTTTTAAAAGATAGATAATCCCTTGTTTACCCATTCCCTAGTTTTGCATAACCAACACAGTTATATTTATATATTTTTTACCTCTGTGATTATCTTGTATCTAAGCCTCTGCAGACTGTCCCTTTATTTGTTCTTTTGACAGACTTGCAGTTTAGCCAATCAGTGATGGCTCCCAGGTAACTTCACGTGCACAAGCACAGTTTTTTCTATATGAAAAACATGAACTAACACCCTCTAGTGGTGAAAAACCTGTTAAAATGCATTCTTAAGAGGCGGCCTTCACGGTCTAAGAAATTAGCATATGAACCTTCTTTCAACTAAGAATACCAAGAGAACAAAGAAAATTTGGTGATAAAAGTAAATTGGAAAATTGTTTAAAATTACATGCCCTATCTGAATCATGAAAGTTTTTTTGGACTAGACTGTACCTTTAAGGTTGTGTCAGATGGCAACATCAATCAGGAGATTGTTGGTCCTTCCTTGTGTCCTAATCCTTCTTCATTGAAGGAACGCTTACTTCACAATTTGGATGTGGTTCTTCAGGCTACTAAGGAGTTTAGACAATCTTCCTCTTTGTTGTCTATTCGGGGAAGCGCAAGGGGCAGAAGGCTACTTCGACTAACCTATCTTTTTGGTTAAGGAGTGTCATCCACTTAGCTTACGAGACAGCGGGACATTGTCCTCCTGAGAGGATAACGGCTCATTCCACTAGAGCAGTGACTTCCTCTTGGGCCTTTAAGAATGAGACCTCTATGGATCAGATTTGTAAGGCGGCTACCTGGTCCTCCTTACATACTTTTTCAAAATTTTACAAGCTTGACGTTTTTGCTTCGGTTGAAGCAGCATTCAATAGAAAAGTTTTGCAGGCTGTGGTGTCCTCAGAATAGGTTCCGCCTCTTCCTTTTTGTTCCCTCCCGTTATTCATTCAGTGTCCTCTGGAGCTTGGGTATAGTTTTCCCAACATTAAGGAATGAAGCAGTGGACTCTCCCTATCTTTGGAAGGAAAACGTAATTTATGCTTACCAGATAAATTCCTTTCCTTCCGGATAGGGAGAGTCCACAACCCCCGCCCGTTTTTTCTCGTCTATGGGCAGCCCATATTATTTATTTTATTCTTCTGGCACCATTTATACCCTAATGTTTCTCCTACTTTTCCTTGTTCCCTCTGCATAATGACTGGGATAAAGAGGAAGTGGGAGGGATATTTAAGCCTTTGGCTGGGGTGTCTTTGCCTCTTCCTGGTGGCCAGGTGTTGTATTTCCCAACAGTAAGGAATGAAGCCATGAACTCTCTCTATCTGGAAGGAAAGGAATTTATATGGTAAGCATTAATTTATGTTTTCTTTAATAGCTTTTTTTATTATTTAGAATGGCAAAGTCAAGATCAAGGTCCCCACGATGGAAACACAGGTAAAAAGCCCCCCAAGATTATACCTATTTGTTCTATTGTATTTTTGTTTACAGCTATTTAGATACCAGAGATTATTATTGTACATCATACTATATTAAGTGATCATATTTTCTTTGTTTTCTCTTATGTATATAGTGGGTAGATAACTGAACAGTAGGAATTCCTTTTTCTATTTCACTTGAAATCACAAATACCAGAATAAAGTCTACTTCAGTCTACTCTAGAATTTTTATTGTTTAAAAAGATTGATATTTCCTATATTAATAATTGCCTAGTTTTGCATAACCAACACGGTTATAGTAATATACTTTTTACTGTCAAAATGCACTGAGATAATAGGCAGTTTTTACGCTTTAGAAATTGGTTTGGGCCTACTTAGGTTTAGTTTTCAAAAATGAATACCAAGAGAACAAAGCAAATTTAATGATAAAAGTAAATTGGAAAGTTGTTTCAAATTGCATGCCCTATCTAAATCATGAAAGTTTAATTTTGACTAGACTATTCCTTTAACTTTGTATTCTGAAGTTTCCTTGCACATTAAATGGACAGTTGATGTAAAAACTAATTTTGGTGATTTGAATAGAATGTCATTTTAAACAACCTTCCCATTTACTTCTGTTATCAAATTTGCTTTGTTCAATGGCTTACTCTGTTGAAGAGCATACCTAGGTAGGCCCAGAAACAGCAGTGCACTACTGGGAACTAGCTGGTTATTGGTGGCTGCACATATATTCCTCTTGTCATTGCTTACCAGATGTGTTTAATTAGCTCCCAGTAGTGACATAAACATTTAGAGAATCAGGCCTCTAGTGACACATTTTACAATTAAATTCCTTGAAGCTGATGAGAGTAAAATTGGAAATATAATCAAATATATAACAGGATTTCTTCCAAATATACAGTTCAAACTAATAAGAGTTTGTCCAAAATATGGCGGCATTATAAATATAAATATATATAAAATGTATAGGGACGTTAAACTGCTGGGTACAACTACAATAGTGTGATTACTACTCATCATGTTAATGGTTTTTATCCTGTCCTTCCAGATCTCTTCAAATCTATTCTCTTATTTTAACTCCTTACATGTGCCAGTCAGTGAAGCTCTGTTTTCTCCAACATAGGTGTGTCCGGTCCACGGCGTCATCCTTACTTGTGGGATATTCTCTTCCCCAACAGGAAATGGCAAAGAGCCCAGAAAAGCTGGTCACATGATCCCTCCTAGGCTCCGCCTACCCCAGTCATTCTCTTTGCCGTTGCACAGGCAACATCTCCACGGAGATGGCTAAGAGTTTTTTGGTGTTTAAATTTAAATTAGAACATCTCCGCGCACTGCTTAAGGAGGTATTATCTACTCTGGATGATTGTGACAATTTGGTCATTCCAGAGAAATTATGTAAGATGGACAAGTTCCTAGAGGTTCCGGTGCCCCTCGATGCTTTTCCTATACCCAAGCGGGTGGCGGACATAGTAAATAAGGAGTGGGAAAGGCCCGGCATACCTTTTGTTCCTCCCCCTATATTTAAGAAATTATTTCCTATAGTCGACCCCAGAAAGGACTTATGGCAGACAGTCCCCAAGGTCGAGGGGGCGGTCTCTACTCTAAACAAACGCACTACTATTCCCATAGAAGATAGCTGTGCTTTCAAAGATCCTATGGATAAAAAATTAGAGGGTTTGCTTAAAAAGATGTTTGTTCAGCAAGGTTACCTTCTACAACCAATTTCATGCATTGTTCCTGTCACTACGGCAGCGTGTTTCTGGTTCGAAGAACTAGAAAAGTCGCTCAATAAAGAATCTTCGTATGAGGAGATTATGGACAGAGTTCAAGCACTTAAATTGGCTAACTCTTTTATTTTAGATGCCGCTTTGCAATTAGCTAGATTAGCGGCGAAAAATTCAGGGTTTGCTATCGTGGCGCGCAGAGCGCTTTGGCTAAAGTCTTGGTCAGCGGATGTGTCTTCCAAGACAAAATTGCTTAACATCCCTTTCAAGGGTAAAACACTGTTTGGTCCTGATTTGAAAGAGATTATTTCAGACATCACCGGGGAAAGGGCCACGCCCTTCCTCAGGATAGGTCTTTTAAGGCTATAAATAAGCCTAATTTTCGTCCCTTTCGCAGAAACGGACCAGCCTCTAATTCTACATCCTCTAAGCAAGAGGGTAATACTTCTCAACCCAAACCAGCCTGGAGACCGATGCAAGGCTGGAACAAGGGTAAGCAGGCCAAGAAGCCTGCCGCTGCTACCAAAACAGCATGAAGGGATGGCCCCCGATCCGGGACCGGATCTGGTGGGGGGCAGACTTTCTCTCTTTGCTCAGGCCTGGGCAAGAGATGTTCAGGATCCTTGGGCACTAGAAATAGTTTTCTCAGGGTTATCTCCTGGAATTCAAGGAACTACCCCCAAGGGGAAGGTTCCACAGGTCTCAATTATCTTCAAACCAAATAAAAAGACAGGCATTCTTACATTGTGTAGAAGACCTGTTAAAGATGGGAGTAATTCATCCAGTTCCAATAGGAGAACAAGGGATGGGGTTTTACTCCAACCTGTTCATAGTTCCCAAAAAAGAGGGAACATTCAGACCAATTTTAGATCTCAAGATCCTAAACAAATTTCTCAGGGTTCCATCGTTCAAAATGGAAACCATTCGAACGATCCTTCCTACCATCCAGGAAGGTCAATTTATGACCACGGTGGATTTAAAGGATGCGTACCTACATATTCCTATCCACAAGGAACATCATCAGTTCCTAAGGTTCGCTTTTCTGGACAAGCATTACCAGTTTGTGGCACTTCCATTCGGATTAGCCACTGCTCCGAGAATTTTCACAAAGGTACTAGGGTCCCTTCTAGCGGTTCTAAGACCAAGGGGCATTGCAGTAGTACAGTACTTGGACGACATCCTGATTCAAGCGTCGTCTCTGTCAAAAGCAAAGGCTCATACGGACATCGTCCTAGCCTTTCTCAGATCTCACGGATGGAAAGTGAACATAGAAAAAAGTTCTCTGTCCCCGTCAACAAGAGTTCCCTTCTTGGGAACAACAATAGACTCCTTAGAAATGAGGATTTTTCTGACAGAGGTCAGAAAATCAAAACTTCTAAGCTCTTGTCAAGTACTTCATTCTGTTCTTCGTCCTTCCATAGCGCAGTGCATGGAAGTAATAGGATTGATGGTTGCAGCAATGGACATAGTTCCTTTTGCACGAATTCATCTAAGACCATTACAACTGTGCATGCTCAGACAGTGGAATGGGGATTATACAGACTTGTCTCCGACGATTCAAGTAGATCAAAGGACCAGAGATTCACTCCGTTGGTGGCTGATCCTGGACAATCTGTCACAGGGAATGAGCTTCCGCAGACCAGAGTGGGTCATTGTCACGACCGACGCCAGTCTGGTGGGCTGGGGCGCGGTCTGGGAACCCCTGAAAGCTCAGGGTCTATGGTCTCGGGAAGAATCTCTTCTCCCGATAAACATTCTGGAACTGAGAGCGATATTCAATGCTCTCAAAGCTTGGCCTCATCTAGCAAAGGCCAAATTCATAAGGTTTCAATCAGACAACATGACGACAGTTGCATATATCAACCATCAGGGGGGAACAAGGAGTTCCCTGGCGATGGAGGAAGTGACCAAGATAATTCAATGGGCGGAGGATCACTCCTACCACTTGTCTGCAATCCACATCCCAGGAGTGGAAAATTGGGAAGCGGATTTTCTGAGTCGTCAGACATTCCATCCGGGGGAGTGGGAACTCCATCCGGAAATCTTTGCCCAAATAACTCGATTATGGGGCATTCCAGACATGGATCTGATGGCCTCTCGCCAGAACTTCAAGGTTCCTTGTTACGGGTCCAGATCCAGGGATCCCAAGGCGACTCTAGTAGATGCACTAGTAGCACCTTGGACCTTCAACCTAGCTTATGTATTCCCACCGTTTCCTCTCATTCCCAGGCTGGTAGCCAGGATCAATCAGGAGAGGGCTTCGGTGATCTTGATAGCTCCTGCGTGGCCACGCAGGACTTGGTATGCAGACCTGGTGAATATGTCATCGGCTCCACCATGGAAGCTACCTTTGAGACAGGACCTTCTTGTTCAAGGTCCATTCGTACATCCGAATCTGGTTTCCCTCCAACTGACAGCTTGGAGATTGAACGCTTGATTTTATCAAAGCGTGGGTTTTCAGATTCTGTAATAGATACTCTGATTCAGGCTAGAAAGCCTGTAACTAGAAAAATTTACCATAAGATGTGGAAAAAATATATCTGTTGGTGTGAATCTAAAGGATTTCCATGGAACAAGATAAAAATTCCTAAGATTCTATCCTTTCTACAAGAAGGTTTGGAGAAAGGATTATCTGCAAGTTCTCTGAAGGGACAGATCTCTGCTTTATCTGTTTTACTTCACAAAAGGCTGGCAGCTGTGCCAGACGTTCAAGCGTTTGTTCAGGCTCTGGTTAGAATCAAGCCTGTTTACAGACCTTTGACTCCTCCCTGGAGTCTTAATCTAGTTCTTTCAGTTCTTCAAGGGGTTCCGTTTGAACCCTTACATTCCGTAGATATTAAGTTATTATCTTGGAAAGTTTTGTTTTTGGTTGCTATTTCTTCTGCAAGAAGAGTTTCTGAGTTATCTGCTCTGCAGTGTTCTCCGCCCTATCTGGTGTTCCATGCAGATAAGGTGGTTTTGCATACTAAGCCTGGTTTTCTTCCGAAAGTGGTTTCCAACAAAAATATTAACCAGGAGATAGTTGTACCTTCTTTGTGTCCGAATCCAGTTTCAAAGAAGGAACGTTTGTTACACAATTTGGACGTAGTCCGTGCTCTAAAATTCTATTTAGAGGCCACTAAAGATTTCAGACAAACATCTTCTTTGTTTGTTGTTTATTCTGGTAAAAGGAGAGGTCAAAAAGCAACTTCTACCTCTCTTTCTTTTTGGCTTAAAAGCATTATCCGATTGGCTTATGAGACTGCCGGACGGCAGCCTCCTGAAAGAATCACAGCTCATTCCACTAGGGCTGTGGCTTCCACATGGGCCTTCAAGAACGAGGCTTCTGTTGACCAGATATGTAAGGCAGCGACTTGGTCTTCACTGCACACTTTTGCCAAATTTTACAAATTTGATACTTTTGCTTCTTCAGAGGCTATTTTTGGGAGAAAGGTTTTGCAAGCCGTGGTGCCTTCCATTTAGGTGACCTGATTTGCTCCCTCCCTTCATCCGTGTCCTAAAGCTTTGGTATTGGTTCCCACAAGTAAGGATGACGCCGTGGACCGGACACACCTATGTTGGAGAAAACAGAATTTATGCTTACCTGATAAATTACTTTCTCCAACGGTGTGTCCGGTCCACGGCCCGCCCTGGTTTTTTTAATCAGGTCTGATTAATTATTTTCTCTAACTACAGTCACCACAGTATCATATGGTTTCTCCTATGCATATTTCCTCCTGTACGTCGGTTGAATGACTGGGGTAGGCGGAGCCTAGGAGGGATCATGTGACCAGCTTTGCTGGGCTCTTTGCCATTTCCTGTTGGGGAAGAGAATATCCCACAAGTAAGGATGACGCCGTGGACCGGACACACCGTTGGAGAAAGTAATTTATCAGGTAAGCATAAATTCTGTTTTTTATGCTTGGCACCACTATCTTTGAGCCTAAGTATAATTGCAGAATGGTGCTGATTCACAGAGCAGTTGTCTTTTTAACATACATAACAGAGAGGGGGAGCTGTACATTTTGCAGTGTCTGCATTGCTCTCTATTATTTCTTAGTTTTTTTATAAAATAAAAAGACCCTGCAAAAACATAAAGCTTCCACTCTCTATTGTGCAAGCTAAACTGAAGTGCTGATACAGCTGTCAAAAAGCTGGCATCGTTGAAAGTGCAAGGATTTCTGAGCTCCAAGATGGCAGCACACAGTATTAAGAGGCGGAGCTTTAATAACCAACACCTGTAGGTTAAAGTAAGAGAACGGCTTTGAAGTGAACTATAGGCACAAGAGCAATAGCATTATAAGTAGTAACACTGTTAATATAGTTGTACCTTTAATAATGCTGGTTTTCCTAATAAATGGAAGAAAGCTTCTAAAGCATTTTAAGCCAATTGGATTCTTTCAGAAATTTTTAGGGCATATGAGTTAGGGCCAAAGACCACTGTTTTAGTGGAGCAAATCAATTCCACCAGGATTATAGCATTTAAAACTGCAATTTTGCAGAATTTGCAGGGTCTAGCTATTTCAAAGCAACTCGAGTATAAACTGCTTGAAAACTCTTGGGCATGTTTATCTGGTCTTCATTGTTGTGACCAATTAGGGGCAAGCGTGATTGAATTCCTACACTGATCGAAATATTCACTGATTGTTGTGAAGCTGGTGAATGGTAAAGTGCTATGCAATAAAGCCTCTTGGTGGGGAGTGGAAAAAGAAAATTTCAATAGTAAATAACATAAAATGTGACACAATAACACAGTGTACCATGCATTTTTTTAAAAAAGAATGCTTACTTTTATAGTTCAGTTTCCTTTTAAAGCCTGCTGTGTTGTCTGAGGGAAAGTGGAAGGATGTTGAATGAAAAACGGTTATAAAAAAATAATAATAAAAGAATCAAGCAGGGATGGGGTCTTGGTGTTGCAACATACTTTTTCATATAGTAGCCCTATAGACAAGTACAGGCACAGCCATTTTCTCACAAAATAGACTTTCTACATCTGGCTTCTGCTTTTTCAGTTAAATGACATTAAAGGGACAGTATACACCAATTTTTATATAACTGCATGTAATATATACTACTATAAAGAAGAACATTCACAGGTACAAATCTAGAAATCCAGTATAAAACTTTTTAAAAACTTACTTAGAATATCCCAGTTTAGCACTGTTGATGTGGTTAGGCTGGGACACCTAGTGAAAGGGGCTGGGAAATCAGAAAGAGCAGACACTCCCCCCCCCCCCCCGCGTTTAAAAAGACAGATTACACAAACAGGGGCAGCAGGAGATTGTAAACGAGCATATACATCTGCAACTGTAGTGCTTGGTTAGGAGTCAAGAAAACAATGTCCCTTTAAACACACAGTTTAAGTCCCCATATATTTTTTAATTATGCTTTTCTTGCAATTGACTTCTGACAATTGTATTTCCCCCCACAGCCTCTAGAGAAGCTGTGTGCATCATGCAGGGACATGAACTATAACCCTACAACATTCTCAGCACTGTTTGCTTGATCTGTGCAGGAGCATATTTACTTAGGTCCCTAAATTGCCACAGCAAAAACAATAAGATACTACTGGGTTTAGTGGTCCTTTAAATGACCTGACATAGGAACTAATTATGGGCCAGATTACGAGTGGAGCGCTGTCGTTTGCGCATGAGTGATATTGGGTTTTTACTTTCATTTTCTTGCAAGTTAAATTGCTCTTGTATTATAAGTTGAAAGTAAATGCGAACCCATGAGCACAATTGCGATTTATGCTAGAATGATTACCCCGACCTCTAGTTAACTGTTTACCAAAACAGAAAAGTGTCACAAAACAAATCAAAAATACATTACAAAGTAAACTTACACTCCTAATAACACCATCTAATTAAAATTAATAAAAAGAGTTATAAAGGCTCAAAGATATGAGATTTCAGGGGTTAAAAAAAAGGGCTGCAAAGGGCTTTAACATAGAGATACATACAACATACACATGTTTATATGCATATGTCAGGGGTGTATTATGGCCTAGGCCAACAAGGCTGGTGCCTAGGGCAGCAGATTTGGGAGGGGCAGCACATCTGTCCTGTCCTCCCATTAAAAGCCAGCACATAGTACAGTGAGCGATAAAGTGCAGGGTTTTACACATAGCGTAACTGTGTTGATGTAGTACTTGCGTCCAAACACTGCAGCCCCGCTATCAGCTTAGACAGTGGAGATTGCAGCTGGGGGCAGAAGGCATCTGCCTTCATATAGTAAGGGAGTGTTGATCATGCTCCCTTACCATATGAATCCAGATAAATGATCATTACAGAGAGTGACATAGTTTGTGTAACTCACTCTCTGTAACTATCATCGTTGGTGCCGAGTGGGAATGGTGTGAGGGAGGTGGTTGGATCAGCTCAGCGGCAGAGGAGAGTGGAGATTGAGGGGCGTGGTTCCCTGCATGGCAGGAAATGTGTATGAAGAGAAGCAGGGATGAGGCACTACACTATGAAACAGTAAGGGCTGGGGGGGGGGGGAGGTAGGCCACTTTACTAAGGAAAATATTGATCTTGGAGGGCGAGGGGGCCGTTACCTTACAGAAACATATAAAAGTGTGTCTGGTGGGAGGGTAATCTCTACACTACAGCAAAAATTAACTTTAAAAGTTAATTGATTGACCCCTTCACTGCCAGGAATATCAAATGTGGTGGCAAGCTGCAAAAAGTGGCCTTCTAATGTTAAAAAACAATAGCAAAGCAATGTATCTCTGCTATTTCTGAACAAAGGGAATCCCAGAGAAGCTTTTACAACCATTTGTCTTACAACTGCAGTAGTTGTGTGTAAATGATTTCAATGAGAAACCCAAAGTTTGAGAAAAAGTTAATCAATTTTTTATATGATTGTATCTGGCGGCCAAATAGTTGCATTAAATATACCAACATTTGCCTAGAGACCAATACTTTGGGTTGTTTACTTTTAAAAATATATATAGTTTCCATAGTTAAAAAAACAATCAAACAGCTCTATTTCTGTTTGTACTGAGTGATAGCAAAAATGTTAAAAATTCTCTGGTACTTTGAGCAAGTTTTTCTCTGAAATACTGGTAGTGAAGGGTTTAACCCCTTAGCAACAACGATGTACCCTGTACATTGTCTGTTGCAAGGGTCTTCCCTGGCTTTAACAGTGCATGTCTCGCCAAAAGAGGCAAGACCCGGCTATTTCTGCCTTACGCACGGGGAAAATAGATTTCCCTCACGCTGTGGTTAAGACCTTTGCTGTTAAAGTCCTGTAAGTGCAACAGGGTAATCGGCTGTCATTTAGACGTTAAGCATTGTTAGCATTTGAAAAACATTAAAACATTACAACATAAGATGCCTTTATGTGTCCTTCACAGGTTGTGCATCTTTGGCAACTGCTCCACCCATAAGTACTGCTGCAGTAGTGGACACTCAATGAGGGCTAAACTTTAAAAATACTATTTGATTTTTATCAGTGATCTTTCATTCACAAGATTTATTTTTGTTGGTGAAGGGTGTTATCCGATTTAATATTGTGTATAATAAATATAATAAACATTAACATTTTCACAGGCCACCACCTTATAGAAGCCCAGATCCGCACAGGCGAGGGCGTTTTTCAGATCCATTTAATGATGATGAAGGATTTGACAGAGATACAAGAAGACCTATGCACTTGGAAGAAGGAAGACATGGACATAACAATTCTAGGTTACCACCATATAATCGATTCAATGAAGACTCATTTTCTGCAAATATAAGAAAATCTCCATTGGAATCACCCAACCATATAAAGAGACTATATTCCCCAGAAAGACATGGAGAAAATAATAGGAGATTTCCACCAAAATACCAAGACGTACCTTACAAACAACATGATAAACACTTTCTCAACCATAAGAGCCATGGCAGAGATGCACATGATGACCTGAATGGATTTAGAAATCATGGCAGAAATGCACCTGACAACCCAGATGGATTTAGAAATCATGGCAGGAATGCACATGACGACACAGATGGATTTAGAAATCATGGCAGGAATGCACATGACGACACAGATGGATTTAGAAATCATGGCAGGAATGCACATGATGACCCAGATGGATTTAGACATCATGGCAGGAACACACATGATGCCCCAGATGGATTTAGAAATCGTGACAGGAACACACATGAAGACCCAGATGGATTTAGAAATCGTGGCAGGAACACACATGATGACCCAGATGGATTTAGAAATCGTGGCAGGAACACACATGATAACACAGATGGATTTAGAAATCGTGGCAGAAATGCACATGATGACCCAGATGGATTTAGAAATCATGGTAGGAATGCACATGATGACCCAGGTGGATGTAGAAATCATGGCAGGAATGCACTTGATGACCAAAATGAATTTAAAATGGACAGAAGGGAAGGTGACTTTCATGAACCACAGCAGAGAGAACACAGTTGGGATTTGTCTGAGAAGCAAGACTCCCGAAACAAGCCGATTCACTCGGACCATTTTATACCACCACGAAGAAGAAACCCTGGAGACTTTGCTGAACAAAAGAGGTACAGGAATAATTTTCATTTCTCTATTGAAGTAAATTATGACTACTTTTTAATTATGACTGGTGTTTTAGCTCTCTGTTTGAAGCATTGGAAATAGTTTAAAGGGACACTGAACCCAATTTTTTTCTTTTGTAATTCAGATAGAGCATGCAATTTTAAGCAACTTTCTAATTTACTTTCATTATCAAATTTTCTTCATTCTCTTGGTACATTTATTTGAAAAGCAAGAATGTAAGTTTAGATGCCGGCCCATTTTTGGTGAACAACCTTGGTTGTCCTTGCTGATTGGACAGCACCATTAAACAAGTGCTGTCCAGGGTAATGAATCAAAAATTGACTGGCTCCTTAGCTTAGATGCCTATTTTTTCAATAAAGATAGCAAGAGAACGAAGAAAAATTGATAATAGGAGTAAATTAGAAAGTTGCTTAAAATTGCCTGCTCTATCTGAATCACAAAAGAACACATTTGGGTTCAGTGTCCCTTTAACTTGACTGTTTTATGTAAGCAGACGTAAAATTATAGTGCCTCCTCTTTCAATATAAAAAAATTTGTATAAAAAGTATGCATACACACTCAGTACATTGGTGATGGAATTGCTTGGTATAAGTCAAAAGATAATGCTGAAATTTTGAATCAGATTTAAAAAATGTCTGTCAAGTTTTAAAATTGAAGCCTTTAAAGGGACATTAAACACTTTTTGAATGAAACCTAAAAGGTTTAATTATATGTAGTAAACTTTGCAATGTCACTTTTTATTTGTCCCCCTGAAAATTGTAGGCTTTCTAGTTCCTGTTAAAAGTGCAAGTGCAGACTCCAAACTTATGTTAAATATTTTTATTGGAATTTTCATAACATATACAGGGAGTGCAGAATTATTAGGCAAGTTGTATTTTTGAGGATTAATTTTATTATTGAACAACAACCATGTTCTCAATGAACCCAAAAAACTCATTAATATCAAAGCTGAATAGTTTTGAAAGTAGTTTTTAGTTTGTTTTTAGTTATAGCTATTTTAGGGGGATATCTGTGTGTGCAGGTGACTATTACTGTGCATAATTATTAGGCAACTTAACAAAAAACAAATATATACCCATTTCAATTATTTATTTTTACCAGTGAAACCAATATAACATCTCAACATTCACAAATATACATTTCTGACATTCAAAAACAAAACAAAAACAAATCAGTGACCAATATAGCCACCTTTCTTTGCAAGGACACTCAAAAGCCTGCCATCCATGGATTCTGTCAGTGTTTTGATCTGTTCACCATCAACATTGCGTGCAGCAGCAACCACAGCCTCCCAGACACTGTTCAGAGAGGTGTACTGTTTTCCCTCCTTGTAAATCTCACATTTGATGATGGACCACAGGTTCTCAATGGGGTTCAGATCAGGTGAACAAGGAGGCCATGTCATTAGATTTTCTTCTTTTATACCCTTTCTTGCCAGCCACGCTGTGGAGTACTTGGACGCGTGTGATGGAGCATTGTCCTGCATGAAAATCATGTTTTTCTTGAAGGATGCAGACTTCTTCCTGTACCACTGCTTGAAGAAGGTGTCTTCCAGAAGCTGACAGTAGGACTGGGAGTTGAGCTTGACTCCATCCTCAACCCGAAAAGGCCCCACAAGCTCATCTTTGATGATACCAGCCCAAACCAGTACTCCACCTCCACCTTGCTGGCGTCTGAGTCGGACTGGAGCTCTCTGCCCTTTACCAATCCAGCCACGGGCCCATCCATCTGGGCCATCAAGACTCACTCTCATTTCATCAGTCCATAAAACCTTAGAAAAATCAGTCTTGAGATATTTTTTGGCCCAGTCTTGACGTTTCAGCTTGTGTGTCTTGTTCAGTGGTGGTCGTCTTTCAGCCTTTCTTACCTTGGCCATGTCTCTGAGTATTGCACACCTTGTGCTTTTGGGCACTCCAGTGATGTTGCAGCTCTGAAATATGGCCAAACTGGTGGCAAGTGGCATCTTGGCAGCTGCACGCTTGACTTTTCTCTGTTCATGGGCAGTTATTTTGCGCCTTGGTTTTTCCACACGCTTCTTGCGACCCTGTTGACTATTTTGAATGAAACGCTTGATTGTTCGATGATCACGCTTCAGAAGCTTTGCAATTTTAAGAGTGCTGCATCCCTTTGCAAGATATCTCACTATTTTTTACTTTTCTGAGCCTGTCAAGTCCTTCTTTTGACCCATTTTGCCAAAGGAAAGGAAGTTGCCTAATAATTATGCACACCTGATATAGGGTGTTGATGTCATTAGACCACACCCCTTCTCATTACAGAGATGCACATCACCTAATATGCTTAATTGGTAGTAGGCTTTCGAGCCTATACAGCTTGGAGTAAGACAACATGCATAAAGAGGATGATGTGGTCAAAATACTCATTTGCCTAATAATTCTGCACTCCCTGTATGCCAAAATAAATAAGGCATTACAGAAAAAAGACAAGAAAAGAAAAAGTACAAAAAATATAAGGCATTGGGCCCCCGGATGGGGGAAGGTTGACATTACAACATCATTCTAATACAACAGTTGCTTCCCGTGTATATAAAG